>NW_027223767.1:34658283-34955783 GCF_028538775.1 Myotis yumanensis | reverse complement strand
TGAAGCAACTAATGCTTTAGGGCATATTAAAAAAAGACATCTTCTCTGTTTTTAAGTTACTTGTTATTTAGCCCTGGAAATGCCATGTACTTTTGTAAGCAAAGAAACCACACACTCGCGCGCGCGCACACACACACACACTCACACTGGTGCACATGCACAGACTCATGCAGAATAGACCTCTAAAGAACACATAAGGAAATGGGAATAGTCAAGCTGAGTAGTCAGTAATCCTTGAGGTGGTAAGTGAAACATCGTGTTTAATCAACACATGAGGACAGGAGGCATCTGTTGCTGCCCTGCTGGAATAATTGGGGGAGGAACTGAAGAATGTGGGCTAAGAGGAGAGACAAAATCCAAGTCTGAGTCACGATGTAGGTGCAGGCTAGCCATGAGTGGTGGCTGTGTCATGATCTTCACCCCTCAATCCCCAACCTCCTGTCTTTTCTCAGTGCTAATCCTTTTCCTGCTTTTCAGCTCCTGTGGTTGAGGTCAATCTTGCTATCCTGAATAATAAACAAGTGGAGTCTGGGGATGATCTTGTGCTTCGATGCTTCGTGAACAAAGCATCTGGTCCAATCACCTACAAGTTTTACAGAGAAGAGGACGTCAGGCCCTTCCACGTAAAAATCTCAAATGAAACCCAGGCCATGTGGTACAAGTCACCGGCTGGCACAGAACAGGGGGGACAGTATTACTGCACGGCCTCCAACAGAGCCAACGCTGCCAAAAATATCCCCCAAAGCAACTTACTGACTGTCAAAGGTGAGTCACGGTCTCAACAGTGAGATGGAATGTGGCCACCAAGGGTGAGGCCAGCGAGCTCACCATTTGTAAGAGGAAGTGGGTGGGGTTCAGTGCTTATTACTGAGGGCAGCGAGACCAATGTCCTCCAAGCTCTTTGGTCGTAAGCGACAGAAAACAACTCAAATTAAATATAAAAGAGGAATTGGAAGTATTTCACACAGTTGTAATTCCAAATTCTTGGTGGAGAGGTAGCAGATGGCCCACTTTAGGCCAGACATCTCCCCATGAGCCACCCGTGGCCATGGGGATTGGGTCATGCAGAACAGAGAGGGTTAGAGAAGCCCACCTATGTGAATAAAGGGGGTGGTTTCCTAGAGAAGAAGGAGGACCACACAGACCCAGAAAGGCTACGTTAGTCCTCTAGTTGTTTAAGACGATGCTGACGCCACAGCAAGAAAAATCATTTCTGCACCAACTCTGAACACAGAATCCCTCAGAGGTAGATGCTTGGTATAAGATTCGATTACAGAAGCTACAAATCAGTCTTATTTGTTGCTTAAGGCTAATATTGTTTCTTGCTGGCAGAGAAAAAAAAACTATTTTAATTTTTCTTATTTCCAGTCTTTCTTGCCCCATGGAAGAAAGGAGTTATTGCAGTGGTTGTCATCGCAGTGATAATTGCCATCTTGGCAGTTGGGGCCAGATACTATTTTTGGAAGAAAGCCAAGGGTGAGCACAGTTCTTCATTGCCTTCTGACAGGTTGCTCTTGCCAGGAAACTGCCATAGATGTGAGGGGCTTCCTGCAGCTTTAGGGGCGGCTGTGCTCTGCCCCAGCGGGAGCTCAGGAGATGTAACTGACCACAGTTGTTCTTCTCGGTGTCACCTTGATAACCAAAGATCTTGGCTTCGGTGGGTGTGGAGCTTTTACTGCCCCTGGATTTCGCTAGGCATAAAGGAAAGCGGTTGCTTTCCTAGTTGGGCAACCCAGAAAAAATGAATTCGGGGGAAAGTCCCATCTATGTATGGTCAGAAGAAGCTGTCTCTGTGGGTTTGGCCACATTTAGTCCTGCAGGTGGCAGAGTGGGGTGAGAGTGTTTTGGAGACACCCCCACATACACTGAATGCGCCCCAATTAATCTGTCTGTTGTGCCGTGATTTCTACCCTGTGCTTGAGGTTAGCCACACATGGAACCTGGAAGGGAAGCCAGGACCACCTGCCGATACTCTGGCATCACAGCCAGTTAGCCTGGACTCAAGGAAAAGGGCCCAGCACCAGTACCTTCTGCCAAGATTTGTGTGGGACAAGGCGGTTTTTGTTGGAGCCTTGGTGCTGCTGCTTGGGAAGGGTACAGATTAGATAAGAAGGGGCCTTGTTTTTTTTTTTTCTAGAACAGGAAATCCCTCTGAAAAGACAGGTTCCAGAACAAACCCCTTCTCAGGGAACCGGGCCATCGCAGAACAGACAAGGTTAGAGGACAGACTCGTTCTCAGGCCAGCTTGGAATTCAAAGCACAGGGATTAATGTAGCCTTTACTCTTTGGAACTGTCTTGAAACAAGAAGTTGCCTTTTGCCTGGCCGGTATGGCTCAGTGGTTGAGCATTGACTCAGGAACCAGGAGATTGAAGTTCGATTCCCAGCCAGGGCACATGCCTGGGTTGTGGGCTCCATCCCCAGTAGGGGACATGCAGGAGGCAGCCCCTCAATAATTCTCTCTCATCATTGATGTTTCTATCTCTCTTCCCTTCTCTCTGTAATCAATTTTTTAAAAAAACATATTTTTTAAAAGTTGCCTTTTTATCTGGCTAATCTGGTTCCTGTACCATTGTCTTCACTCTACTTTGTTCCACTAAAGAAAACAGCTCCTGGCTAACACAACAAAATGTCATATTTCTGGATGAAATGATGTGAAATCTCTCAGAATAAATTTGAGAGAAGGCCTGCTTTTTTTGTTTTGTTTTGTTTTGTTTTTCCCTTTTTTAAAAAGTGGAAATATATTTGGCTTTCTGTTCTCTTTTTATGGTTAACCAATCTTCAAGAAAGTCAAATGTGGTTGAAATGAGGGTTCCTATCTGTTATAGACATGGACACTTTGTACTGACTTTGGTTTTTCTCTTTCTCTTTTAAAGCCAAGCAGATGCCCGTGGAGATGTCCAGGTCAGTGTGTGTCCGGGGAAGAGAGGCGGCTGCTCTGTGGGCACAGACAGACTTGTCTGTAGGGAGAGTCTGGTCATTAGGAAGTGTTCAGTGGTTCTTGGGGAACTCTGAATAACAAGGGTGTGAATAGTATGGGTGTGTGTGTGTGTGTGTGAGTGTGTCCCAGTGAAAGATTGCCAGCTGTCCTTTCCTGTGAAGACATAGCTTTATTCTGAGGTCACGTCCTTCCTACACTGTTATGTGTGAAATCCCCTTTTCCTTATGAAATTACAATGGTAGTAGAAAGAATTTTTAAAATTTACCTACTTTGCAAAATAGAGTTGGCATATATATATATATATATATATATATATATATATATATGGCAGTTGTACTATTTTTACTGTTCTTGAAATTCAAAATCCAAAAGCATGGGTACAAAAGAAAAATTTTTTAAAAAGAGAACAAAAACAAGCAAACAATGGCTTTGTAGCACAGAATGAGGAATTCAGGGGGTTGGGGCTCACTTAGGGAAGGACTCCTGTTGTTACTGTGCCCATTGGCCCTGACACTCCTCTTAACAGCAAAAAGTGCTTGTTAAATAATCTCACTGAAAGAAAAAGTCAGTTTTCCAAATGAGAGCGTAAAGTTGGCCTCGCTTCGGAACTCTCTTCCTGGTTTACCTTGATTATTATTAAATGATCTTTCCTTGATTATTTTGTTGGTTTGACATTAGAGCCAAAAAAAAAAAGTTGTATATTTTTTTCCTTTTCAAATTTCCTTTTAAGGCCGGCGGCACCACTTCTGACCTCCAACAATGAGAAGATGCCAGGATCCAGTACCGAAGCCAACAGACCTTACGGTACAGTCACGGTTTCCTGCCATTACTAAGAGGTGTCCCAACTTGCTACCCCTCTTAGAAGCAGGTGGTGGGGACAAGTTCCTAGGGAAGCCCCACCCTCAGGCAGGGCAGTTTCACCTAATCAGCCACTGGATGGTGAACTGATAAGCAAAACAGAACAGAAAGGCAGGACATTTTACTCTAATTTCACCCCCTTCTAAACATCCGAGGAATGAAAGGTGGACAATAATGATAATGCTGTGAATCCCCATCCTGGCTCATCTGCAAAGGCTTTGAACACTGTCCGAGCATAATCACCCTCCCCTTGTAAGAGAGGCCAGAGAACAAATTGAGGCATTGATAAAACATCTTCTCAGATGGAATTATTACAAGCACAAGACATTTTCATTTCACACTTGACACAACAGGAAACCAGTTGAACTATTTCTCTGTTAGTAGAGGCATTTTTAAAAAGAATGCAACAACATAGGGCTACCTGGTTATGAGCCTTATTGCAAGCTTGCATCTGCGCAGTAGGCTGGGTAGCCAATCCCAGGAGTTCTTAATCCCTTTAAGTCTAAGAGAAAATTGCTCAAAGAGGGGACTGTAATGACATCACACAGGAAGTTTTGTCCTGGGCCAGATTTGGAGCAGTTTTCTTTCTTTTCAGCAGGTTTGGGAGTAGGATGCCTATGTTCTTTTCTAAGTCAGTAACAGTATCTTACAAAATAAGAAAAAGTTCAGAAGAAAGGTACAACAGAAAAAAAAAGGAAGAAAGAAAAAAAATTTTAAAAAAATATAAAGAGGATGAAAATAAATATGTAAATAAGAAAATTTCAGGATATGCCTTTTACAATGCATACTTGAGAGCTGTGTTTTAAGAATCCAGCAATTCTTTTTTAAAAAATATATTTTATTGATTTTTTACAGAGAGGAAGGGACAGAGATAGAGAGTTAGAAACATCGATGAGAGAGAAACATCGACCAGCTGCCTCCTGCACATCTCCCACTGGGTATGTGCCCGAAACCCAGGTACATGCCCTTGACCGGAATCGAACCTGGGACCTTTCAGTCCGCAGGCCGACGCTCTATCTATTGAGCCAAACCGGTTTCGGCTCCAGCAATTCTTTTAGTAATAAATCATATACCTTTAAAAAGTGAAATAAAACATTTGTAGTAACAAAAGTAATGCTCCAGTAAAGAGAAAAGAGCAAATAAATCACTTAAGAAACTACATTCAGAAAACTTTAGTGACTATTTGGCAAAAAGGAATCCAGTGCTATAGAGAAAATACCTTTTTGTGGTAGAAGGTGGGTTCTGCTAGCTATTGTATTATCTATACAGAAACACTGAGATACTTTAAATGAAATGTTATATAGACATATTAAAATAGAATTTCCCCCAAATATCCAAAATGCAAGAAACAGTCCAATTCTTGGGTTGTCTCTCCATGGATTATTTCAGTTTATAAATATATGTTGGTAATCACAATAGCAATTAGTTCAAATACATAATGGAAAGCCTTGTGTTCGTCAGGGATAGTATCTATATATATAAAAGCCTAATATGCTAAGTGTCCATCTGGATAATGATGTCATGTAGCAATGCCCAGCTTCCTCTCCCTAGAGACTAGCCTCCTTGCAGTTTCTTCAGCCCAGGAACATGACTTGCTTTATAGCCAGGTGGAAACATGTTACACTTTAACCAAATGTCTGTGAAGCATTTTCCCGTGCCTCATCTCATTTGATCCTCACAGAAGTCCTGGAGTAGCTAAATAGGAGATTTGGTGGAATCCTATTTTCTTTTCATTAGCCAGAAAATGGAGATTTAGAAAGCTTAGAAACTTGACCTGACTGAAAAGAAGTAAGAAATGGTGGGCCTTGAAAATGACTTCAGGTTTTCTCACTGCACAGGATATAGTCAAACACTGCTGCAGTTAAATATTTTACCCTTTGTTCTCCCTGCGTGATCTACAATAATAACCTGCTTCATGTTGATATTTACTGCGGTGTTGCTGACAATTATGTGAAAGAGAAGTTGGGGTGCTTCACTGGGCTGGAAAAAGTTTAGCTAAATCACAAAGCAGGTCTAATTAAGCAAGTTTATCTTATATAATAAAAGGGTAATATGCAAATTGACCCTAACAGCTGAACAATCAGAATGACCACTCAATCAGTCACTATGAGGTGCACTGACCACCTCTTGGTCCCTTTCCCCATCCGGCAGGCTCTGATTGCCCGATGGTGAACAGGAAACCAGGGGTGGGTGGTGGGGGATGCGGGTGGTGCCAGGCCAAGGCCCCCACCCCACCAGTCACCCCACACACAGAGGGAAACCCATGGCAAGGGCGGGGCCGATGAGTGGGTGGGAATGGCTGACCTCTTGGTCCCTTCCTCTGGCCATAAGGCCCTGATTGCCCAATGGCAAATGGGGAACCGCAGGAGGGGAGTGGCAGCAGGGGGCGGGGCCGGCTGTGGGCAGCTGGGGAAGATGGCCCTGATTGCAGGCCAGGCCTAGGGACTGTATCTGCGCACAAATTCCATGCGCCGGACCTCTAGTTCTATATATATAAAAGGCTAAGTTGACTCGCATATGCGCAATCCATATAAAGCTCTTGCTGGCACCAATCGCACACATGTGTTTCCATCTGTCATTGTCAATCATGAATTTGGTTGACACTTCTATTATAGAGAAAGGGTGAATAGTGATATTAAAATATTTCTTCTAAGTAATTTCCTTTCAATGTGTACCAATTTGTGCACCAGGCCACTAGTTTATTTATAACATTCTGAAGAATTGTTTTTAATAAAGAACAACCTGGGGCGGGGGCGGGCTAGAGGGGGTCAATGGGGAAAAAATGGGGACATATGTAATACTTTCAACAATAAAGATTAAAAGATTTTTTTAAAAAGATCAAACATTTGTTTGCCTACTGAGGTGGCAGCCTAGAGGCACTCACTGCCTTTTAAACCTGTTCTTATGGGTCTCCTTCTCTAGCTGGAGGAGGTTAGTGTCCTAGTGTCCTTCATGGTTGTGGTTACAGAGCCATCCCTTTTGCAATTAAGTTTAATTTCTCACGAACTTGCTCAGAGTGAACAGTTCGGAATCTTAAACCATTCACAAGCACAAGTGTCCCTCCCACGGGATGGCGGCCATCCCACGGTGTTAGGGAGAGACCACACAGTAGGGTTGGATGGGGCCACGGGGAGACCAGGAGGGGATCCAGAACCCAGAGACACTGCTGGGGAGGGGGAAGTGGGGCGGGAAGGAGGGAGGAAAAAAGTTATGTATAGAAAACTAGAATTTCCACTGCCACCCATCCTAATTGTTATTTTCCAAACTAGGTTACGATGAAGATATTGGAAACCATGAAACAAACCCAGTAAAAGAAAAGAAAGGTAATTATATAATGTAATGGGTTTTTAAAAAAATTAGAAACCTTTACATGAAAAAAGACCCCTAGGAGAAGAACTAAAGCTGTTAATAACCTGTGGGTGGGTATTTCCCCACCTCTCTTAATGACCCTGTCAGCCACTGATAAGTAAACACATATCTAGTGTCATTAATGGGAAAGTGACCTAAATTCCGGTAGGAGAGAACTGGGTTAGACTCAAAAAGGAACTTCCTAAATCAGAATGGACTAGTCAGTGAATAAGGTAGGAGAATCTCCTTTCTCTTGGAGAGTAGAGGAGGTGAGGGTTTTTGTTTTATTTGTTTTTTAATAGCATCAGTGCAAATCATCAGGTCGGACACCTTCAACTTATGTTATATGTCAATTCTGTCTTAGAGAAGCTGGGAGTGTTAAGGGGCTGGTAAAAAAGGGTGATGGTAAGGCATACAGTTATCTATTGAGCTTTAAAATTTTTTAATATATTTTTATTGATTTTAGAGAGGAGATGAGAGGGAGAGAGAGATAGAAACATCAATGATGAGAGAGAACCATTGATCAGCTGCCTCCTGCACTCCCCACATGGGGGATCAAGCCCGCAATCCAGGCATGTGCCCTGACCGGGAATTGAACCATGACCTCCTGGTTTATAGGTCAATACTCAACCACTGAGCCACACCGGCTGGACTATTGAGCTTTTACTAACCCTCCCACTGCAGAAACACCAGGGACCCAGGCAGAAGGGCCCCTCCACGTTCCAGGGAGTGCCAGGTTAACACTGCCTCCCCTGCCTGAGATCTCTCTCCCACTTAGAATGGAGATACACCTGTGCTGGCTTCCCCGCAAAACCCGGAATACTTTATTCATTTGAATGGAAATCTCTAGTGCCGCCCGAGGCCCCTGAGGGGATTCTGTCTAACTGCAGGGTGCTGTGTTTCCTTTGGGCAGAGCCTCTGACCTTGGACGTGGAGTACACAGAAGTGGAAGTGAACTCCCTTGAGCCTCATGAAGGTAAACGCCATCACTCGAGTGATTCCCCACACTTTGCTCTCTCCTTGGGTGTAGACGCGCAGGGTAAGGTGGGTTGTGACCCAGGAACAAGAGGCTAGTAGCCCTCAGTCGCTCACAGTGGAGGTAGTCAGCAGACAGACCTGCTGAACATGCCTAAGGCAGGAGCAATGACCCCGCCCTGGCTTTGAGGTGTAACATTTCATCAGTTATTATTTAGCATACTACTAATAATGGATATGTTTTATTGAGCAATTTACTGAGTCCTAAGAAATGTGTTTTTTGAGACTTTTTGAGATCAGCCTCACTCCTGGGTCTTTGAGCTTTCTTCCAGAGGTACGCCCCCTGGCCCAAACCCAGCATCCTCCTTAAAAAGTTGCTTGCAGACCGAGCTGTGTAAATGAAATGTTTGAAGGTAGTGAGTGGGTGCTTTGCTATTTAAAGGAACACTTGGGTAAAGGCTTTTGAAAGTACAGAATCCCTTCCTGTGTAAATTAGGGGCTCTGGTTTTGGTTTTGGTTTTGGTTTTGGTTTTATGTGCCTGGTTCTCTCAGGGGCAGGCTGGCCTGGAGGTCCCTGGCTCTGTGCTGGGGAGACTGGCCAGGAGTGGGCCGGTGCCCAGCAAACACTAGAACATCCATCTCCACTGCTGGGAAGCTCACAGGGCTATTGCCCCTCGCTGTCGAGGCTGAGGCCAGGCAGTGTCCACTCAGCAGGCAGGCCTGGGGCTGTTTCCCAGGACAAGCCTGCAAGGTTTAGCCAGAGCCACATGGTGATGGTGTGTCTCCTCACCTCTTGCTCCAGGATCTGGGAGGCGTTTTGGGTTCCTTCCTGCTTTCCTCGCTTAGGTTCCCAGTACATGTCAACAGGTGTGTGCAGAGAGCCTTCCAGGTAACACCGTCCCGTACAGCCCTAGGCTGTGAGCTGCATAACTGGGCACCGTTCCCATAGCCTGCAGTGAGAATGGCCCCTAGAGTTGGTGGGGCCCATCTGCACACCCCACTTCCAAGTCCAGACTAGACCTGGGAGGGGTGGGGGCCATGGCCGACCTAAAGTTCTCTTCTTTATTTCATGGTAAAATGATTCACTTGCTGAGTTAATAAATTCAGGGCCCATGATGCATCAGCAGCAAAGGTACCTCCCACGGAGGTAGAGCCTCTGAGGGAGCCGAGAAAACAAGGAACCAAAGAATAAATCATATCAGGTTATAGCAGGTGCTCAGAAGGAAGAGAAGGGGTACAATGAGAAGGCGTGAAAGGTGATGCCTATTCCAGCTTGTGTGGTCCCTGGAGGCCTGTTTGAGGGGTGGCATTTAAGCTGTATCCTGAAGGGGCACAAAGAAGGTGGCCCCTCCCAGAGGAGGAAGGACCCAGGAAATGAGAAGGGCAGCGTGGAGGTGGCCCAGAGCTTGGCTCACTTAATGATCTGCAGAGAGAGGAGGCAGATGGAGCTGGGCGGACGGGATGGAGCCTCCAAAGTCCTCTTTGCATTCTAGTCTCAGCGGATCTGGAAGCCTTTAAGCAGGGAAGTGGCAGGTTCCAACTTCCTTCTTTAAAAGGCAATCCCTGTGGCTGGTGTGGAGGACGGATGTGACGGGGAACAAGAATGTTATCATTAGACAAGAGGGGATGAGTGTGGAGCCAAAGCGCTGGCAATGGATGGATTCCAGATATATTCTGGAGACAGATCACAACACTGGATGAAAAATTTCACAGCCAGGATGGGGGAGACAAAATTCCTTCATGGATGGCCGTGATGTCTGAGATTGGGAGGAATGTGCCCGTGGTGACCACTGGTTCAGTTGGGTTAAATTCCAGGTGCCCAAGAGGAGGCAGCACAGGGGTCTCCTGCTCAGAACTGAGTCTGGGTGGGCTGTGGCAGATGGGACCGTTAGGGGGCTCCCGGCAGCCTTCCCTGGTCCAGCCTGAGCCCCTCCATCAACTGGGCATCCTGGGGCTCGGTCCATGGGTAGAAGCTTACTTCCTCTTTAGGGGACTTGGGCTATAGAAGAAAGGAGGATTATAACAAGAGGGCAGGGCTGCCCAAAGATTTTGCATGTGTGTGGAAGCACACACACACCCATCTTCTTGACCCTCCATACCCCACTGAGTGCCCAAGCAGATAATGGTACTACCCTCCTGAGGGCCAGGCCCTGCCTTTGCTCTGCTTCTGGCCCATAGGGGGAGGGGCACTGGAGGAGGTAGAATTAAGGGCTCTGCCTGATGCCCGGGAAGCTTTGTATGTAAGGCCCTGAAGGAGGAAGAAGGAAGCAGGGTTTGGAGAAGGGTTCCTTTGGGAATGTTTCCATGTTAGTTAGTAGTGTCTGGTTTAATTTGCTTGAAGGGGTGGGAGTTGTTGAAGAGACACGAAGTATTAGGACAGGTGAGGCAGGGCGCCTTCCTTGCCAAGCTGTGCACCTACAGGGTTGTAACCACCCAAGTGGTCACCTTTTCCCAATTTGCACAAAGGTGCTGTGGGGGCTGTGGAGGCCTCATTAGAGCTAGAAGGGGGGTCACTTGGGTGGAAATGGAGAGTTTCTAGAGGATTCACGTTGCGGTTTTTGGACCCAGCATCTTTGGCAGCCGAGAGTAGGGCTGTGTGGCGTGGGGCAGGCCTGGCTTATGCTGCTGCCCCCTGGCTTTCTCTTGGGGAGTTACCAGGACAGGAAAGGACTTCATGGATGCAAGGCCAGTGATGAGTAAACTTGACCTGGTCTTGGCCAACCCAGTTCCCTGTCCTCAAGGCCCCCCTCCTCCCCAGTTGGGGTGGAGGAGGGGAAGGGGGGACTGGGTCCACTTCTAACCCTAGCTGGCAGCTGACCAGCTGTCCCTTGAGGGTGGAGGAGGGGCAGGAAGGAACTCGGTAAACCCCGGTTTGCTGCCTGTTTGCTCTGAGCCTAATTGCTGGGAAAACCCCATGAGGTTGAAGCCATCTCTTTCTCTGTTAACAGAGAAAAACAAGCCAAAATAAAGCCCCATCTGGAAATCCCTCTGACAGTGGAGACAAACAGCCTGCTGGCTGGTTTAGTCATTAGCAGGCAGCTGCTGGCAGCAGCGAGGGGAGGGGAGTGATGAGCTGCAAGCTCCCGCCCACCACTGAGCTGGGCAGAACCAGGAGGGCACAGGAGAAACCACTGGGGCACCAAGAAGAGGCAGCCACCCTGCTGCCCAGGCGGGCAAGCCATTAGGAGGTGAAAGGGAGTTGAGTGTGGCTCTTTGGGTCCAGAAGGTGATAGTGTCCCCAAGGTAACCAGAGAGACCACTCCATGCACCTGGGGCAGTGGAGTTCACAGGGTGTCCAGGGCCCCAGGCTTGGCCGCCAGGGCCCCCTGCCCCTCCTCCACTTCCATGAGGGGCTGGGTCAGAGGATGAGCTGGCAGCGACCTGGTGCGCCCGGACACAGGGTCCTACAGCGCTGTTTGCACACCCATCACCCCGCAGCCTGCAGCTCCTGAAAGCTGGTCCAGTTCACCGCTTCCTCTTCTATGGTGCCCGGCACACAGGAGCTGTTAGATCACACTGAGCGAGGGACTGGCCAGGCCTGACGTTGAGCAGAGAGTCCCCTAGGGATGTGGTGGACCCCTGGAGCTTCCCTTTACACCCCCAAATCTGTGTCACAGGTGGAGAGTGGCGTGGGCCTCTCTGCTGTCCTCTTAGGGGGATACCTGGTATCTCAGCCGCTCTACTGAGTTCCCGCTCCCGTTCCCTGCCACAAGGGAGTCTCCTTTTTCACGGCCCTGGCAACCCCAAGTGCCTCCAGTTCAGCCGTGGGGATCTGAACCACCCCCCAGGCTGTCTCTGGCATTCGGGTCCTGCCACAGAACCCTTGCCATTCAGTGTGGAATGAATGACCAGGATTTTAATCCTAAAACCAAAAACCTCAGGGATTGGGCTGACTGCCAAGACCTTCCTGAAGGCCCTGGGTCTGAGATAGAGACACTTACAGGGGCGTTGACTGGTGCCTTCACTGTCACATCAAACCTTTACAGGTGCCTCCAGGTCGCCATGCAGGTGCTGGGGTGGGAGGTCCCATCTGCCACAGCCCACCCACAAGACCTCAGGCGCTGCCCTGGAGGGGCTCTGGGGCCACGAAGGGAGGCAGTCGTGGGGACAAAGAATGTCAGCGTGTAGTGGGCAAGTGTCCCCAGAGTGCTGTGAGGCACAGGGGCCTCTGTAACTGCCTGGGCACAGGAAGGGGTGAGTGTGTGAGGGAGTATATAGGGGTGTGGGGGTGTGTGCTCCGAGTATAGGAGCAAAGCTTGTCCTGGGGCTTAGAGGATGAGGAGGAATAGAGCAATTAGAAAGGGCCATGTGGGTAGTGGAGGATCAGGGGCAAGAGAGGGGGGTGTCCCGGGAACAGGGTGAGTTGAGAGTATCTTGGTGCAGTTAGAGTCCATGGGCATGCCCAGGCCATCTGCCACTGAGGAAGGAAACATCTACATGGCTCTGGCTGTGGCAGCAGGAAGGGCTCACCCTGTTGGGGGCTCCATTTCCCCACGTGCAGAGGGAGAGTGCTGCCGACATGGCATCAGATGCCTTTCTACAATGAGGCTTCCTGGTGCTTGTGCAGGTGAGAGGAGCCAGAGAACCAGCTGGGTTCCATCCTGTTTCCTCAGGGTTTGTGGATGTGTATGTGAGTGTACGCACGGGCGTGCAGGCCTGTATGTGCATACTGTGTCTACATACTATATGTGTGTGGACAATGCACTAGGCGTGTGTGTACATGTGTGTATATACAGGCAGTGCATATACATAAACAGATGGCCGAATGGGTGCTCTTGGTCTCCCAAACCCTTGCGTCTTCTCTGGGTAGAATCCACACCTGGGGTGGCCCATCTTGCCTGCTGTTTCAAAATAGCCCAGATCAGGGATCCTCAAACTTTTTAAACAGGGGGCCAGTTCACTGTCCCTCAGACCATTGGAGGGCCGGACTATAGTTTAAAAAAAAAAACTATGAACAAATTCCTATGCACACTGCACATATCTTATTTTGAAGTAAAAAAACAAAACAGAACAAATACAATATTTGTATTTGCATGTGGCCCGCGGGCCGTAGTTTGAAGACCCCTGGCCCAGATCAGAGGATCTCAACCCAGTCTCATATTAGGACCCCCTGGCAGCGCTTAAAAAAATAGCCAAAGCCAGGGCCCACTCCAGACATATGCAGACAGCAGCTGCAGTGAGGCCCAGGTATGGGCATGTGAAATTGAGCAGCCCAGCTGCCTAGATTTGTAAATGGTCTCCGTCCCAGCTAATCCTTAGGCACAGATGACACTCAGGCTGTAACCTGGACCTCAGGCGATTGGGAAACTGTAGCCAAGCTTCCTGGGACACAGTGAAGCTGGACACGGGGACACGGGGGCAGGGAAACAGAGAGGAGGTCCCCGAGCTGGAGGCTGCCGGCCCCTCTGGTCCAGGGTTCCCAAGGTGACCTATTAACCTCATACTTCCAGCTGAGTGACACTGGTTAGACCAGGTCTTCTAAAGCTGGGAAGTGGCCAGGGCTTAGTGGTGAGGGGGTCTGCAGGCGCCCCTGAAGACGGCATTCGTGGGCTGGGGTAGCGGGGTGCAGCCTTGCCTGGGAAGCCTCAGATATTTTCCCGCTTCAGTAATGGGCCGACCTGGTTCTCAGAGGCAGCTATTGACCTGTGCCTGGTCCCTTTCCAGGTCTGGGAAAGAAAGGCACGGAGACAGTGTACAGTGAGATCCGGAAAGCTAACCCCGGTGAGTGAGGGGCCCTGACCCCCAGCCTGGTGGGCACTGCCCCCAGCATCATCCATGAGGTCCTGGGAATGGGCAGACAAAAGAGGGAGCAAAGGACGTCAAGAAGGGGTGCCACCTGTTACACAGAGTTGACTCTCACCAGGCAAACAGGCGCCCAGCTGCTGGGCGAGTTGGACAGGAGTGGGTGCTGGCACCATTGTGTGCTCACAGGACACTCGGCAGAGCTCTCCTGTGACCCCGAGAAGCAGGGTGGGTGCCAGGCAGTGAGCTTCACCTGCTCCCCATGGGGGCCTGGTGCAGAGCCCCCTCTCCCCCAAGAAGGTCCTAGACAGAGTCGGCGCTTTGCTTTGAAGATGGTCAGTGGCTTCAGCCTTCCTGGGAGCATGCGGACCTCAGGGGAGGGAGTCGGATCTGCTCCATTCCCTTAGCCTCTGCCTAGACCCACTTCCACTCCCACCTCCCCGCTTGCAGGTGAAGAGCTTCCCCCAGACCGAGCGCAGTGCCTGGCAGGCATGGAACCGGGATGCTCCCAACCACCTCATTTTTTTGTATAATTATTGCATTCCATTCTGCAGAAATGAAATCTACAGAGATTACTTTTAAGTTCTGAAAACAAATTGCAACGTAAAAGGCATAATAAGCATCCTGGGGGAGACAGTTGCTAGAGGGATCTCTTCCTTTGAACAACAGACCTCTATTTAAATGAATTCTTTAGAAGGGAATTCTTAAAAAGGGCTGGGAGACTCGGTAAAGCCCGGCTAATGCAAGTGTGGTCCACAGGCCAGAAGCAGCCATGGTCCCGGGCCCAGCCTGACCCACAGAACCACAGTCGCCAGAATCTGAACTCTAACATGTTCCCAGATGTTTCTGATGCTGACAACATTTGAGAAGACAGGTAACTGTCTTACCTGAAGAGCCTACTTTTTCTCTGAAATAGGAATCACTCCTTAAGTAATTTTTTTTTTTAATGCTATTTCATGGCTGGAGCAGAAATTCAGCCCCTTGTGGGACTCAGCACTAAATAATTTTTGAAAACCATTTGCTGGGGAATTTTTGACTTAAGTATCTCATTTTGCATTTTCAATATATTCAGAGCTAGTAAAATGTAAATTTGGAAATAAACAGGCTTTCTCTGTTCTTCTCTCTGTTCGTCCATGTAATAGAAAGAAAGCTAAAGGTCAGGTAGGGTTCAAGGTTGGTCCTGCTTAGTAACTGCAAAAATAGCTCTTCTGCTTTTCTTATGGTCCCAGACATGGTTCCCTTGCAGTTGCTTTGGTTGTGCAAAAGCTCACATTTATTGAGCTTTTGTGCCAAGTGGTCTAGGTTACATGATCTCTTTCAATCCTCACAATAAACCCCATTTTACAGATGAGGATACTGAGGCATAGAGAGGTTAAAATACTTGCCCGAGGTCACACAGCAAGCAAGTCCCTGAGAACTAGTCCACCCCAGAGCCAGGCTCCATGCTCCTGATCCCTGAGCGGCACTGTCTTTGGAAGGGAAGCTGGTAGGCACGCAGGCTGCAGGGATAAGGCCTTGGGGTCTGTAGTCACCTAAGGCTATCCCTGGAGGCCCCTTCCAGCTGAGGAAGGCCACGCCCAGTGTGGATTCCCAAGGGTTGTTGTTAGGGGCCCTGCTGAAAAAAAGACAGATTAATGAGAGAAAAACAAGCAGGTGATAAGTGACTCGGTGGAGGGATTAAAATCTGTGGCTTATTTGGCATGTTAACCAAGAATAATAAATTCATAGAGAAGTGACAAAACAAAGGAAAAGGGGTTCCAGGTAGAGAGCTGTGGGAAGGTAAATATATGGGGGACCCTACTGGGGTGTCAGGCTTATTTATAGATGTCCACCTCGGCACCAGCTTTTCCGAGTCTTCATGACCATAAAACTTCCTGGGGCAGGGGGTTTAGGGCAGTTCTTAGGTCTCAGAAGTTTCTGCTTTTACTCCGATAAGAGAAGCTCCCAGACGGCTTCTTTCTGCATCCGTTGATTCTCTGCTTCCAGCTCAAAATCACTGCTGTGCCAAAGTGGCGTATCTGGGGGAGGTGTATTCTGGTTCCCTGCATCTGCGTTGAGGCAGCTGCTCAAGTGGGTTCTCTCGGGGTCCCCAGGCTGGTTCTAGATGCCGGAGCCCTCAGTGCCAGGCTGTTGGAATGTGACTTCTCCCTCTGGCCTTGGGATGGAATGGACCACAGGCACCCAACCCTGTAGGGAGGGATTCAAGACAGTGAAGGGCCCTGTTGTGTTGGGAGTCATCAACCTCTCCTGCCTCTTACCAGCTGTGTGACTTTGACCCTTTGACCAAGATGCCTAACTTCTTTGAGGCTCAATTTCTTCGCCTGTTAAGTGGAGATGGAATTCAATGAGAAAGGGGGATGAGACAGGGTCAGGGGAGATGGTGCTAATTACCCACCCCACACATGCAGTCAGTGTATTATCTCTACCCTAGAGTGAGCATTCAGTCTGTTTTAGCTGGAAAAAACAAGAGGAACTGGAACCCCAGTGCCCAGGGTGAGACCAAAGCCATCTCCCGACTCCCAGGCCAGGGAGCTCCCGTCTAGGCCACCAGGGGTCAGTTGGGCTTGGTTCCCGTCCTGGAAGCCAAGGCACATCCTGTTTCTGAGTGGTTTCCCGCTCGGCTGCTGCATAAAGAGGCCTTGGTTGATTCCTCTTTTCTTTTTCTTTCTCTTCCTCTTACTGTCAGATGCTCACTGTTATTTCTCCTGCTCTGCAGAGGAGGAAATGGGCCCCGGCGGTAAATAACCCGTCCTGGTGCCCAGGCCAGCAGTGGCCGAGCAGGGACTCAAAGCCAGGGAGCTGGCTGCAGAGCCTTCACACATCCTCTCTGTGTTGCCAAACCGATTGGCTGTGAGCTTCTACATTTTCCCCCTTTTTTGTTTGTTTGGTTGGTTTCCACATTATCTTCAGCTTAATCAGAGGATTGCACTCTCTCTAATTCAGGAGCTAAGGGTAACAGCCTGGTCTGGTCTGGGTGACTGAGTGAGCCATGGAACCCCTCTGGACCTCGGTCTCTGTGAAATGAGGGGCCTGGGCTCGGATGTAGGACAGGGCTCTCCAGGTTTGTTTAAACACAGGTGGCTTGGCACCACCTCCTGCATTTCCCACTCAGTAGGTCTGGAGTGGGGCTGAGAATAGGCATTTCCAGCCAATTCCCACAGCCACGTCTGCTGTTGCTGGTCTGGGGACCACACTTTTAGAACCATCTTCTATATCAGGGGTGGGGGAACGTCCAGCTCGAGAAATCATTTGGTCTGGCCCTGCCAAGGCATTAGGGGTGAGTTGATTAAATGTTGGACCAAATACAGCAGGCTAATTTTTAAGTTGATAATTTTTTATGGCCTGAGAATGATGTTATAAATATCCAAATAGCCCTTTGGCAGAAAAAAGGTTCCCCACCCCTGCTCTAGATGCTTTGAGTTCCCTTCTGATTGTGTCACTCTGAGTTCTGCTCTGCTTCTTGTGTGAAGGGGTAGGGCCTTTCTTACCCTCATTGATCCTGGAGGGATGGCTCAGGGTGGACAGCAGAGATAATGGTGTGTGTGTGTGTGTGTGTGTGTGTGTGTGAGAGAGAGAGAGAGAGAGAGAGAGAGAGAGAGGGAGATCCACAATAAAACAAAGGCCCTGGTGGGGGAAGGGTCTCTGGATAGGTCAGTAAGCAGGCTGAGGGCAGAGCTGAGTCTTATCTGACCTTTCCTTCTTAATTTTTTATTTTTCTCCACCTTAATTCCTCAGTTCCCCAGCGTCTTCCAACGGGCAGCACTTCAGCACTGGCTATTTCGGGAACTGGCTCACAGGGCGTAGTTCTGGCTCTTAAACCCCATTTTTCCCTGAGTGGTACAAAAGCAAACTGCTTTTCTAGATAAGCCAAAGGGCACCGGGCAGGCCTCCCTCCAAGGAGCAGCCCCAGGGCAGGGCTCTGGGTAGGACCTGGCTGAGAAGTGTAAGGATCTCGTAGGCTGTGGGAGGCACAGGTCTTTGTGACCTTGGCTTTAGTCTCCAAGCTCAGCTTTATTTATTTGTTTATTTACTTAGAAATATGTTTTTATTGATTTTTAGAGAGAGGGAGAGATAGAAACATTGATGTGAGAGGAGCATCACTGATCGGTTGCCTCCTGCACACCCCCTACTGGGGATGGAGCCCACCACCTGAGCACGTGCCCTGACCGGAATTGAACTGGTGGCCTCTCGGTGCATGGTTGATACTCCATCCACTGAGCCACAATGGCTGGGCTTATTTATTTATTTTAACTGTGGTACAGTATACCGCACACTTGCCATTTTAATCACTTTTAAGTGTACATTTCAGGAGCATTAAATCCATTCACAATATTGGACAACATCACCACCATCCGTCTCCACAAGTTTTTCATCTTCCCAAACTGAAACTTCCTCCCCACTGAACAAAACCCCTTCTCTCCTCAGCCCCAACAACAAGCAGGCTACTTTGTGCCTCTGTGAATGTGACTAAGCTCCGCCTCTTCATCTGTCAAAGGAGGTGGTTGAAAGCATGATCTTGAGTTGCCTTTCAGTTATGACATTCAGAGAGTCTCAGTCTATGCCTCAGTCAGTCTGGAAGCATCCATCCTCCTGAACATGTTGGTGAGGAGGGAGTCATCAGTCACTTCTACGAGTCACTTAACCCTTTATCCACCCTTGACTCCAAGACCACCTAGGTATTTGCCTTTAAGCCCGAGTTTCCCCTTCAAGTCTGAATTAAGTCAGGGATCTCAGGGGCCCAGTTACTGGGTTTCCGCTGCATTCACATTGGCCGGAGTCCTGCTTGGATGGTTCTTTGTACTGTGAACCTGATGGAGAACATCCTACATAGGAGATGGAGACCTGGAGTTTGGTCTCAACTCTGCCCTTAGCACAGGGGTTCTCAACCTTGGCTGCACATTAGAATCACCTGGGAATCTTTTTCAAATCCTGATTTCTGGGCCTCATCCTCTGGAAATTCTGTTTCTTTGTTACTAATGTTGTGGCCCCACCCCATAACAAAGAAACAGAATTTCCGGAGGATGAGGCCCAGAAATCAGGATTTGAAAAAGATTCCCGGGTGATTCTAATGTGCAGCCAAGGTTGAGAACCACTGCCTTAGCAGGTTATATGACTTGACCCCTCATTTCTCCCCCTCTCCCCGGTGGTAGTTTTCTCATTAATTCTCAACAAAATGCCCCTGACCCATGCAGAATTGCTGTAAACACCCTCAGTGTCCCTCAGGAGCGTATGTGGCCCTAAGGTGGATAAGGAAGGGCTGTAGTGGGCAGGTGGGTTCTTTAAAATTAGGAGGAGGGGACCCCAGCCAGGTGGTTCAGTTGGTTGGAGCGTCCTTCCATACACCAAAAAGTTTGCAGGTTTGGTGTCCAGTCAGGGCACATATCCAGGTTGTGGGTTTGATACCCACTCGGGGCATGGATGGTAGGCAACTGATCTCTCTCTTCCTCTCTCTCTCTCTCTCTCTCTCTCTCTCTCTCTCTCTCTCTCCCTCCCTCCCTCCCTCCCTCCCTCCCTTCCTCCTTCCCTCTCCCTTTTTCTCTCTCTAAAAATCAATAAACAAGTCCTTGGGTGATGATTAAAAAGCACGGTAATAATAAAATAAATGAAATGGGGAGGAGGGGGACATCTCTTCCAACTCCACGTCTCCCACTGAGTCATGGCCATGGCCATGCACGTCTGCTATTCTGTCTACTCAGAGCCTACCATATGTTGACATGTAGTTAATCTGACATCTTGTCCCAGCAATTACTCTTAGTCTATGGAAAGGAAACCTCTTGGTCTTTGATCTTCTCCCCTTTCCAATTGTAAGATGATAGAAGCATCGAACAGACCATCCAACCTCAGAGGGAAGGCAGGGTAGGCGTGGTGGTGAGAGATCAACCAAAGGACTTGTATGCATGCATATAAGTATAACCCATGGACACAGACAGTAGAGGGGTAAGGGCATGTGTGTGGGGGGGCGGAGGGGGGCAGGGAGGGTGTGGGAATGACCAGGGAGAGATCAATGGAGGGAAAAGGAGACATACGTAATACTTTAAATAATAAAGAATTAAATTAAAGGGAAAAAAAGATGATTTGTTGCCACATGTTAGGGAAGGAAGGAGAGGGGTGCCCAGAACTAGAAAAATCACATCAGAAAGAAACCAAATTGAGAGGTTTTGTGTCTCTGTAATCTTCTGTTTCTTAGGGAAATGGAGAAAATGCTGATAATGCCTCATGGTTTAGATCTGCAAGCTTAGCACTTGAGATTTCCCAAAGTTCTTGTTCCCTTTTCACTTATTTGCAAATCTGAGTCAGCAGTAGCCGCTCTAGTTATGGCTGATGATTAGGCTGAAGCAGTGATGTAGTGGTCTGAAGAGGTGAGCGGTTAGAGAAAGTAGTCGAGGTCACAGGGTGGTGCCTCTCTCCTAACACGTAAGCAGACCCGATCTACTCCCGTCCCGTGGCTGAGGACTTCCTGCAGGGTAATTGGTTACTCCCCTGAGCTCTGTGAGTTAGATAGCGGTGTCTTCCCGGGGCTTGTTCCTGGCTCTGGTGCTCTGGGTTGCAGGGTGACCTGGAGTCAACCCCTACCTCATACCCACCACTTCTCTGTCACCGTCTTCCTCCTCTCTGTCTGGTCCTGGCTAAGCCAAGGAATGATTTCATTTTCTTTCTCTCTCCTTATTCTCCTAGAGAAATGATGGCTGTGTAGGGAGCCTCTCTGTAAACGCATGGCGGTCCATGGCTCTCAGCAGCTCCCTCAGCCTGGCTGAGCCACGATTGTGTGAACTGTAATTTCTGGCCAGGAAAGTTTACCTCTGATTCGGCACATTTTAATGGGCTCCAGCTAATTCTGAAAATACTTTATAAAGTGGCTCGCAGGTCATCCAAAGCAAAACCCATTAGCCTATGTCTACACTGGATTTTGAAACAGAAGGGTAAAGTGGTTTATTACAATTAGCAACACGGTCAAGTTCTTCCCTGTGAAAGAACTCCAGTGGTTCTCAATGTAGGGACATGTGGCCATGTCTGGAGACACTTTTGGTCGCCATAACCTGGGGGGAGGGGGATGCTACAGCCTATAGTGAGTGGAGGCCAGGATGCTGCTGGACACCTCCCAGTGCACAGGACAAGTCCCAAGTCAAAGACTGCTCCAGACCAGGATGCCCAGAGTGCCAATGTTAAGAAACCCCGGCTCAGAGGAATTCACTTCCCGCGATCTTCCAACAGCAAAGCTGGTTTTCCTCTCTAGGTGCCCTGTACCCACCTTGGCATGTCCCCCTGACAACTCCAGGCCCTGGGAAAAGATGCCCAGTCCCGCTCCAGACACTAACCTAAGCCTTTTGGGTCAGACAGAGCCCTCCTTCCTGCCTGAGTATCTGCTCACTCAGCCTCCACCTTCTGCTTCCCTTTGCCTGGGATTCAGACTATCAGATATTTCTTAAGGGGGAGAAACCCAGTAAACCAGGAGTAGCTGGTCATTTAGAAAATAGAACAGTGGGCCTCTGTGCCATGTCCCCTCTGGGAGGGCGAGAGGAGCACGAGGGCTAGTCCCCACCCCCACCCCCCCTGCGAGGACCAGAGTAGCCCAGGCTTGGACTTCGAGAGGGTAAAAACATACTCGGGGAGGGCGGGGGCGGGGGGAGGATACTGTTCTTCAGATCCTATTTTTGTTGTGGTTCCTCTATTACAAAAAACAAAAACAAAAATAAAACCCCACAGAAACTTGTGTACAGAAACTTGGTGTATATCAGCAGACTCAAATGTTAGCATTTTGTGCTCAGATTGCTTTAGGAAACACGGACTGAGGCTTTCTCCCTAGTTCGTCTCATTCCAGAGCCTTTGGGGCTTTGGGGGAGCAGGAAGCATGGGGTCCTTTGGATCCTCCCAGGTCAGATTTGGGGTGGGGGTGGGGTGCTGCCCACCTCACTCAATGTGTGGAAGTTTACACAATGGCTCAGCTTCATGGTCGGGCTGATTCATCCATTTGGCCATTGCCGCCTGCCTCTGTCCCGGCCAGGACAGAAGGGGCCCCTTAGGAACTGCTGGCCCTGTTCCTTCTGGAGGGGACACACAATGGAGCTGTGATAAGACAGGCTCGAGGGGGAAGTGGACTTGTGGAAACAGGATATTTCTAAATTAGAGAAAGAAACAGAAGGGTTGTAACAGGTGGGCCCCAAGACTTAGGAGGGACCAGGTTTGAGCTTGGCGGCTGGTAGAAACTGAGGCCCCTTAGAAACCTTCCACCAGTAAGACTGGGGGCTTGAGGAGGGGTCATGGCCTTCCTGCCTTCACCCCACAGCCATCAAGAATGGCAACCACCCCCAATTCGAATCTACATCTCCTCTCGGGGCCTTCCTCAGATAACAAGAGGTCCCTGTGGCTTCTCCGTCTGTATGCCTATGTCTACAGTCTCTAGGAATCAGCCCCAACATGTGGGTCACTGACCATTCACAAACTCTGCTATTAGTTGGGGCCTGGTCTTGCCCAATGGGGCAAATCATACCCCTTTCTTATCTCTTGCAGTGAAAACTAACTCTAACTAATGCAGTCAGGGACAATTCAGCCTCCCGTTCTCATTGATTTTCCTTTTAATATATTTTTAAAATTGATTTCAGAGAGAGGAAGGGTGAGGGAGAGAGAAACATCAATGATGAGAGTCACTGATCAGCTGCCTCCTGCATGCCCCACACTGGGGATTGAGCCCACAACCCGGGTGTGTGCTCTGACTGGGAATTGAACCGTGACCTCCTGGTTCATAGGTCAATGCTCAACTACTGAACACACTGGCCGGTCTCATTGGCTTTTCTTACCCCTACTCTCTTCTTCCTGACATTTGGCCAGGGCCATTTTCATCACTGAAGCCTGGCAGGGCCAGCTAGTCCCAGCATGCACTCTGGCAAGAAGACAGTGTGGTCTCCGGACAATTGAAACGAGTCTCCTCAGGGACAGGGATGTGGCAGTCCTGCCCTTCAGACCAGCACTTGGGCCACACATGCCAAGAGTGTCAGCAATGTTTATACTTTCTGCTCCATTGATTCCACTCCCGGGAATGGACAGGCTAGTAAGGCATATGAAAATAGCTTTATTCCCAAAGAAGATACTGGCAGCATTATTTAAAATAGCAAAAACTTGGAAAGAACCTAAATTATTAAAGCAAGGAACTAGATAAGTAAATAAACATCCATCAAAGGATTATTATGCAGCTGCTAACGATAATGTTTAAGAAGGTACCAGAAAATGTTTACAAAACCATGCAATGTGAAAAAGATAGGCTATAAAATGGCAGGTACTGTATAATTATAACTCCAAAAGAAGCCTACTGGTAGCAGAAAAGATGAAAAATGTCAATAGGGTTCGAAGAGTAGAACTGGAGATACTTTTATCTGTTACTTTTCTATGGTTTTCAGCTTTGTTCCTAAAATAATAGGTGGTACTAATTTTTTAAAACTGTTTAAAATGTCAAGTGAGTCCTGGCCAGTGTGGCTCAGTTGTTGAGCTTGAGCGTTGTCCCATGCAATGAGGGGTTGCTGGTTTGGTTCCCAATCAGGACACATGCGTGAGTTGCCAGATCAATCACCAGTAAGGGGCACGCAGGAGGCAGTCAATTAATGTTTCTCTCTCCCTCTCTCTGAAATCAACACAAACATATTTATGTCATTTAAATGCCAAATAAGCTGGCCAGGGGCGTTCTATGCTTGTCACACAGAGCTACAGGGCCCAGGGGAAGCTGTCTGGGCAAAAGAGCCATAAACCTGGGAACCCAGTAAGCTTGTGGGTCTGGCATCTTCTGCATCATCTCCCCTTTCCCTTCTGGGATCAGCCCCTGAGATGTTGGGGTGGGAGGACCCAAACACGCTCTCTTTGCATTGCTCACTTCCCTGTTACCCTTTGTTTTACAGATTTCATGGAAAACAGATATTCTGTAAGTACACATTTTATATGCATCATTTTTTAAAAAAATTGTCCATTGAACAGTGAAATATTTCCAGACTCACCCAGATTCTGCATTCCCACTGATTATACCCATGTACTGGCCTCGTCTGTTTCAGAGCAGGAGCCCTGGGCCCATGGATATTGGGTCATTAGACCAGCCAGCTTTGCTGGGCCAGTTGTGATGTCAAATATTCTCTCCCACTTTGCATCATTGCATCTCAGCCCAGCACTTGGGCCACACATGCCAAGAGTGTCACATATGAAGGGAGACCCTGGAAACCCCCTCCCAGAGAACTGGGAATCTAAGGCACTTAGCTCCAAACAAGCCACGTTCATATTTCCTGCTAGCCCAGGGTCCAGGCTTGGGAAAAAGGCTTGCAGAAGTCCAAGTTCAAATGTTGCAAAGACCCATCTCCCCCTGTCTTCCTATTCCCAGCCTTTTTATGAGCATGCAGCAGTGCAGGAGTGAAGGGCAGCTTGCATCTTCAGAGATGAAGAATTTGCCCCACTAACCTGTTTCTTTAAGGTCTGGGAAGAACTTGCAGCAAGACTGCTGGTAGCCCTTCCAATGGGCCCCTGGCTTCCTTTCTTTGCCTGAGTCTTCCTTCTTATAAAACAGAGAAGTCATTATGCCTTTGACAGACAGGAAGCGCTGACATCCTTATTGTGGAGGAAAGCTATCAGTTTAAAGACAAAAGGAATGGATGAATGTCTTTTTCTAACCTAACCCCCCCCCCCCCCCAGACTTCTGAGATCAGAGACTTTAAAAATATATATTTTATTGATTTCAGAGAGGAAGGGAGAGGGACAGAGAGAGATAGAAACATCAATGATGAGAGGGAATCATTGATCGGCTGCCTCCTGCACACCCCCCCACCGGGGTTGAACCCACAACCCGGGCATGTGCCCTGACCGTGACCTCATGGTTCATAGGTCAACACTCAACCAGTGAGCCAGTGGCCGGGCTGAAATCAGAGACTATTACATGTAAAGGGCAGGGAGCCCAATTGATAGGTGAGAAAACCGAGACCCAAATGGGCAAAACAGCTTGCCCAGGGTTACCCAGCTAGTTCATAGCAGAGCCAGGACTGGAATTTAAGTGTCCAGGCTCCCTCCTCCCCCAGCCAGTCCATGACACAAGACTCCCTCCAAAAAGTGATGTCACTGTCCCAGCCATCATGGCCTGGAAAGAGTGGAAGGTGAGACTGTTGTTCCATGGGCAGTGTGGGACCCAGATAAGGAGACGCTGCAGTAAACATGGCTGTGTCCACCCAAGGCAGGTCTGCTGGACCTGCAGGACCGACTTATTTACTTTGTCTTCAATCCAAATGGTCTCTCTGGACAGAGGCTCCAAGGTCCAGGACAGACAGAACTTTCCCTTTCCCCAGAAGCTGGCCCCTGAGCCCAGAAATCTGCTCCCAGGATGCTCCCGCTCTCCAAAATACTCAAGTCTTTTGATGGGAGAGCAGGGGTTCCCAGCCGTTGGAAGGAATTTTGAATCTTTAAGTGAAAGCATTTTGTTTATAAGAGAAGCAGGTATAGTTTCCCTAATAATCAGCTGGTGGGTGAGGGTCAGGAGAAAATTAATTGAATTGCCCAGCAGGGAAATGGGAGGGGATTTCCTTCCTGAAATCAAACCTGGCAATCATTCCCAGTTGTTTAATGGCCGGTGCTTCTGAAAACATATTGGAGGAAATATCTTAACAATGAGATAGCCACTCAGCCAAATACCAATTTAGTATTGTTTGACTTACTTCAATGGCACACTCTGACTTCATTTTCCTCTGCCATTTTTGCCTTGTTTATAAATTGTATTTGTGGCGGAGGGAGGCAGACAGATAACGTGGAAGAGAACACCCAGTCCTTAAGCGAAAGGGGGGGATCTGGGCCTGCGTGGGTCTGGGGATCTTGGAAAGAACCTTGCCTTCTTACTGAAGAAAGGCAACTCCCATTTACAACTCACCTCCTCCCTCCTGGGAGCCAGCGGGCAGCGAGGCTGCAGTGGGCATTGCCCAGGAGTTGGGATCAGGAGACTGGAGTGTGAGATCCAGTTCTCCAGACATCTTTTGGGTGATCCTGTCTTCCTCAAGCTTCCTGATCTGTAAGATAGAGATGATGACAACAACACAAACAATAATTATTAGGAGTTTCTTCAGGGTTAAATGAGAAACATGTGCAAGGTACCATGCAAACTATCATCTATTTTGAAGTTCTTTTCATCAAACGCTGTGGCGGTTTGGGTGTGGATGTGGGAACTTGACCTGGCCTTGAGATGCCCCATCACAGAGGGGAACAAGGCGCCTGCTTACCCAAGGCACAGGATTCAACCAAAGCCAGGCTTTGACGTAGGATCAGAGACCCCCATTAAAACTGGACTTTTTTTCTTATTAGCCACTTATCAGCCATGTCACTGTGGGCAGATTTCTCAGGGCCTCAGTTTCCTCATCTGTAAGTTGTAAGTTTTAAAGCCCCCTCCCCCGGTTGTTGCAGAATTAAATGAGCGCCTAGCAGACCTGGTTTATTGGAAATGCTCATAAGGGGCACAGTCTAGAAGCAGGAAGTAGAGATCCCCTCGGGGTGTTCGAAGCAAAATGACCTTTGGCCAGAAAGCAGGGCGATTTCGTCTCTGTCTGTGCGTGGCTGACGGCTGGCTCTGATTTAAGCACAGGCCTTAGATGTGAGCGTGTTCACCTTTACTTCAAAATCCCCAGGCGCAGCTGACTGTGGCCCAGCCCTTCCTGTCTGTGGGGCTGGTCTGACAGCAGCTGCCCAAGTGCTGGTTTCCCTCGGAGGAGAGCAGAGGTGACTGGGGAGGGACTTGGTCTGGGCCCTGCAAAAAGGCTGGACCAGGGTCACCCTCCGGAGGAGGAGGAAATGGGGCGGGGGTAGCTGCCAAGGCTGGCGGGCCTCCAGCCCCCTGGGCCAGCACAGCTCTCTTGGCCCGCCCGCCAGGGTCTCTCCTGGCAGAGGAGGAGGCAGAGCCTTGGGCTTCCAGCTGAAGCCCCTCAGACCTTCATTCTGCTCCACCTCTGAACTCCTACCGTTTGTTAGGACCTCTTCCACCTTCTAGTTCACAGCAGGGTTGCTTGTCAAGAATTCCAGGATATAAAATTGGGGGTGGGGTGGGGGGAGCGTGTCAGGTTCTTGCATCCTCAGCATAGAGAACTGCCTGGGTAAGATGGGGGTCTAGTCACTGATGGGGGTGGGGGTGGGAGGTGACATAAATACCATATGAAGCAGTTAGAGAACACTACAAGAAGGCCTATGGAATCCCTTTTTTATTGTTATAAAACATACACAACATAAAATTTACCATTTTAACCATTAAATATTTTTATTGATTTTAGAGTGAGAGAGAAAATGGAGAGAGAGAGAGAGAGAGAGAGAGAGAAACATTGATTTGTTGTTCCACTTACTTATGCTTTCGTTGGTTGATTCTTGTATGCGCCCTGACCGGGATCAAGCCTGCAGCCTTGGTGTATCGGGACAACGCTCTAACCAACTGAGCTTCCTGGCCCATTTTAACCATTTTTAAGTGGACAGTTTAGTGACGTGAGGTACACTCACGTTGCTGTGCAATCATCACCACCATCCACCCACAGGACTTTTTCATCATCCCAAACCAAACTCTGTACCCCTTTAACAACACTCACCCCCTTGTCCCCCCAGCCCCTGGCAACCACTATTCTACTCTGTCTCTCTAAATTTGAATACTCTGGGGACCTCATAGAGGTGGAATCATACAACATTTGTTCCTTTGTGTCTGCCTTAGTTCACTTAGCCTAGCATTTTCAAGGTGGATCCATGTTGAAATCTATCAGAATTTCATTCCTTTTTAAGGCAGAATCATATAATTTGAAAACATTCAAGGTTGGTCATCAGCGTTCAGTCCTTCATTTTTTAAATTAAAACACAGACCTAGAGAAGGTCCATCTTCTGTTAGAGGCAGGGCTGGAGCAAGAAGACAGGTCTCTCTTGACTTCACTAGTCTTCCTCTGTGGGTAAGTGTAGCACCCAGGGGATGTAGTGCTGGGCGCACAGTGGGTGCTGGAGGGAGTTGGTTGGTAGTCTGCTGTGCAACAGGCACCTGGGCAGTAGAGGCTGCAAGCCCTCCAGAGCAGGCATGGAGCGAGGGGGAAATGAGTGTGGGCGGTGCCGGCAGAAGACCGCCTTGCTTTGGAGTTCCTTTAAGAAGCGCTGTCTGCAATTCGGCTTGCCAGTCTTCAGTCCTGAGGGGTGTGACCGTACCTTGTCTTGTGTCTTGTCACTACAGAGAACGGAAGGCTCCCTTGATGGCACTTAGGACTGCGAGAGCGGACACTCATCCCCGGGAGGACATCCACATTCTAAGAAGAGCAGACGATTCCCGATTCCAAGAGCTCTGTGCACTCATTTCTGAACCTGCCCTGCTCCCACTGAGCAAAGCCATTCCTCAGGCCAAGCCACCAGTTCTTAAAGCCATCTTGCTGCCTTGATGTTGTGGGTAGAGAGATACAGTGGGGCTGGCTAATTTCCCACCCGGCCCACCTCCCCCCCAGTCGGAGCATCCTGGGGCGTGGAGAGCAGCAGAAGGAGGTTCAGAGTCAGCAGGCCATTGGAATATTTTGAAACTTGAATATTTTGTCTTGTACAGAGATAAAGAACTTTTCCAAGTACCTTCATACACGGAAACCTGGTTTGTTTTTCTGGTTTGATTTACTTTTTATTTTATTTTTTTGTAGTGGATCACTTCTAGCAAATGGCCTGGCTTAGGGGCTAGTGTTTCTCTCTTTGTCTTTGGTCCTTCGAAGGCCCGTAGTTCTGGGTAGTCCTTGCTCCTTGGACATGCATGGCACTGACCGGACAGCGGCACCCTGTCCCTCTGCAACCTTGCCCGACACAAATGGGAAAACAACGCTGCTTGGAAGCAACCCCATTGATATGTCAACCTGAAGACAAGGTTCACCCCGGGCAGTGCACAAAACAGAAAATGAAGCTGGACAGCACAGATGTCCTTACGCTGTTTTTCTGTATTCTTTCTTTTCCTCTCCCACGCTGAAGGCTGAGCAACAGGAAGATGGTTGCCTACAGCAAATATTATTTTTAATAGAAGAATGAAATGCATATTTTTCTTACTAATTTTTTTTTATTTATTCCTTGCTAAAGAAATGGTCTCCTGAGGTCTTACGATGTTTCCGATGGTGTCTTGAGTGGGTGAGTGAGAGGCTGCAGCCCTCTCCAGTGGAATTTCACTAGCGAGCACACCAAACCGAGACCGCTCCCTCCAGCTGCCTCAGTGACACAGCTGCAGGCACTCTGGCGGGTGTTGTATTCAATAAACTTGATCTTTATTCTTCAAAGACCTGTGAAATGTCATCTTCTGAGAGGCTGTATGCATAAAGGATATCTGTAGTGCTCAAGGACTCCGCAGGCCTACTGAAGTCACAGAGAGAATCAACAGGTCCCGTCAGCAGAGGCCAAGGGCCTCTGTGCCTCCACTCAAGTCAGGGCCGGGGGGTAGCCAGTCTCAAACAGAGTCATTAATATCCACTGGCTGGGGCTTCGGTGTTTGCTGCCCAACTGAAGGCTCTGAGGCCGTCCTTGGCAGACAGCGTTGACAGATTGAACAAAAACCAACCAAACCTCCCCAAACCCAGGATGCCCAGTTAAATTTGAATTTCAAATAAATGAATAATCGAGTATAAGTATGTCCCATGTTATGTTTGGTACGTATTTATACTATAAAAGTATTCATTGACTGAAATTTGCATTTAACTAGGATCCAATATTTTATCTGGCAACCCTACTGGTAAAGCACCCTCCCACCCCTTGGGATCCATGTTCCTCAGCGGCCTCAGACCTCACCACCCCCCAGGCCGGGTCCCGGTCAGAGCACCACCCCACTGGGCTGAAGGCAGAGGGAGATCTGAGTGAGTCCTGGCTCTGCTAGATTCCAGCTTGAACTTCAGATTCTTTATCTCTAAAATGAGATTAAACAAATGGTTCATAACATTGACAGGGTTTAGATGCCTTTGAAAATACGGTGAAAGCTATAGAGGCACAAAGCTGTACCACACACAAAGCTGTGTCTCAAAAATGTTACACCATTTCCCAGTTTTCAGGGCCATGGACTCAGGTCGGAAGCAAAGGATTAGATGATTTCTAACAACTTGGCCAGAGCCCCTGGATCACTCCATCAGTCCGTTGCTGCTACCAGAGCAGGGCCACTGCTGTGGAAGCTGGGAAGACTCTCTTACTGCTTATGACTTATTTATGGAGCATAAGTGGGTTTTTAATTATTTACCCCCACTGTCTATGTCTCTAAGGAAACCACACACGCAGGGATCCTTCATAGTAGGTTTAAGGACTAAGGATTTCTCTAAATCCCGGACCCTGGTTCACTGTCCCACCCGGATGGCGCGTAACGAAGCATCTTAGTCCAAGCTCATCACTGAGCAAGTGTCAAGGCACCAGCTCGTTGAGAGGCCTTTTTTCTCCGCGGTTGAACGTGTTAGTTAGAGCGCCCCCTTGTGTACTCACATTGTAACAAGTCATTACAAGGCTTGAACCGCTCCATAGCAACTGCATAGTGGAATTTTCTCCCTCCTCCGAGGAGCCCTAAGAGGTCAGCCACCCATTTCATGAGCCTACCCTGAGCGCCCGATCAGTGTTAACTGATTAACTGAACTCTCACTCCCGGACAGAGACTCAAGATGGGCAATTGGACTCCAAGGTCAACAACCTGCATTCATTGAAACTGATTTTTCTACCTCGGTGATTTTGCCTCCCTTTGTCCAGAGAGATTTTTAGTTGTCACACCTGAATGGGGTGCTATTGGCACCTGGTGGGTAGGAGAGCCAGGGATGCTGCACTGCACAGGTCAGTCCCCAGTGGCAAAAAAAATTACCAAGTCCAACACGCCAGTAGTGCCAAGGTTGAGAAACCCTGCATGAAACCGGCCAGTTAGTTACTCATTTATTTACTCAAGAAACTTTGTTGGGAAAATCTCCTGGGGCCTAGAGAGGAAGAAAGAGGCTGACAGCCCCAGGAGTACATCAAGTTTATTAAGAGAACTTAGAGACAGAAGCCAGCGCCTTGGGCAGCAGCTAGACCAGTGGTTCTCAACCTTCTGGCCCTTTAAATACAGTTCCTCATGTTGTGACCCAACCATAAAATTATTTTCGTTGCTACTTCATAACTGTAATGTTGCTACTGTTATGAATCGTCATGTAAATATCTGATATGCAGGATGGTCTTAGGCGACCCCTGTGAAAGGGTCGTTCGACCGCCAAAGGGGTCGCGACCCACAGGTTGAGAACCGCTGAGCTAGACAGTTCATCTCCACCCCCAACAAGGGATGGGGCTTGTTGTCAACAGCCAAGTGGTCCGAGTTAACACAGGTGGCTTGGAGCTACGTGGTTCAGCTCGTGCTTGTTAAACTCTGTAAAATCGAAAGCAGTAAACAACGTAATGGGCCCACTTGTTGATGCAGGAAGATTCCCTTCAGGTGATAGGGGTGAACTGGTGGTCAGCTTGCTTCACGAGATGGCGTTGGTCACAGTAAGTACCGGGAATCATTTTGCCTAACAAGTTTGTATCCATCATGCTCCGTTTTCTCCACATTGTTGGTAAGAAGATTATAAAAATCAGGGGGCGCCTTCTCTCCTGGGACAAACCACACAGTAGATACAGACTAGCCGAGAGCCAATTGCAACAGTGGGACAAATGCTGTGATGGAGAAATTCAAAGGAAAGGGGGGCACAGGCCTCCGAACATAGACTTTGGGGAACCAAGCAAAGTGTCTGAGAGGAAGTGGAGTCCAACCAAAGACCTGGGGATAGGTAGAGTACCAGGTGGAAAAGGTGAGGCCAGGGGCAAGGCTGACAAAGGGGGACAGTGCTAAGGCCCTGGGGCAAGGGAGGGGATGGTGGTCTCCAAGGCCCTGGGGCAAGGGAGGGGATGGTGGTCTCTAGGCACAGTGGAGGGACAGCCTACCAGCCCCAGGTCCCTTCCAGCCCTTGAATTCCATCAGTCCCTTTCATAAAGGCTCCACTATCCCTTGGGGATTTCTGCCCCGGATTCCCATTGGCTCGGCTCAGTCTTTAAGAGTCGGGAGAGGGTCTCTAAAGTTGCTCAGCAAGAACTCAGCTCCACCAGTGGCACTAGCACATTGGGGAGAAAACCTCTGCCACAGGCCAGGGTGGGCCCTGGCTCACACCAGGTGGCTCAAGTGAAAGGGGAACTGGAGGGAGAGGTCTGCCTGCCTGGCTATTTGAGGACCAGTCTCCACAGCTGGGTCCTCAGGGGGGCAGGGGCAGAGCCTGGTGAACCCCCGAGAGTAGGTGCCAAAAGTTGGGAGAGTACACAATTTCCTGGGAGAGGGTCCACAGCTGTTACCAGTTTTTCAGAAACACGATCCAACAAAGGGTGAGGAACTACAAAATAACGAAAAGCTTCATGTGTGTGGCGTAGGATTTTCTCAGTCGAAACCCCCAAAGAGTGGCTAACTCACTTCATATCAAGGGGTCTGCCTCATGGACAGTTTTAAGTCCAAAATCCCCAGCAGGTCTTGGCATGCCTTGAAAAAACTGCTCCGGATCAAGAAATAAATAGTGATTTCACTGTTAAAAAATAGCCTTCCTCTCTCAAAATAAACTACTCAACTGTTTTGAAATACCAAAGGAATAGGCGATCAGGGTGATTTTAGGGAAGGTCCCAGGGGAAGATCTCAATATAATATTTAGCAATTTTCCAGGGGTGTCCTTTCAGGGTCGGGGTCTCCACTGATTGATTGGTCCGTGCCTGGGCAGGCGGTCATTATCCAGTGCAGCTGGTCTGAGGTCAGCCTTGGTGTCACCTGTCTGGTTTAGCTGCTTTTCTGGGCCTCGAGTGGAAATACAACTGAGGCCTAGATGTTATCTTCAGCGAGGAAAGGTCAGGGGTCCAAGCTGCACGACCAGTGATATGCTAGGGAGGAAAGGTCACCCAGGGAGTGAGGTCCCGGCCGACAAATTGTCCTTTGCTAGGCACCTGGGGCTTTTCACTCTGGTGACCTGCACCTGGCCCATTGTCCTTGCTCTGTTCACATTGCCTGCCACACTTTCAGGTAGTCGTGAATTAGGCAGGGGCTGGGGAGGAGCACTATGCAACCCAGTGCAGGGTGACTTGGTCAAGGTGAGCTCAGGTCCTTGCAGCTCTGACTGGCCATGTTTCTAAGATGCTCGTGTAAGCAGGAAGGTATGACAACAGTGATTTACTTTAAATAACAACCTTTCGAGAATCCTCAATCTCTCACTGTACTGTGCTCTCTTGCGTTTTGTGTCTCCTCTTCTGGAAATGTTGTGTTTCTCTATCATCCTTCAACGGTCTCCCTCCCTCTCATCTCTCATCCTTTCTGTGCTTTCTTCTCCATTTCCCCTTTCTCCTTTCGCCCCCAGTTCATTGGCCATCATACAAAACTGAAGCTTATATTTCCTATATTTATGGATGAGTTTTATATCCCCAGTGGTTTATTTTGAGAGCCAATGCATGGAATATTTTCTATTTTTCTCTCTCCTTGCGGGGGAGGGAGCCTGCAACGTTGTTTTCTGTCTATAGTTGACCGTCGGTGGATTATTGTTCTGAGAGATGATTGAGTTCATTAGGAAAAAGTCCCCCGTTGCGGCCCTACTTCCTCCAATCCTGGGATGTGCCAGTTTTCCTGGAACCTCTTGGCACAGGAGTGCCTGGCGAGTGCCAGGAACTATCCCATGAGTTTCTGGTGCAGCCACCTCTGCCCTCCTCAGGGCTTGGGTTGTTGGGTCTAGAATTTGCAGCAAGAGGATCATTTATTAAGAGAACTTAGAGGCAGAAGCAAGCACCTGGGCAGCGCATGGTTGGGACTTAGAAGGAACCTGGAACTGGGTCCTGGGGAAAGAAAAGAGAGTGGGTTTCAGTGCCTTCAAAGTGAGGACGACCCTAAATCAGCATCCAAAACGCTCTGCAGAGGCTGTCACACCACCAGCCACTAGTTAAATGTGTGTCCCCGGGCGGAGCGGAGCTCGGGTCCAGGCCACTGCTCCGGCAGGGTTAGTAAGAACAAGATGGCGAGTGCGGAGGCTCTTCTTTCTACCACGAAGCTTTGGGCCATGACCATCTCGGGAGACCCCTTGGTATTTGCAAATTTACCATCTGAGGTCTTGATTGTTTCAGAAGGGCCTGGAGATTTAGCCGTGAGGCCCTGCCACAGGGCCCCTGGGGCAGGGCCACTCACTGAGGTACAGTTTGTTATTAGTGCTCTCTGGGCTCCTTTTGAAGAAAGAACATTCCGTGGGTGTGATGCTCAGTTGAAGACGGTCAGACAGAAAAAAAAATGCCTTGAGAAATATATTAAAATATTTACAAATCATATATCTGATAAGGGATTCATATCCAAAATATAGAGAAAGCCCTTAAAACTCAACAACAAACAACTTGATTAAAAAATGAGCAAGGAAGGGGCCTGACTGGTTGGCTCAGTAGTTGAGCGATGACCCATGAACCAGGAGGTCACCAGTTCGATTCCCAGTCAGGGCTCGATCCCCAGTAGGGGGCATGCAGGAGGTAGTGAATTAATGTCTCTCAGAGATGTTTTTATCTCTCTATCCCTTTCCCTTCTTCTCTAAAATCAATAAAAAAAACATACTAAAAACAAACAAGCATGGAGAGAGAAAGTAGAAGAGTGGTTGCCAGGGGCTGAAAGGGGAGAATTGAGTTATTTAATGGTTGTTTAATGTTTCAATTTTGCAAGATGGATGGTGGTAATGGTTGTACAGTATGAAGAAATGGTTAAGATGGTAAACTTCATGTTATGTGTATTTTACCACAAAAGGAAAAAAATTTTAAGCACACCAGGCCAAAAAAAAAAGAAAAAAATAGCAATTCTTTAAATTAAAAAACAAGATAAGGGGTGTATTAGAAAAAAATGATTGTCATTTTAAAATATGTTGACTAGTATTCACTCAGAGGGTAGTGAGAGGCTTTGTAAAAACAACACCTGGGTTTTGAAAAAGCATTTCTGCCCTAGCTGGTTTGGCTCAGTGGCTCAAGGGTCCCGGGTGCGATTTCAGTCAAGGACACATGCCCAGGTTGCCGGCTCAATCCCCAGTAGGGGATGTGCAGGAGGCAGCCAATCAATGGTTCTCTCTCATCATTGATGTTTCTATCTCTTTCTTCCTCTCCCTTCCTCTCTGAAATCAATAAAAATATATTTAAAAAAAAAAAAAAGAACCTTTCTAGAAAACAGCAATTGCCCCTGCTCAGTGGTGGAGGACAATTCCCTGGTGACCAGAAGGCGTTTACCAAATTCACGGTGTCTCTCTTTTGGACATATGATAAACCCTGGCAGATACTTTATGCAACTTGAAGAAACAGAAGTGGCTTCCCTTCCTGTTGCTGGGAGATAGCTGGGCCTGCGAAGAGCCCTGTGGGAAAAGGAAAACAAATGTTTACAGTAAAAACTCATTAAATATTTGTTAAACATATAAAAATCTAATCCATGAATTAATTGCCAGTGGTTCAATGTTTACCAAAGATATGAGACCTCAGATATTTGTGCAGGATATTTCTAGACACGTTGAGCTATGTATTCTAGATTCTCTAGTTTTCGTCTTTATTTCCAGCTGGAACATCAGAATAGAAGTCACTTGAGGCACAAGAACTGCGTGCTTTAATGCTATACGCTTAGTCTTTGCATTTAAAAGGATTGCATTCTTCAACCGTGACTTTGGGTTTTTTTGTAAACATTGGCCAATTTGGGGTCCAATGGATGTCACTCAGAGTTCTCCTGCACCAGCGCCTCCTGGACGCGAGTTCCGCTGGGTGCTCAGACAGCGGACACTTTGCAATCCCACGTGCTTCCTGTTTAACTCAGCTGCCAAGGAATTCTGAGCCAAATTCTGCACCCCAGTGGAGTAATTTACTACCCTCAAGTGCCTGTTACGTGGGCTCCCTCTTCCTTTAGAATCTAAAGTTTAGATGATATCGCTTCCATTTTGATTCCTGACTGTTCCATTTCACATGACCTTTGATCTTGCTGGCTACTTCAGATTCTTTTTGGAAAAGGCCTAGTACACTAGGAAAAATTAAAGTTGTAGCTTAAAAATTAACCCATAGAAACAAGTCTTACTTTTGATTATGTTCATTTAGAAGAATATCCCTACAGTCTAAATGACCTCGGGCCGGTCTTTATGTTGCCCAAACACCTGGAGCTCATTTCTTCATCAAATGAGGGGATTGGGCTCCGTTATCTTGAAGGTTCCATTAAGATGCATGAATATTTTCTTGTGCACCTACTGTGTGCCAAACATTGTTATAGGTGTTTAGGATATATTGGTAGGGGGGAAAAAAAACAGACAAAAATCTCTACCCTCATGGAGTTTGGATTTTAACAGAGGCAGAAATAAACATAATAAGTAGATTATGTGGTATGTGAGACGGTGGTGAGGCTATGGGGGAAAAAATCAAGAGATTGAAAGGGAATGGGAAGCAGGGCTGGGGGCAGGTGTCAGTGTTTAGTAGGATGGTCTGGGAGAGGCTCATTAAGAAGTGAGATTTGGGCCAGCCAGTTTGGCTCAGTGGACAGAGTGTTGGCCTGCAGACTAAAAGGGTCCCAGGTTCAATTCCAGTCAAGGGCACATGCCCGGGTTGCGGGCTCGATCCCCAATAGAGGAGATGCAGGAGGCAGCCGATCAGTGATTCTCTCTCATCATTGATGTTTCTATCTCTCCCTCTCCCGTCCTCTCTGAAATCAATCAAAAAATAAAAAATAAATAAAAGAAAGAAAAGAAGTGAGATTTGAGCAACGGCTTGAGGGAGCCAAGGACATCAGCCAAGCAGAAGGCTACTTCGGAAAGACATTTCCAGGCAGAGGGAACAAGTACAGCAAAAGCCCTAAAGTATGGAGAGCAAGGAGGCCAAAGGGCTGGGGTGGAGGGACAGAGGGAGGGAGGGAGGGAGAGTTGGGGGACAGCAATAGGAGAAGCACCATTGCTGATTATGGTATAAAAATAAAAGTTGCCTAATTATAAATATAGGGTGTCCCCCAAAAATGTATACACTTTGAATAATTATTAATTCCAATGGGTTAAATCTAAAGAGAAACACGAATTAAGCTATCTGCTCAAATGTGTATATACATTTTGGGGGGGCACCCCATAGATATCTTTCTTCATGTGCTTGTTCTAATACCTGCTCCTCAGAGTGTGGTCTGCATTCCAGTCACCCAGTCATCTGGCCACTTGTTAGAATGCAGAATCTTAGGACCCACCCCAGGCCCACTAAATCAGGATGCTATGATCCAGAACCCATAAACAGAGCAATGTGATTACGAATCATATGCGAGAAGTCGTGCTCAAAAGAATAGCACCTTTATAAATATGAAGGCATTTCCGATATGCTGTGCTTTACCAAATAGCCTTGCTTGCTTGCCCTTCATTGCCCTTTCACAAGGGCTTTTGAGGCCCGAGGCCTACCGAGAGCGCCACCTAGTGGCATGAGAAAATTTACACAGGACAAGGATATGTAGAATTCAAATATGATGTTTAAAGTAATTGCAGTTTTAACACAATTGACTTGGACTTTTCAAGTATCTACATGTCTGAAACGACCCAAACAGGCTGAGGGAACTGCTCTAGATTAAAGGAAACTAAAGAAGCTGGACAACTAAATGCAACACTTGACCCTGAATTGGATTCCAGACTTGAGACCTGAAACCTGTGGGTCAGGCAGTAACAGCTGGGGTAACCTTCAAACATCCCCCCAAAAGGTTTTGTTTCTCTGCCTTATTTTCCTTGAGAAATTAAAGATCACACCTATGGTCTTATGGGAAGCCAGAGCAATCGGGTCCCAGCTCTCTGACCCTGGCTGTATCCTGGGCTCCATTTCTGCATGTCCCCTGTACTTCATTTCCTCATTTTGTATTATTTTTCTTTTCTTAATATATTTTCATTGACTTCAGAGAGGAAGGGAGAGGGAGTGAGAGAGAGAGAGAAACATCAATGATGAGAGAGAATAATTTTTTTTAAATATATTTTATTGATTTTTTACAGAGAAGAAGGGAGAGGGATAGAGAGTTAGAAACATCGATGATAGAGAAACATCGATCAGCTGCCTCCTGCACGCCCCCCACTGGGGATGTGCCCACAACCAAGGTACATGCCCTTGACCGGAATCGAACCTGGGACCCTTGAGTCCGAAGGCCGACGCTCTATCCATTGAGCCAAACCGGTTTGGCAGAGAGAGAATAATTGATTGGCTGTCTTCTGCACACCTCTTATTGGGGACTGAGCCCGAAACCCTGGCATGTGACCTCCTGAAATCGAACCTCCTAGCTCATAGGTCGATGCTCAACCACTGTACTACACAGGCCGGGCTCATTTTGTATTATTTTAATTACAAACACAATGCATATTTATTGTGGGGAAAACTCAAACAATATAGAAGCCTAGAGAGTAAAATCGGAAAACTCTCATCAAAACCATGTCCCTGCTCGAGTACACCTGCCCAGGAACAACCGGTGTACACAGCTCCTTCAGCCTTGTTTCTGTTTAGTTACACACCCTGGCCATGCCCTTCTCACCAGGGCGGGGGACTCAGGTGCTTTTGCCTTTTTATCCATGGTGCCTGGCATACAGTAGATCCTCATTAAATGTTGGCTGTTTTCATGTAATAGTAGACATTTCCCTGCCATCTACGCAGGTCTGCCTCACTGTCTTTTTCCTTTTTCTCTCTCGACTCAGTATTTTAAACTACCTGGTGCCACTGCCGGTGTCCTCTCTAATGGAAGGATCGTTGCTTCTTTAACCAGCTGCCCATTGAGGGGCTTTTTTTTTTTTCCAGTTGCAAACAGCAGGGAAAGTCCTTGCAGACAGCGCTCTGCACACGTGTGAGCAATCTCCGGGAGAGACCTCTAGCTTGGGAACAGCCAGTCAGAGGATGAACACTGAGCATTTAAAGGCTGTTGTCCATGGACTTGGTCAGCACTGTTCTCTCCTCCTGGTGCAACACGGGAGCTCGGGCAGACCCTCCGCTCCGTGGGCACAGGGGAGGGAGTTGTGGCCTCTTCCATTCTACGGCCCGAATCCACTGGCCCACAGGGCTTCTTCCTCAGGTGGCTCCAGACTTTGAGAAGTTCTGCCAGGGCCACCCTTGCTTGCCAGAGTTGGATGGAGGCAGAAAGGGAGAAAACGTGAAATACGACAACTAAGAATATTGAGCTTTGGGCAACATTCTAGGTCAGTGATGGCGAACCTTTTGAGCTCGGCGTGCCAGCATTTTGAAAAACCCTAACTTAACTCTGGTGCCGTGTCACATATAGAAATATTTTGATATTTGCAACCATAGTAAAACAAAGACTTATATTTTTGATATTTATTTTATATATTTAAATGCAATTTAACAAAGAAAAATCAACCAAAAAAAAATGAGTTCGCGTGTCATAGGTTCGCCATCACTGTTCTAGGTGGTAGGCTGTCGACCCTCTGCCTGCAGGGTGGGGGCATCTCAGGTGAGGGGACCTGCCTGTTAGCTGAGCCTCTGGGAAGCAGAAAAGTCGAGGGAGGGAGGGAGGGAGGGAGAGAGAGAGAGAGAGAGAGAGAGAGAAAGAGAGACTCTTTTAGGAAAACACACAAGTAGCATAAGCCCAGGGGAACAGATGAAGTGATGGGTGCTCAGAGCTTTGACAAAATTACCAACCATGCGCTGAAAGAAAAAGAAAATAATGGGCCTGTGCGTTCGGCTGGCTGAAACAGTAATTATACTTCAAAAGCTCGCTAAATGTTCCTCTTAAAAAAATCACCCAGCCAGGCAATTTTTCTTTCACACTTAATAGCCACTATTCTTGTATTCTTTCTTGTCCAAAGTGGCTGTAATTGTGGGGTGTGATGAGACAAGCAACCCCCCTAAGCTGCTGGTGGGAGAGGGGAGAGGCAAAATCTTTCTGAAGAAGAACGGTCCCAAGGCCCTCATTAGCAGACGGCCCTTTGGCTCAGGAGCTTCTTCTCTAGGAAGCTACCCTAGGCAGGCAGTGGACCCGTGGACAGAGCTGTATGTGCAATGATGTTTACCACAGGCTTGTTGATGGCACAGAAATGTTGGAAATCACCTGAACAGTGACCCTTAATGACAGATGTGTTTTAGAATGAACTGGAAGTTTATTAAATACTAGAGGCCCAGTGCATGAATTCGTGCATGGGTGGGGTTCCTCAGCCTGGCTAGTGATCGGGGCTGATCTGGGCTGTCATGCCCAGTCCTGATCTGGGCCAATTGGGACCGCAGGCCAGGGGGAGGGAGCGTGGGAGGTTGGCTGTGGGAGTGCGCTGACCACCAGAGGGCAGCTCCTGCATTGAGCTTCTGCCCCCTGGTGGTCAGTGCGCATCACAGCGACCAGTCATAAGATCGACTAGTTATAATGGTCGCTTAGGCTTTCATTTATTTTTATTTTTTTTATATATATTTTTTATTGATTTTTTACAGAGAGGAAGGGAGAAGGACAGAGAGTTAAAAACACCAGTGAGAAAGAAACATCAATCAGCTGCCTCCTGCACACTCCCCACTGGGGATATGCCCGCAACCAAGGCACATGCCCTTGACCGGAATCGAACCTGGGACCCTTGAGTCCGCAGGCCAACACTCTATCCACTGAGCCAAACCGGTTAGGGCCGCATAGGCATTTATATCTATAGATGTGCACACACGCACTGGGGCAGGAGCTGGGTGGCAAAGCTGTGGGTTGAGCATCTCTATGAAAACATATTGTTAATGTTTCAATTACAATATTATATTCTTGACATACAATATTATATTAGTTTCAGGTGTACAGCTTGGTGGTTAGACAGGACCCACCTGGCACCATACTTAGTTATTACAATAGCATTGACTGTATTTCCTATGCTGTGCTTTGCAGCCCCATGACTATTTTGTAACTGACCATTTGTAGTTCTTAAATCACTTCACTTTTTTGCCCAGTCGCCCAACCCCCCTTCCTTCTGGCAGCCATCATTCTGTTCTCTTTTTCTGTTTTGTTTGTTCATTTATATTGTTCTTTAGATTCCACATATAAGTGAAATCATAAAGTATTTGTCTTTCTTGTCTGATTTATTTCACTTAGCAATATTATACTTAGGTCTGTCTATGTTGTCACAAATGGTAAGATTTCATTCCTTTTATGGCTGGGTAATATTCCATTGTATATACCACATCTTCTTTATGCAATGGACACTTAGGTGAGCACCTCTCTTTTTAAAAAAATATATTTTTATTGATTTCAGAGAGGAAGGGAGAGGAAGAGAGAGATGGAAACATCAATCATTAGAGAGAATCATTGATTGGCTGCCCCCTGCATACCCCACACTGGAGATGGAGCCTGCAACCCAGTCATGTGTCCTGACTGGGAATCGAACCGGGACCTCCAGGTTCATAGGTTGATGCTCAACCACTGAGTACCTCTCTTTTTAACAAGCTCACACAGCTTATTCTTATGCTAACAGTAGTTTGAAACTCATCCACCTGATTCCTCTAGGATTATGGGTGTTTCTTCCATTTTATTTATATATATATATAACAAAATGGGCATGAATTACTTGTATAATGAGAAAAATATATTAAGAAAATAGACTAGAAGACAAGAGGAAGTTCAGCTGGCAAATGCCTATTATGAAATAAAGGAAGCATAGTCCTACCTTTGAGAAATTCACAGCCTGCAACCGGAGACAGCAGATGAATATTTGTCAATATGCGTAGGGAGACATGCTGTTCTATAGGCAAGTGCCAAGTGCAGGGCTGGTGCAATTGAGGGAGCAGTTAGCTCCGGTTAGAAGCCTTGGGAAGCCTCTTCCAGAGCAGATAACATTTCAGTCAGTCCTGAGGCACCTATAGGATGGGAGCAGGGAACAGCATTCCAGGCTGAGCAAACAGCTCAGGCAGAGGCTTGGAGGCATGAACACTCCCGCTTGCATGAGGAGATGTGAGCAGTGAGGTGTGGCTGGAGCAAGGAGGTTGACATAAGGCACAAGGGGAGGTGAAACTGGAGAGGCAGGCAGGCAGGCCCCACGTGGAAGTCTGTGCGCTAGGCTGAGGACCTGAACTGGAGCCGGAAGGCCAGTGGTTCCCAGACTGTGTACCGAGGAACACCAGTCCTTCAGACTATGATGGATGTTCAGCGCAAAGGGGTTCCATGGCAAAATGCCTTTAGAAACTCTAGGTTAAAGTGTTCTTTTATTTTCTAAGTTGCAGCAAACCCTTTAATATACTAACATGCCAGGGATTCTCCAAGACAGGGCAGCAGAGGGAGCATGCCCCAAATTTCTTTAATCACACACGGACCATCAGCAACCCCACCCACAGTTTATTTCTGTTGTTATTTTAAAGAAGTTGCAGGCCTGGGTTACTTGATGGGGTAAGTAAGGAGGGGATGTAGAGGGCGCCCGTGGGTCTAGAACCAGTGGCTCTGGGGGTCGGTGGGACTTTTAACCTGTAAGAAAGTACAGGTGGAGTGGCATTTGAGGGAGGAAAACCATGACTCGGCTCTAACTCAGACCCTTCTGCCTAACTTAAGACCGGCTCTAAAAGCTACTCTTTGATTGATTGTTTTTTTTAGGATTGTAGACACAATGATTACTTCCAGTTTCAAATCGAATTTCAGGTTGTTTTTCTTTGCCAGACTCGGAGTGTTTTTATTACGTCTTTGCCCCAGCCCATAATAACAAGAGAAGGAAGAATACATTTTATGTGGGGAAATTAGTTGCTCAGCTCTCGCCTGAAACTTGGTGTGTGTGTGTGTGTGTGTGTGTGTGTGTGTGTCCGAGTGTGTGCTGTCTTTGACAGAAGAGTGCAGTCCCGCAGCCCTGCGGGGAGGGGGGTGCTGGAGTGGCCACGCTGCCTTTTGAATGGACGCCAGTGGCACTTAGCTGTTTTCACGCTGAGAGTCTACAGCACACCCCTCACCAATGTGTGTGTCCACATGAGTCCGCCACGCAGACGACCAAGCCAGACATTTTGCTTAAACCTGATCCTCGAGACCTCCCGGGAAAATAGCTCAAGGCAGCATCCTTCTGTAGGTGCGGGACCGGTGGGGAGGCTCAGTCATCGGCCTGGAGGTCACACGGCTAATTGTGGCCCATCTGAGATTCCAGTTCAGGTCTTTCTGGTTCCAAAGCACAAGCATCACTATCCCGTTTCCACGCGTTTCTGGAGAAGGCTGCCAGTCAAATGCTGAGCACAGTGCCTGGCACACAGCAGGGCCTGGCACACAGCAGGGCTGGCACATAGTAGGCATGCAGTGGAGGTTAGTTGCTCCTGTTATTAAACTTGGAGCAGGATGGCTGCCCGTGGTGGGCTGAAAAATGGCCCCCAAAGGATATCCACACCCTAATCTCTGGAAATCGTGAATGTGACCTTACATAGAAAAAGTCTCTTTGCAAATGTGATTCAATTAGGGATCTTGATGGGGAGATGATCCCGGTCCATCTGGGTGGGCCCTACGTGCCATCACAAGGCTCCTTATACGACAGAGGCTTATAACGAGGGGGAGATTGGACACACAGAGAAGAAGGTGATGTGGTGACAGGGCAGAGAGATGTGAGGATGCTGGCCCTGGAGCGATGGGGCCACAAGCTAAGGAATGCTGGGGATGGAGCCCACAACCCGGGCATGTGCCCTGACCGGGAATCGAACCTTGACCTCCAGGTACATAGGTTGACGCTCAATGCATTTCCTTGTCTGCTTGGGAATGGTAATTGAGAGGAGAATGTTCAATGAAGTTTGAATTCATCTTTGGGTTTTTCCTCTCAGTTAATCATTCTTCATATTAAACTTTTCCAGTTCCAGTGACTCTGTGGATTCTCTCCTGAATGTTACCGAGACACTGTGAATTTCACCTGGTGGGTGCTGGATATTTTTGTATTCTGATAAATTGTTGAACTCTGTTCTGCAATGGGGTTAAGCTGCTTGGGAACAGTTTTGTCCTTTTAAGGCTTGCTGTTAAACATCGCTAGGCAGGATCAGAGCGGTGTTTAGTCTAGGGCTAATTTTTCCCCACTGTGGCGGGAGAGCCCCAGCGACCCATGAATGACACCATTTCCCACGCTGGCTAGTAGCACACGGCCCAGTCCCGGTCCTGCCTGAGCTCCAAATGGTTCTCTCTGCTCCTGGTCCCGGTAGTTTCTGCACCTGCTCCTCATACTCAGCTGGTGACTTCCAGAATCCTCTGGCTGCCCAGCTCTTTCTTGTAAATTCAAGGGGCCTCGCCAGGCTCCCTCGGGATTCCTCCTACCCACACCACGGCCTGAAAACTCTCCAGGTAGTTGGGGCAAGTGTAGGGTTTGCCTCATTTGTTTCTCAGCTCTCAGGGATCGCGGTCCTTTTCTGCCTGATGTCCAGTGTCTCGACAACCATCGTTTCATATATTTTGTGTTTATTTTTAAATATTTTTAAAATTGATTTCAGAGAGGAACAGAGAAGGTAAGAGAGATGGAAACCTCAGTGATGAGAGAGAATCATCGATTGGCCACCTCCTGCACGCCCCCCACTGGGGATTGAGCCCACAACTCAGGCATGTGCCCTGACCAGGAACCAAACAGTGACCTCCTGGTTCATACATAGGTTGACACTCAACCACTGAGCCACGCCAACCGGGCCGTTTCGTATATTTTGTCTGGGTTTTAAGTTGTTTCAGGCTGGGTCCCTGTTACTCTGTCTTGGTCAGACACAGAAGTCGAATCTAATATTTAAATGTTCATTTATTCAACGCATGCCGAAAAAAATTATTGCACACCAGCCTTAGGTATGCGGCAATGAACAGGACAAACAAACAAAAGAGCTCTGCCTGCCTAGGGCTTATATCTGTGGCAGCTGCTGGAGAACATTCCTAATGCTGTGTGAGCCCACAGAATGTGTCCAGCTGTGCACCAGCAGCTGGGAACCCCCTCCAGCCCCCCCCCCCTCCTTCTCCACTCACGGTGCCCACAACACCAGAGGCGGCCCCTCCTTTTCTTTTTTAAAATAATTCAAAGAATTCTTCAAGCCGCCTCCTCTGTGCATGCCTGTGGAAAGAGACATGATGAATGCCTCCAACGCCTGGAACGTGTCATTTATGCTTTTAATTATAGATTTCTAGCATCATGGGAGGAGTTTTCTTCCTTCCTAGCTCGATAGCAGCACACTTGTTCTTCATTAAGTAGATGGAGATCAGGCCTGGCCCCTCACAGGGTCACAGATAACCAGGCCTAATCAGCACCTTGCATCTTACAGCTCAAAGCCAAGGTCTTATTCATAGCCCTGTTACACACTTACCCCTCTTCCCTGCCAAGTTCATCTTGTATTATTCTATTTTAAATTTGGAAGCTAGCCAACGCAACATCCATCTTCGTCTCCCCAGTGGCACAGGCTGAGTAATGGCCATAAATATATGGATGGGTATAATGTATATTTAATAACAACTTGATTGAGAGATAATTCACATACCGTAAAGTTCATCCTTTTAAAGCATACAACTCAATGATTTTTATTCGGAGTTCTGCAACCACCACCACAGTCAATTTTAAGATTTTTTAAGATCGATTTCTAGAGAGAGAGGAAAGGAGAGGGAGAGAGCAATACAAACATCGACGTGAAAGCGAAACACCCTCCATCAGTTGCCTCCTGCACGCCCCCACCGGGGACCGGGGACGGGGGACCGAGCCCGCAACCAGGGCATGTGACCAGAACAGGAATCGAACCGGCAGCCCTGCAGTGCACGGGGTCACACCCAACCAATTTTAGAGCATTTTTATCGCCTCCCTTTAATCTGTGACAGGAAGAGGGGGTGAGGGGTCTGTCTGGGCAGAGGCAGCTCCGGGCAAAGGCCCAGGTGGGAGTCCGACCGGGACAGCCAGGGCCGGCCGATGTGTGCCCGGAGTTTGGAGGCGACGGCTTGAGGAAGACGGGGCTCGATCTGGAGGCCCTGTGGGGACGGCCCTGGCCCTGCTGTGACCCCACTGGAGGAGAGGGGCCCCCTCCTGGGCTCAGGTCTGCCCTGCCCAGGGCCTGGGGCTGTGAAGAGGACCTGCTGGAAGGCGTTGGGGGAAAGAACAGATGCTCCAGCTTCTCTGACTTCATCAGTAACCAAGAGAGAGCAACGTGCTTCCTCGAGATTCCTTCCTAAGGTGCAACCCACGGCGGTGACTGGTCCATCTATAGTTTCAACACTGGCGATCAACGATGATGGAAAACTGCCCGTGCCTTCTGCATCCTGATAAACATCCACCTCAAGGAGTTCCACAGCCATTTAATTCTTCCCAGACCCCATCCCCAGGCTCCCTGAGGCCAGGGGCCGCGGCACCTCAACCTGCACATCCCTATACGTTCCCCCCGGTGTAACTGCTCATCATCGAAACGCATGCACCGTCCCTGCAACTCCTGACACAGCAGATGGACTCTCCGCTCACTCCTCTGCCCAGAGGGGAGCCTCCCTCCCTTTCCCGGAGCTGGAGCTCATTCAAGGCCTCAGGCTATCGTCCCTAGCAAGGCCTACGTAAAAATCTTTCTAAAAATTCCAGAGATTCGGGTTCTTTTATATATATTGATCTCAGAGAGGAAGGGGGAGAGAGACAGAAACATCAGTGATGAGAGAGAATTATTGATCAGCTGCCTCCTGCACACCCCACACTGGGGATGGAGCCTGAAACCCCAGCATGTGCCCTGACCGGGGATCGAACCGTGACCTCCCGGTTCCTAGGTCCACTCTCAGCCTCTGAGCCGCACAAGCCGGCAGATTCGGGCTCTTTTTGTTGACCTTCCTTCAGCCAGGGGAGAGGCCAGTCTGGGGTCCGTTGCTCTGGAATTTCCCCCAGGTGACTGGCTGCGTCCCGGCCCACCTTGGTCGCTCTACCAGGCGGGGCCCTGACTCGGACGCCCAGGGCAGTGCCCTTCCCACTGTGGCACGCTTCCTCCCAAGGCAGGAGGCCGCCCTTTGGGGGTGGGTGCCTGAGTGACAGCCCAGACGGCTCTCTCGCTTCCGCGGGGTCCTGTGATCCAAGCCTCTCGGACTCCGAGATGGGCGGCTGCGGCGCCGCCGGGGTTCTGCCTGGTTCTGATGGTTGGACTGACCCTCAGAGCCTCAGTCTCTGTTCTGAGCCCTGTCCTTTGAGAACAGCCATGTGCTCCCGATGTGGGCGAGGAAGCGACCTTTTGAGAGTGGGACCCCGCTTCCTCGCCGCCATTCATCCATGTCTCTGTGATGGAGCTTCCGTGGAAGCCACTCTTCAGCCTGAGCCTTGCTGGCCTTGAGTCCACATGGCCACCTGTGCCCCCTCTCAGATGTGCCAGAGAAGTGCTTAAACTCACCAGCAGAGATGGAGGGGCCAGAGGCAGGGGGCAGCTGGCCACCTCTGAGCCCCAGCACAGCACTGTCTGTCCCCCCAGGAGCGCCCGTGCTCCAGGCAGCGAGGTGTAGGGTGGGAAGGGGTCTTCCTTACTCATCAGCAGGACATCTTCCAGGCAGTGCTTTAGTTCAGGCCTTTACTTTCTGGAAGCTTCTATATCAGCTGACTTCTTTCAGGCTCATTAACCAAACCCTCAAGAGATGGATACATAATAATTCAGAAGGCCAATTCTCTTCTTCATTCATTCATTCAGCACATACTTAGCACCTTTTGTTTGCCAGTCATTAATTTGGGGGCTGAGTATACAGTGGTGAAAGAGATTAAGTCCCCACCCTCACAGGACTGCAGTCCAGGAAATTCATTTACAGTTACCAGTAATTGATTTCAGTCAAGAAACAGCCCGGCCGGTGTGGCTCAGTGGTTGAGCATCAACCTATGAACCAGGAGGTCACAGTTCAATTCCAGGTCAGTGCACATGCTTGGGTCATGGGTTCGATCCCCAGTAGGGGGCGTGCAGGAGGCAGCTGATCAATGATTCTCTCTCATCATTGATGTTTCTATCTCTCTCCTCCCTTCTTCTCTGAAATCAATAAAAAAATACTTTTTAAAGACTATTTAAAAAAGAAGAAACAGAAGAGCCACAGCACTGGGCACCCATGTCAGCTGACTCATCATGGATAGGGTCAAAGTAATGGTGTGGTCCACAGACTTTTTTTTTTTTTTTTTTTTTTTTTTTTCCCACAGACCTTAATGACCAATATTGGTCCCTGCACCAGTGCCCACTTCAGGAAACCCTGTTCTGTATCATCATGTATTGGCCATCGGGCTTTGAGACAGGACCCTTATCACCACAATTGTCCTTGCCTGTTCCTACATCCTCTCGAGCACCCTTCCCCGGAGAGCATCACTTCTGTAGATGGTGCAGCTCGTCCTTGTCCTGGCTGTTCCACCTGGATTCACCTTGGGAGGGTAAGTAGGGGGATGGTTTGAACCCTATATTTTAACTACCCCCATATGTTCTTTTTAAAGATTTAAGAATTGTATCTTTTAGTCTTAACCGGTTTGGCTCAGTAGATAGAGCGTTGGCCTGCAGACCTAAGGGTCCCAGGTTTGATTCTAGTCGAGGGCACGTACCTTGGTTGCAGGCTTCTCCCTGGCCCGGATCCTGGTTAGGGCTCATGCAGCAATCGATGTGTTTCTCTTACATCGATATTTCTCTCTGTCTTTCCCTCTCTCTTCTACTCTCTCTAAAAATCAATGAAAAAATATCCTCAAGTGAAGATTTTAAAAAAAAGGATTGTATCTTTTAAAAATTATTGTTATTTAAAGATACCCATCTGTATATAATAGTAATAGTAACAGTTAAAATAATCACTACTACTAATAACTCATGTGTTAAACACTATTTTAAGGGCTTTGGGCTTTGCATTTATCAAATAACTATAATTAGATGTAAATGTAAGTATAATTAAATAATTAAAACAAATAATTTCACCTTCACAGCAATTCTGGGGGTAGGTATGAACATAATCATCTTCTCTCACAGATGGAGAAAGTCAGCCGGAGCCAGCTAAGGGGCAGAGCCGGACGAACCCTGTCTCCAGAGCCCCGCTCTCCCCCCTGATGTCCTCTGGGTCACTTCGGATGTCCTTGGAACAAAGCCTCGCCCAGGAGGACGTTTTCCAGACTCTGCAGTTAGAAGACAGAGACTGGCAGTCCCGGAAGGGACCCTGACCGCTTGTATCAGGATCTTCGGGCAGAAGCAACAAAACTCATCATGTCGAAGATCCCCAAATGATTCTGCTGCAGCGGATCCAGGCGCCAGTCTCTGGGACCCTGGGGTCTCTCCCTCCACTTTACTGGAAAGGAAGCTGAAGCTTGGCGGAGCTGGTTTAGTCCTTGCAGAACAGGGGTGACTGGGAGGATCTGATGCGGGTGGAGAACCCAGGTGCAGGCTCCTCCAGGGCACCCCTCTGTCAGGTGGTTTTCTGTTGGGTGTGTCAGGTAGGTTTTCTCTGCACTTGGTGGCAGACAGTGAGGCAGTGGGGCTCCTCTGTGAAAGCTGAACACAGTGGAGACAAGTTTCCAGAAAGCCTCAGGCTGAACATAGACTAGCTCTGAGATGGGTGAGCCAGTTTCATGCAGGATAGATAATGGGCTGCTCATATGAAATCCTTGAACCATGTTTCTCTCCTCTGGACAATTACATGAGGTCCCCTGGATACACCCTAGCGTCCATGGACTGAGATGAACCTTGAGTTGGAGGTCCCATGGTAGAAGACACGGGGTAACATTTATGTTATCTATGGAGCTACTAGAGGCCCAAGTGCATGAAATTCGTGCACAGGTAGGGTTCCTAGGCCTGGCCAGCAATCAGGGCCGTTCAGGTTCCCTGCCTAGGGCCTCCCCACCTCCTGCTTCCCTCGCTCCCACAGCGCCCACCGCTGCTGGTCACCCACCATGTTCCGCGCTGCCCCCTCAGGGTCAGCGCACGTCATGGCGGATGATCGAACTCTTGGTCTCCCCGTCACATTCCTGAGGGGACACTTTGCATATTAGCCTTTTAGGTATGTAGAATATTGGCAGTTTAATTCTTCCCTGAATTTTTGTCTAAGAGTAGTTGCTCAGTTTGACCACAAGGTGGCGATAACGGGCTTGGTGGCCAGTAATTGCTGCGGATAGGCATTGTTGACTTTAAAAAGAAAATCGTAAGATTGCCATCTTCTTAATTGATCAAATCTTACTTTTTTTCCCTTCTACTCTTCACTCTCCAAATTTTCTGCAATGAGCTAGCTTTGCTTTTACAAAAGCAGGTTTTGGGGGAGGGTCACCACTCAATAACTATTATTTTGATATATTAACTCTGGACACTTTTTCTTGACATGGTTGTGGTTATATGGCAGTACAATTTTTTTTAAATATACTTTTTAATTGATTTCAGAGAGGAAGGGAAAAGGAGAGAAAGATAGAAACATAAATGATGAGAGAGAATCATTGATCAGCTGCCTCCTGCACACCCCCTACTGGGGATTGAGCTCGAAACCCAGGCATGTGCCCTTGACTGGAATCAAACCCAGGACCTTTCAGTCCACAGGCCCACGCTCTATCCACTGAGAAAAACCAGCTAGGGCAGTATAATGTTTAAACTTGATATTATAATAATTTTTTATTTTACTATAAGTTCTTCATAAATATGTTTATTGCTGCACATTGTACAGTGACCAGATATTAAGGGCTCATTTGGAGCCAGACAAGCACTTTGCTGAGTGTTTTAAGTGCATTTTTACTCCGTCCTCACAATGGTAGTGCCTACCTCATTCGGTGGATACAATTATTACTCATATTTTATCTGTGAGTAAAATGGTGCTTAAAAAAGTCTTGATAGGAAATGGTGGAGTGAGTCCTCTAACGTCACTGCCTTTCCCTAATGACAGTGCTATTTTGTTGGTTTTTACCACAACTTACTTAACCATTCACCTCATGTGTCATTTAATTTGTTGCCTAATTTCATGGTTATAAATAAGCTGCAGAAAATGTTTTTATGCAAAAAGCTTTTTCTGGATTCAGGAAATACTTCTAGAAGCAAAGTATATCAAGTCTAAGGCTCTCGATAAATACATAGCACCAGATATGAAAGAAAATTTTCAGGAAAATGAACTCTGGCTGAATATTTTATATATTAAGGAGTTATTGTTCATTTTCTAGGCATGCTGATGGTATTGTGGTTATATCTTTTTAAAGAGCCCTTCCTAGAGATAGAGAGTGAAGTATTTACAAGTGAAATAATATTTATAATTATTATTTAAAATAATCCAGTCGAAGGAGAAATAGGGGATTGGTAAAAAAAAAAAAAATTAGGCATGCATTGATCATTGATAAAGTTGGGTTATAGGTATACATATGTTGATTATTTTCTCTGTTTTTATATATGTTTAAAATGTCATGTGATAAAAAGTTTTTAAAATAGCTAATATAAAATATATAAATAGAAAATATAATCTACAAGAGAGGCCAGCCCCATAATTCCTATTTTGCCTAATTAGTACAAAAGACAGGAAAAAACGGTAGTTTTTAGAACAGTTTTGCTTAACTCCCTCTTGCCATCAAACAAGAATTAAGGTCTCCCTAAAACCATAACATGTGAGTTGATTTTGTTTTACTAAAACTTTAATTTTTTAAAAATGGGATTACAGAACTGGAAAGAGTCTTAGAGATGTGATCCTCATTCCTTCAAACGTCTTAGAATCCTCTTCTGATTTATCATCAATGCTCTGATGACAATTTCATGCATACACTTCCCAGTCACTGTTTGGTACAGGCAGGGTTAAATTTCTGGAACTGTCCAGAAATGGGGAGTGAGGAAACTTGCCTATCGCTTTAAATTTTAAAAGCAAAATGTTTTGTGTCTTATGGATACGGGTGAGCACTGAGCATTGGGGGCTGTCCCCTGGGAGAGGTCACAGCACCTCTTGTCATTTTATGCACACCTCTCTGTGGTTTTACTCCCCTTCCTCCCTCCTCCCTCCTCCCTCTTCCCACCCTCCATTCTGTCCTCCGGTAGGCTGGTACCTTCTCTCCACCCTCCTGTGTTCTTTCCCCAGAACACACAGGCCTCACCTGGCCAGCACTGCCAGCGTCAGCAGCCAGACTTGAGCCTGTCACACTGCATCTGTGCGGCTGGTCCCCAGTGGACAGATCCAGAAGAGGAGGCTGATAAAAGACTGCAGGCCACATGGTACCCCCTGTAGGTCATGGTTTTTCAGTGTTCAAGAGTCCTGAAGGGAAAAAGCAAAACTTAGCACACCCTGCCCCTCTGTTATCCCTGGCTTGGCCACAGGAACAGGAATTTCTACCTATCCTGATATATTCCGCGTGACTTAGGAAATAAGATCTTTTAAGGTAGGGTTCACTCTCTTAAACAAATACCACCACTGTGGGGTTACACTGCACTCAGTGGATGTTGGATATAAAGTCACTGGGGCCACCATCCTCCTCCGACTACGTATGGAACAGATTTTGTGCTTTGTCCCAGGCCTTGGAGACAAACTCCAAGGATCCAGACTCTTTTTTCTCATGGTGCTGCTCGGTTCCTTCGATGAATCTTGTCAGTTTGAAGCTTCTGAGGCCTAGAAAGAAAGGAGGTCTGTCCCACCACGGTGGAGTGAGAGCAAGCACTCGGGCTCATTCCAGGAGCTTCTAGCCTGAAAATATCTCAACTCAGCTAGCAGGAATTTTTTTTCTTCTCTCTTTCCTTATGATAGACAAGGCTAGAGGCAGACAGGACTTCTCCAAACTCCAGCTGGATAGAACATGTGTCCATAAGGGCAGGTGAAGAGGAGCGCTGAGGGCCTCGGAGGGGCTGGTCTTGCAGAAGAGGGAAGAGATGAGATCCAATCCCTGCTCTCCTGGAGCTCGAGGACAGAGATGCTGGTAATTACGTGCATCACTCTCTGGAGAAATGTGACAAAAGAGATACACAAGACGAGAGGGACCCAGGCCACTCTGCATCACAACCCAGGGCCAGAGGGAATGACTTACCAAGGTGACCAGCTCAATTTCACCTTTACTGGAGAAAGAGTTTGGTAAAGGTGAAGAGGTCTGAGAAGGGGGTGGCTGTTGATGGGGAAGATTGGGATTGGATATCGATTGGCCTGTAAAAGGGGAGAATTAGGCAAGGAGGTTTCAAGTCGTTCCCTGGGCACTCTGTCAGCATAAACATTAACCAGAATTACAGCAGATGCATGAGCTCTATGGCCAAGCTCTTGGAAAGGTCACCAAGATGCAGTCATAGCTGCATGGGAGCCTTGAGTGATGCCAGCCAGGCGCCGGCTTTCACCTCCATGGATTGCTGCCCACCGTGAGCACCTCCTCCCTGGCACTCCACCACAGCCGAGATCCCTGCAGGCCAGGGCCAATTCTTCTTATCGGGCATTTTATTTTTTGGCACCCAAATTTTCTCTGTTGCCCAAACACCATTAGAAAGGCATTAGTAGAAACTGAGAGAGAGAGAAAGAAACACCAGCAATCCTAGCATTCTCCCATATCAGCGTGTGAAGTTTTCCTTTCCCTGTGTTAAAGATGAGGAGACCATTTGCAACATCATGGATGGAACTGGAGAGCATTATGCTAAGTGAAACAAGCCAGTCAATGAAGGAAAAATACCACATGATCTCACTCATTCATGGATAATAAAGACCATTACAAACTTTTGAACAATAATAGATACAGAGGCAGAGCTGCCTCAAACTGATTGTCAAACTGCAGCGGGAAGGCCAGAGAGAGTTGGGGGGCAGGAGGGAGGGGAGTAAGAGATCAACCGAAGGACTTGTATGCATGCATATAAGCATAACTAATGGACATAAGACACTGGGGGGTAAGGGAGGGTAGGGGTTTGTCAAGGGTGGGGGGGAAAAAAAGGACACTTATGTAATACCCTTTGTAATACTTTAAGTGAAAAATTAAAAAAAAAAAAATGGCCTACTTGGCTCAAAAAAAAAAAAAAAAAAAGATGAGGAGAAAAGGCTTGTGGGGACATTGTTTGGTGGTCGTAACAGACACCCCAGGGCCTGCCCTCGCTGACACCCCACTCTTACATTTCCTGGCACCGGTGGGTAGATTGAGGTCTCTCCTGAAGGCCAATCATCTGGACAAGAAACAGACCAACAGCAACGTGTGATCCGGGTGGCAGAGCTTGCTATGACTTGGAGGGAATCTGAGAGACCAAAGGGAACAAGGCTTGGATGCATTGAGAGGTAGGCAATAGATGTTCTGAAAAAGACTGAGTCAGAATCAAGTAAGACAGAGAAGTGAGCTCTGGATTCGGCAGAGTGGAGGCCATCAATGACATGACAAGAGCTGGGTCAGGGGGGCAGTGGAGAGGCCCATGTGCGGAAAAACAAGGTGGCAGGAGCCACTTTGGAGCACGTTAAAGAGGATAATAGGAAAGGGAAGAAATTACTTTGAGAAAAGATAGCAGAGAGTGTTCAGCAGTGGGGAGTCTTGGGCTAGAGGTAGGGGGTTTTCAGAAGAGAAATACTAGAGCATGTTTGTGTGTTGATGGGAAGAAATCAATTATGTGGGAGAAAGAAAGGAGATAATTAAAGTGGTCAATTCCTAGAAAGCCAGAGAATTTAGGCCTTTGATAGGCCCATGGGCAGAAAACAGAGAGCACGCATACAAATGCCACAGGAAGACTTGGTGCTCGGAAGATGGGGGAGTTCTGTCTGGCTGGGCCTGTATTCCCAGGGAAGGATGAGATGAGGTCAGCAGTTGAGGGGGCAGGGAGGTGTTGGGTATCTGAAGAGAGGGCAATCAGTTGTCTCAGAGGGTAGGAAAGTGAATTTGCGCAGGAAATACAAGCTTGCTGGCCAGGAAGGAATGCTCATTTGAGGTCTGTGATTATCAATTTAAAGTGGAAGCATTGAGTGAGATTAAAAGCAGAGAATCCAGATGAAAGCCGATGCTGGCTGTGGAGATGGAGAGAAGCAGACAGATCAGAGATAGAGTTTGGATGCGCCCGAACCAGGACTCGCTCGTGGAGCAGATGTGACCAAGAGAGGATGAAATCGAGAATAACTCACTGCTAAGTAAGTGGGCAGTGGTGCCACTGACTAGGAAGGGGGTGGGCAGAGACCATGAGCTCTATTAGAAGAATTTGAACATGAGATGATTGTCAGGCATCCACGAGAGACCACAGGCAGTGGGTAAAGGGGCCTAAAGGGGAGGCACTGTGTTTTCTCCTCCGCTCTGAAATGTGTGAAAACCACACCGTGAAAACCATACAACTGGCACAATGAGGAGGACAGGCTCCCGCACTAGACCGCAAGCTCCTTGCAGGCAGGACCTGGGCTTCGCTCACTGCTGTGTCTAGCACCTTGCAGAGCACCTAGAAGACAGTAGGTTTTTTTGTTTTGTTTTTTTTAATTAAATCTTTATTGTTCAGATTATTACATTAGTTACTCTTTTTTCCCACCATAACTCCCCTCCACCCAGTTCCAACCCCACCCTCTGCCCTCACTCCCCACCCACTGTCCTCATCCATAGGTGCACGATTGTTGTCTAATCTCTTCACTCACCCCCACACCCCTTTACCCCCCTCCCCCAAGAATAGTCAGTCCATTCCCTTTCTATGTCCCTGATTCTATTACAATCACCAGTTCATCAGATTATTTATTCACTTGATTTTTAGATTCACTTGTTGACAGATGTGTATTTGTTGTTCATAATTTGTATCTTTACCTTTTTCTTCTTCTTCCTCTTCTTACAGGATACCTTTCAGCATTTCATAGGTTTTTGATCCGTATGTTCTCGCTGCGTGAATAAAGAACAGCATGGTCCCCCACCCCTCCAGCTTCCAGAAACTCGGTGACTTTCTAAAGACTGGGACAGATCTTTATAGCTTAATGAGAGAGAGACCTTACTAATTACAGCAATGATGACAATGGTTTGGGGATGACTAATAGTCAGGAAGGGCTAATACCCCTTCTGAATAATCACTTAATGGGTCACACCGTGGTTTCTCAGAGTAACATGAGTGACGGGTGGATGTAGGAGGGTGTGGGTGGGTGATTGGAAAATGGGAGGGAAGCAATTCTAATTCCACCAGGAAGGGGGGGTTTGCTTCATGACCTCAGGCTAGCTACTTGACTTCTCCAGCCCTTTGAAAAAAAAATTTTTATGAGAGTGGTAGAGATCTACCACCCCAAATGGCCACGCTAGTAAAATCATGGCGCCTCTGTGGCAAACAAGGGAACCTATAAACCAGAGGCTGAGCATCAGCCCTCAGAGGCCGAGACTGTCTCAACTTGAGGAAACTTGGCCGGGACCCTGGGTCCTGTGAGTGAGGCCAGCCATTTTCTAGCCAAAAGACAACTATGGGACCGAAACCGGTTTGGCTCAGTGGATAGAGCGTCGGCCTGCGGACTGAAAGGTCCCAGGTTCGATTCCGGTCAAGGGCATGTGCCTGGGTTGCGGGCACATCCCCAGTGGGAGATGTGCAGGAGGCAGCTGATCGATGTTTCTCTCTCATCGATGTTTCTAACTCTCTATTCCCTCTCCCTTCCTCTCTGTGGAAAATCAATAAAATATATTTAAAAAAAAAAAAAAAAGACAACTATGGGACTTGGCCTTGAGGAAGGTAGATGGGATATGTAGTCTGCATTTGTTCTGCTCTTTACCTGTGTGTCCCAAGGACCTGTGGGACGGTTCCCAATTCCCCTGGCTAAGCTGAGCAGGTGCTGCCTATGAGCCCGAGGGCCCCTACTGCTCTCCTCTTGCCAAATGACACAGCCCCATGTTCAAAATCACCAGAGCTTCGTGAGGACCAGGTGCCTGGAGTGTGTGCATGCCACAGAAAGAGAGAAGAAGGAACTGGCACGGGGTGAGGAACAGAGATTACCGCAGGCATGGTCTTCCTACAAGAGTAGTGAGGCCCTGTAGCAGGCATCCAGGTAAGCAGCCATAAAACAGTAGAGATGGAGGCTCACAGGATGTAAGTACGGAATGGCCTAACCCCTGTGGTTTTATAGAAGAGGAAACTGAAGTCCAACAGAGATCACCCACTTATTCACCAGACATTTTTAAAAAGCCACCTATGACCAGGTGTTTGGCCAGTGTTTTGGTTAAATATTGCTGCACAACATATCGGCCCCAAACTCAGAGGCTTAGAACAACAGTTATTTTATTTTTTTAAATACATTTTTATTGACTTCAGAGAGGAAGGGTGAAGGGGAGACAGATGGAAACATCAATGATGAGAGAGAATCATTGATCAGCTGTCTGCTGCACACCCCACATTGTGGATTGAGCCCACAACCTGGGCATATGCCCTGACTGTGAATCAAACTATGACCTCCTAGTTCATAGGTCAATGCTCAATCACTGAGCCATACTAGCCAGACAACAGTTATTTTACTATTGTTCACATTTCTGTGGGTTGACTGAGCTCAGCTGTGTGGTTCTTTTGCTCCATATGGTGATGACTGGGGCTTGGGACTGTGGTCATCTGGAACCTCCAAGATGCTCACTCATGAACTGGCAGCTCACTGTTAGCTGGTCATTTCACCTGGCATGCATGCCTCATGTATCATCTAATGGCTTCTCAAAGCCTGGTGACTGATTACCAAGAGCCAGGAAGTAGAAACTATCAGTCCTCCAAAGGCCTGGGCTCAGAAGTCCCAGAATGCCACTTGTGTTGCATTTTATTGGTCAAAACCAGTCATAGAGTGTATTAGTTACCTACTGCTGCATAAGAAATAATGCCCAAACTTAGTGGTTTAAAATGATGATAAATATTTCTCTCTCAGTTTCTATGGATTAGTCAGGAATTATGGAGCAGTTTTGCTGGGTGCTTCTGTCCGGGAATATCTCATGAGATGCAGTCAAAATGTCAGCCAGAGCTGTGCGCATCTGACACCTGATTGGGACTGGAAGACCCATTTCCCAGGTGGCTCACTCATATAGTCGGCAAGTTGGTGCTCGCTTTGGCGAGAAGACTCATGTTTTTCTGTACACGGGCCCCTCCACAGGCTGCTTAAATGTCCTCAGGACAGGGTGGCTGCCTTCCCCCAGAGTGAGTGATCCAAGAGAGCCATGCAGAAGCCTCAGCGCCCTTTGTGCACTGATCCCAGAAGTCAGACTTTGTCACTTCCACCACACTCTTTTCTCACACAGACTAGCCTATGCCAGGGCACGAAGGAACAGGAAGTGAGGACACTAGGGCCATCTTGGAGGCTGGCTACCATGCAAGGCCAGCCCCAAATTCCAAGGGTGGAGAAATAAACTCTACCTCTGGATGAGAGGAATGGCCAGGACTTTGTGGCCATCTTCATTGATTTTTTTTTTTTTTTTTTTTACACAGAGGAAGGGAGAGGGATAGAGAGTTAGAAACATCGATGAGAGAGAAACATCGATCAGCCGCCTCCTGCACACCCCCCACCGGGGATGTGCCCGCAACCAAGGCACATGCCCTGGACCAGAACCGAACCTGGGACCCCTCAGTCGCAGGCCGACTCTCCATCCACTGAGCCAAACCGGCCAGGGCTTGTGGCCATCTTTAATCCACCAGAGCTTCCAAGGATTTAGCAGAGGACCAATCAGAAGGGACTTTGTGCTCACAGAGTTTATATTCTGGATAGGGGGCCACACAGAAAAGTAGTGACAGAGAATGGATGTGTCTGTTATCTTCATTACACAGATGAAAACCCTGAGACTCAGAAAAGATAAATAATATGCCCCAAATCATATAGTGAGTAAGTGGCAGAGCTCCGATGAATACTCAGACCCTCCTGACTCTAAACTAAGTCCTTCTTTTCCTTAACCGATACAGCACCGCTGCTCATTATGTCACAACGTTACATTTTCCATAGGGAGTACAAAATTGTGTAGCGTGTAAAATAGCCATGTAAAACAAATGCCCTTTTAAAAGGCAGAAGGAAATATAAACAAAATGTTTGACAGTTAATAGGTGGCAAGAAAATGAGTGAGTTCTTATCTTCCTTCCTCTGGGTTTCTGTGTGTGTGTGTTTAATACTCTAAATTGAGCTTCTATCACTTTCATAAGAGAACAACCCGAACCATTTGGTTCTGTGGTGGATCATGCAGGCCAAGCAGGAGAGAGGGGTGCTGGCGGGGTAGAGGGGGCGAGGGGGAGGAGCCCTCCACCTGCAGATTTTGGTTCCTCCTCTGCTGTGCTTCAAGTTTCTGGTTCTTCTGAAAGTCGCTCACATGAAGCTGTCCCCGCTCCCCCTCTCAGCTGAGGTTGGGAAGAAGAACCTCCTGGGAAAGAAGACCTGTGTATCCCACACTCCAGGCGTGGGCAGAGCGAAGGAAGCTAAAGGACTGAAGTTTCCCCTTCTTGATGGGATATACCTATAGTGCTGATTTCTGGTCCTTGATCAGGTGACTGCCTCTCAAATGAGTGTACGTACTGGGACAAGAGAGAATATTTGAAATTGACGCTTTCCCAGAAACTCTAAGATATGTAGATAAAAGCTGTTTGGTTATTTGAAATATTAGAAGTCTTTTTTGGTTTTCCGCAGCCATGTGATAACTTCTTTCACTTCTGTTTTGAAGTGTAAGCGTGTCACTCCATTGTTATTACTCTGCGGGCAATAGTTTTTCCCTCAGGTAAAAAACAACAGCTTCCATTAATTGGGCACCTGTTATTAAAGATGCTATATTAAGAATTTATACATACACTTAAACTCTATGATAACATATGGTGTGAAGATCTCTAATACGCTGATGAGGAAACAGGGGCTCAAGGAGGTTTAGTGTCATTTCCAAGATCACATGGCTCAGTAATGACAGAGGCAAAACTTGAACCCAGGTCCAAATGACCCCTAACCTAAAAAGAACATTGTAATAACATTAAGGCATATTTGAGCCCTGGCCAGGTAATTCAGTGGGTTAGAGCATACTCTTAATATGCCAAGTTTGTGGGTTCAATCCCTGGTCAGGGCACATATAAGAATCAATCAATGAATGCATAAGTAAGGGGAACAACAAATTAATGTTTCTCTCTCTTTCCCTCTCCCTTCCTCTCTCTCTCTAAAAATCAATCAATGATAATTTAAAAAAAGATATTTGAAATCTTATATTCCTCCATCCTAATTGAAGATAGCAGTTTTGGGAGGATAGTGTAAGGTTCCTCTTTTTGAAAATGGGCTTTGTATTAGATACCCCTTACGTAGCACTTGAGACCTCCCAGCCACTGCTGTAGTAGCCAGCTCCGTGGCTGCTCCTTCCAGCTTCCAGCAGGGACATTCTGACAGTGTCTGCCTCGGGCTGGAAGCTGGCACCTCTCAGCCCCCACCCAGGACACCTCTGTCGACACTCACTGGGTGTCAGGCCAATGAATCCTAGAAGCAGGGCTCAGGCCCCTGTGCCGAGCCTTTCATCAATGGTGCCAGACACCACTGGTGTCTTCCCCTTACTCCTCCATCACAGATGTTTTATTTTTTGATCCACTCTGCTACTCTGTGCCTCTTTATTGGTGAATTCAGTCCATTTACATTTAGGGTAATTATTGATGTACTAGAGGGCCGGTGCACAAAATTTGTGTATGGGGGGGGGGGGCCCTCAGCCCGGGACCCGTTGGGGGATGTCTGACTGCCAGGTTAGGCCCGATCCCGGTTCCAAGATGTTTTGCACAGGGCTGCTCAGTCCCTCTGAATCAAGTGGCTTGGAATATGACCACTCCAAGAACACATTATCAAACACCTTGGCCCCCATCCTTGCTTTGGCCCCGAGCCTCAGATATGCTCCCTGGGCTCACGCTCCCCCATAACATATTGGAATGTGAGCTTTTGTCTAAAGTTCTGCTTTCTGGGGAATTCTGGCCAAAACAAATTCAAACATTTTCTTTGTCTAAACTTCCACCCAAATATAGAGCATCTTGTCTTCTGAACCACACAGGTGCTGTGTACAGAAGCCACGTGGAAATGACAAAGGCTAGCAATTCCACTGTCTCCATTTACAATTCAGCCTGGTCCAGAGTTGACACTTCACACTGACTTCTAGCTATTGCATATCAGGGTACACAAATCACTTTTGCAAGATTAAGGAATCCTGAGTCTGGATTCTCCCCACCTGGGCCCAGCGGCTGAGCCCTGGATAACCATCTATCCAACTCTGTGGTCCTGGGGCCCTCAGGGCGGCCCAGGATTCTCCCTCTCAATCTGGCAGCTCCCTCTTTCTTTTCTCTCAATGGCTTTTCCAGTTCTTCAGTTTCCCCCAAAGCTGCTGTTATCACCTCTCACCCACTCTCAAGAGATGACTTTGCTTCTCACTTTAGAGCTAAATAATAGAAGTCAACTTCTATTTCCTCAACTTCCTGGAGTTTCCTCAACTTCCTGGCCTTGACCCAAGAATGGATCGGCACCCACACCCATTCTTATCTGCATCCCCTTCTTCATGGAGTAAGGGCAGACCCTCTTCCTGCCCCTGGCAACTCGCCTGTCCCCCTGGGCCTCCTGGGACCCTGTCTCCTATTTTCTCCTGTCCAGGCTCTTTATTTTCTTATCTTGGCTCCTCTCCTCAGCCCAGCTCTAGGGAGCCTCTGCATTTCCAGCCCTACCTACACTGCATTGGTCCATGACCCCAATAACCTTCTCATTTCCCAGTCCCAAGGTGTAATGTTCGGACCTCTTTTAATCTGACCCTTCTGAGGCATATGCTACTGTTGACCACTCCTTCCTTCTCCAATCTCTTCTCCTTTGGTGACAACACTCTTACTTGGGTTTTTACCACCTTTCTGGTTTCTTCTCCTTAATAGCCTTCATCTGGCCACCTCTAAAATATTATTGGGGTTCTTTAGGGGCCATATGTGCCTTTTCTGTGCCCCATAGCTCCTGGGCTTACTTTTGTGGAAGCCTGTATAGTTAATACTGGTCTATCAACTTGTTGGTCTTTCTCTACTAGATCTAATGCCAAAAGTTCACCCTGCTTACATTTTTTTTTTTTTTACAAGTACCTTCATCTCCATCCCCAGTGCTTACCACAGCGCCTGGTGCTTACTGATCTCTCAGTGACTGTTCATTAATTGTGCAGCTTATGGCACAATGGATTCCTAACATTTGTTTTTGTTTTTTGCATACTTTATAACCACTTCTTTTTCCAAAAGTGCAAAGCAGTGTCAAAAATTGAATTAAGGCCTGGCTGGCATGTCTTAGTGGCTGAGGATCGACCTATGAAACAGGTCATGGTTCGGTCCCTGGTCAGGGCATATGCCCGGGTTGCGGGTTCAATCCCCAGCGTGGGGCATGCAGGAGGCAGCCGATCAATGATTCTCTCTCATCATTGATGTTTCTATCTCTCTCTGTGAAATCAATAAGAATATATTTTTAAAAATTGAATTAAAAATCTTAGAGCAATTTTTGATTTAGAGTTTCATGAGAAAATGGGGATCATCTTGAAATAACATTATTAGGAATAATTCAAGTATACCAGAACCTTGTGTAGGCTTAAGCTGAAGCCTGGGTTGTGAGAGAGATTGGGGTGATGGCTGCGGGAAAGGTGGGGCAAATGCCAGAGTAATAATTTGGGCTTGAATTTCTATGACTTCTACCTCCACTGTAGGTGGGAAAATTTAGTTCACTTTATACATACTGTAAATATAGAGCAGCTATTTGGAGGACAACGTAAGAAATCTTGCTCAATATCTGAATCCAGCATCACAATCCCTAACCTTTGCCATGGGTCACTATAATGAGTCACAGAGACCAAGCTCTAAAATTACTCTTTTCATTTGTAAGTTCAAAGCACATATATATTCATATGTATTTTCTTTATTTGATGTGATTTTCATGCCAGCCCAAGGAGGCAAAATTGTTATTATCCCATTTTATAGATGAGCAATCTGGGCTCAAAGAGATTTAATTATATAACTTGGTCAAGGCGAAACAGATAGTAAGTTATAGCAATGGAACTTACACTTCAAGGCAGTGCTCCTATATTACACTGTCTTTCGATGGAAATTAGTGATATTTGCTTCTTTTGCCCTTTGAAGTTTTCGTCCTCTTTCTGACAGCAAGAAGGGGCGTTGTGACAGGCACTGGAGAAGAGCAGTTAGGAGAAGCCTGGTCCCTGAGGTCATGTATGCTGGCTCTTGAGCTAATCTGTGATCTTGGACGCATCACTCTCCTCTCTGAGCTTCGGTTCCTGCATCTGTAAAGTGGAGAAAAATAACACTCATATCTACCACACAGGGTGATTCTAAGGCTTCAATGAATTAATGTGTACAAAGGCCTTGACATAGCATCTGGTGCATAGCAACCTCTTAAATAGGCAGGCAGCATTAACATCATTATGTTCTATGTTCATTTATTGTTCAAAGCTTTCAAATTTCTCCCTTTTCACAAAGAAGGGCTCTTTCTAAGTGTTCACTGTTGGATCCTACTGGCCTCTCGTGTGAGGTGAGGTTCATAGTATATTAATTCATAATCATGTAGGGCTTGGCAGGGGCAAGGAGGTGGGCGGGCACTCTGAGATGCAACTGCCAGCTCCCAAGGACCCTTGCAGCGGTGCAGCCTCAGGGCCCAGGCCCACCCCTCCTCCTGAGGTGGGATTTTAATTTGTAGCTGAGCAGAGTTTTGGGCTCGCTCTCCAAGGATAGCTGCCCTTGACGCACATTTCCAGACAGGCACAACTGGAGCCCTCTCCTGCTGGGACAAGAGTTCCTTTTCCTTTGGGAAGGCCAAGGGTTGGCACGTGGTGATCCCACACAAGGTCCTGACAGGGCTGATCAGGGTGTGCGGAGCCGTCCCTGGCAAACACAGCACCCATCAGCGATCACAGCACCCATCAGCGATCACAGCAAAACATGGGCTGTTGCGTGCAGCCACTCATTCCTCGTAGCAGGGGTTGCCTTGGAAGCTGAGGCCAGTGACTTCGGGGCCAGATGTGTGTTTGGAACGCCAGGATGGCGAGAGGAGTGTGGCTGGCAGGGTGGGCAGAGCTTGGTGGCATTGGAAGGAAGCTCCCGTAGGGCAAGACAGCCGCCTGCGATGACGACTGGGCCTGCTGATGGCAAGGAGGAAGGGTGTGTTTGCCGTGAAGATAGTTAAGCACTGTTTCACGAGCGAGGGAACAAGATTGGCTTGTTGCCTCATCCTAGCCCTTCAGTTCCGAGCATGACCCACTCAGGGAACTGTTCCTAGTTTCTCAATAGGTGACTGACCTCCAGCCCAGCTAGCAAGTCTCTCCACCATGAGTCATGTTGAGAATAAAAAGGGGTTTAGCTTTACTTTGGGTGGTTGATTTTGAATTGCATTACTCTGATGGACTGGAAATGTGTACCATGTACATCAGGATCATCTCGGGGGAGGGGTGTTGACAAACGCACATTTTCCCCAGTCCCATTCCACACACAGAAGATTAGAGGCTCTGGGGCGGGACCTAGGAATCTGCTGGTTAAAATCCCCCAGAGTGAGGCTGGGAATGTTCCTTTTAAAGCCAATGTCTGGGGCCGGACGGGGATAGATGCGTCTGGCGGGTCTCTAAAACCAAATTTGAGTGAATTAGTCCAGCGGCAGACCTCTGGTTCTCGGCGCCTCAGTTTCTCTCTCTGGCAGGACCTGGTTCTGTCTCCACCTGTTGCTAGGCTGCAGGGCGAGGACATTAGTAAGTGCAAAGAGCTGGGGAAAGCGCTGCAGCCCGGCTGGGAGAGAAGCTCTTACTCTTCCCCTCCCGGATTCCTCCGGTAACTCTGCCGTCTTCCCTCTCCCCCAGCTCTGGGGGCGGCGGTGCCTTTAACAGACCTGACCAATCGCCCGCCCATTCCCACCGCCGCTCCTCGGCGTGCCGGTCGGGGCTGGATTGGCTGGGCCTGGCGCGCGGCCTGCTCCGCCCCCTCCGCTCTCTGGTTGGTGGCGGCTGCCGCGGGCGCGGGGCGGGTCCGCCGGCGGGGCGGGGCGGCCGGTTCCCGGGGCAGGGCTGGCGGCTGTACGGCAGCGCGAGGCTGAGCCGAAGCCGGAGCCAGGGCGGCCGCAGAGTACGGACGCCGGCGGAGTACAATGAGGCAGCCAGCGGATCCGGGGTGAGCGCGTTCGGGGTCGGGCGGGCGGTGGAGGGAGCGCCCGTGGAGAAGGCCGGCGTGGGGGAGCAGTCCCAGCCCGCGGGGGTCCAGGGTGCCTCCGGGGCCAGCGGCCGTTGGCGCGGCGCGGCGCGGCGCAGGGGTCGAGCCCCCCAGGGCCCCGCCCTGCTGTCACCGCCCGGGGGGTGGACGCGGACGCCCACTCGCGACGCCCCCCCGGGAGCCCCTTTCCTTCCTGTGGGGCGGTGCGGGGCGGTGTGGGCTGACCGCGGCCAGACGTGCTCGCCGTCCAGTCCTCTTAGCCTGCGGTCCGCGCGCCCCCCCGCCCCCCCACCCCCCGGGCTCGGCCGGGGCCCAGGAGACCCGTCCGCATCCCAACTAGGGGAACAGCTTGTCCACTGATGAATGGGGCCCCGGGTTCCTGCCGCCCCTTTGCCCGCGTCGTCGCGAAAGGCTGGGAAGTCGAGAACCGCAGTTACTTTGACGCGGATCTGTCAGTGGCCGTCGGCGCCTCGGGTTGTTTTCCTCCAACTCCTGGAAGTCGCGGGTGGCCGTGGGCTGGTTCGCATGCCTTAGACCTGAGGCGGCGGCGTGCCGAAAGCCGGGGATCGGAAGGTTAACAAGTGACATTGGGCTGAGGCCTAACGCCAGGTGTCCTGCCCGGGAGCGCGAGTGTGACGGCGGAGGCTGTGGCTGCCGGTGAGCACCCGGAGGAGCCGGTGGGACCGGGAGAAGGAGGACTTCAGCGGCACCGCGCACGCTGCCCAGAACGTGCGGCCGCTGCGGGAGTTGGTGCAGGGGAGTTTGCCTTTTTTTGAGGGGGGGGGGGGGGGGGGAAGGGCTTTTGGAAAACTTAGCCCCTCAGTGGGTTGATGGTTACTTCATCGGTTGTTATGGTTACATGGCATCAAATGTAAAAGCAGTCAGTTTACACCCTCGCTCTTTCCCCAAAGCCCTGAAGTACTTTGTCACCGCGTTTTATAGACACGGTACAGGGAGGACATGCTTAGAGTTGAAGGAACAGCGTGGGCTCCTTGAAGGCAGAGGGGGTGCCATATGCACGTTTGAAGTCCCCAGGTCTTGACACCGCATGGCTGCTCCGCACGCACGAGAATGGAAGGGGACCAGCCTCTTGCATGTTTTGATGATTTTCATGGAAAGGACTTAAAGGAGTCCCCCTGTCAGGAGCCAGATGTGAGCTGGAAGTAAACTGAGTGACTTTTATATGGGAACCTGGAAGGGAGAACGGAGGACCGAGAGTGATCCCTGAGCTCTGGGTGAGGGAGTGTTGGTGGTGTAGGGGTGTGGGTTCAGTGCGCGGGGACACAGTGGCTTATCTCACAGGAAGCATTGGAAGAGTGAAGCGGCCATTTCTATTAGCTCTTACCCAGCCCTTAAACTATTTCAGTATTCTTTTAAATTCTTCCAAAAGTTGGCAGTTGGTCTAAACTTAGGGACAACAAGTCGGCTCCCTGAAGTGGTGGAGACAGTGGGATTTTTGCGGGATAGGACAGGGGCCTCTCTGGGAGTGTCAGTGAAGGCTTGAAGCAGGGGCGTGGAGGGGGTCTGGGAGAACTCGACTTGCCTGCACATTTATCTCCAGGAAAAGGTACCGTATCTTAGAGGAAAGAGATTAGCAAACTGATTCAGATCGGAAGATGGTAGTAATGAGACGACTGACAAGTAACCCAAGGGCTGGGACAGATGAGAGGGAAGGGAAAGTGCAAGAGTTTGGTTGGGCAGAGTGTGCTAGGCCTTCTTGAGGTTTAAAGAGCGACATTGTGTGAGAAGATTGGCAACATAGCATCCACCAAGAGTATTATTTGTTTGTTATCGATTATGTTTTAGAGCAGCGGTTCTTAACCTGTGGGTCGCGACCCCTTTGGGGGTCGAATGACCCCTTTCACAGGGGTTGCCTAAGACCATCGGAAAACACATATATAATTACATATTGTTTTTGTGATTAATCACTATGCTTTATGTTCAGTTTGTAACAATGAAATTGGGGGTCACCACAACATGAGGAACTGTATTAAAGGGTCGCGGCATTAGGAAGGTTGAGAACCACTGCTTTAGAGTGTGTTTGGAGGAGAAGCAGGAGGTAGAATAAATGTATAGGATGTTTTGGAGTTTTGGTCAAAAAGAAGTTGCTTATAGTAAAAAATATTCAACTAATTTTTATTGGGAGTCAGGTGTGTGCCAGAAATTGCTAGGCATTGTGGGTATGATGGAGAAAAAACACGGGTTAAGAGTTTGTTTCTACATGCCATATGATTTACCTTCCCTCCAAGTCAAAAGCTCTCATCTTCTGAGGATTTGTTGAAGCTCTTGAGGAAAGAAAAGGGAGAAATGCATAGAATATTACTTTTTGTTATTATTATTATTTAAAAATATTTTTATTGATTTCAGAAAGGAAGGGAGAGGGAGAGAGAGATAGAAACATCAGTGCTGAGAGAGGATCATTGATTGGCTGCCTCCTGCGTGCCCCCTACTGAGGATCGAGCCCACAACCCAGGCATATGTCCTGACTGGGAATCTAACCGTGATCTCCTGGTTCATAATGGGTTGATGCTCAACCATTGAACCACACCAGCTGGGCCATAGAATATTACCATAAGAACAAAACAGAGCAACAGGGAAATTCTTCTAGCTGTAGGTCACTTTTGGTATTAAACTGAATCTTCAAAGACTGGTTTTTCTGTCAGGAGTGGTATAAAACTATCTTCATCCTTATATGTATTGATTAGTATCTTCTGTTGTGTTAAGTTCCTGATCTCCTCGCCCCCCCCCCCCCCCCTTTTCACTATCAATTCATTTATTCAAAAGTTTGGAAGTTCACTAAACAAATAGTGTCCCTGTCCTCCAGGTGCTTCCAGTTCATTTTCTTTGCCTGAGTATCCCTCAAGGTCTGCTTTGTTCTATCGGATCCTCATTCTCTCCTGAGGGTCTCCCTGAGGTCACAGGGAATATTTGCTCTTTGATTCTGTCCCAAAGCAGAATCTGTAGGTGACTAGTTTAGAAAAGAGAGCATTTGCTGAAATCCAACTCTGCCTTGTATTACTTTCCCCATACACTAGTATATATTTCATCTCCAGCATCGAACAGCCCCCTAAGGGAGATAGCCTCATTTTATAGAAGAGGAAACTGAGGCTCAGAGTAGTTCAGTAACTTTCCCAGGGTGATAAACTGGTTAGATGGTGGAGCAAGAATTTCAATCAGGGACTTTATGATTCCAAAACATGCTTTTTCCATTAGGCCATGTTTCTTTTCCCAGAATAACGACAGTTTATTCAAGATAGTCTGGCACAGTGTCTTCTTTGGACATGTGAAAGGTCAGGTTCAGAGATGCGTGGAGAATTGCTGCAGTTATTGTGCTCATGGTAGAGCAAGAATTAGCACCCCATGTCCTGCCTCTCTACCTGGTGCATTTTTGGGTAATTCATGTAGCCATGGGGAAGTTTGAGTTTGTGATGGGTGATTAGACTTACCAGGTCTGTATCCCTGTGCTTCCATTTACCAGCACTGTAACCTTGGGCAAATTATTTTCTCTCTCTCTCTATCAGTTTCTTTATCTGTAAAATGGGACAGTATTTACATTTAAACAATGCTAAGACAGTACAGTTTGTCTCATCTTAACATTTCTGGAAAAAAAGTGTCTTATAATCTATGGAAGTTACAGTTGTAGTTGTCAGTGATTTCCCTTTTTTTGTACATAAAATACTGGTGTGTCTCATAGTCATTGCAGTCTTAGATTAGGTGAACTATGGCAGTACATTCTTCATAGGTGGTTGTGAGGATGCCATGAAGTCACTCATGTGTCTGGCACATAGGCAGCACCCAATAACAGTTGATGCTGTGGAATGACAGAACGGACAGTTAACTGGCAGGTGGCTCCAGGGAGCATCTTGTAAGATGTGCCACTCAGAGCCCAGGCAGTAATCCGTGACCTGTGGGCCAGAGGAACGTTTTCCAATTTGTGTGGAACTCTGTCCTTTGGCTGACTCTTGTCCCCGTGAGAAGCATTAACTTCAGGAGCTAACGAGCCATGGACAGACGGATCCCTTTGCCCTGCTTATTCATTAAGATCTTTGTCAAGTTTAAATCCCAAGTTAAAAACAAATATCGTTATAAGTACCGCGCGCTAACCGATTGCGCCACTGGAGCCCCGCAAATATCGTTATAAAGATTGGAAATCCACGCTGATGTGAATACTCTTTTTTTTTTTAAACATATTTTGTTGACTTTTTACAGAGAGGAAGGGAGAAGGATAGAGAGTTAGAAACATCAATGAGAGAGAAACATCGATCAGCTGCCTCCTGCACACCCCCTACTGGGGATGTGCCCGAAACCAAGGTACATACCCTTGACCAGAATCGAACCTGGGACCTTTCAGTCTGCAGGGTGACGCTCTATCCACTGAGCCAAACCAGTTAGGGCTGATGTGAATACTTTTACATGTGAATTTTAACACTCAGTCTTCTATATAACCTTTCTAAACTGTTTATAATGCTTAATTGCATTGCGTGAAATGTCCATAAGACATTAATTAGAAGGATGCTGGGAGGTCATGGAAGTGCGGGAGCCTTTGACTGGCATTGGATGAAGTAGAGAGAGCACTGGGGTTAGCATCAAGAGGCCTGCTCCGTCCTGGGGGTTTCACCTGTTGACCTGTTTATCCTGGGGGTTTATCCTGTTTAAACCTTACATCCCCCTATGAGTAGTAGATACTATTATCAATCTTATTTTAAGATGAAAAAACAGATTCAGAGAAGATAAGTAACTTGTCCAACCTCATAGAGCAAGCGCAAGGGCTTGTGGGTCGACTAGAACTCAGGCTTATTTATGCTGCTTCCCAGTATGAGTTCAATGGTTGTTTCAGGTGGATCCTGCTCATCTTAGAATCCTCTCAAGCCATGCACCCTGGAAGTTTTCCCAGTTTAAAAAGTAAGATCCCCCCTGCTTTGAAGTCACAAATTCCAAGCCTTTTATTATGTGCTGACACCTGTTTAAATTCTGAATTCTAGGTCAGGACATCTGTTATATATTGGGAGACCTTTGTTAAACCTAACAAATAACCAACCCTTATGGAAGTTGCAGAAGACTTGAATCCTTGAAATGAAAGTTTTCCTTTTGTGAACAAAAGCCATAGGCCAGGTCACTGTGAGCATAAGTGGGCACTGTTTTGGGAAGAATCTAACCTTTCGCTCTAGCCGACTTGGCTCAGTGGATAGAGCGTTGACCTACGAACTGAAAGGTCTCAGGTTCGATTCTGGTCAAGGGCATATGCCTGGGTTGTGGGCTCGATCCCCAGTAGGGGGTGTGCAGGAGGCAGCCAATCAATGATTCTCTCTCATCATTGATGTTTCTATATCTCTCTCCCTCTCCTTTCCTCTCTGAAATCAATAATAATAATAATAATAAACCATTTAAAAAAAAGAATCTAACCTTTCGTTGTTGAAACTGGTGGTGGGATGGGAAAGGTGGGTGGGCTTTGAAACAACCAGGTAACCTTTGTCTATTGGGTTTGCCTGGATGTTGGTTCTTAGGACTCCCCCTAAGAAGATGATTGGAAGTAACAAACTGAATGCCTCCAGCTTATCCTAACAGTTGAAAACAGCCCAGGGCAGGAGGAGCTCTCTTCAGTCATAAGCATATTTAGGGTTTGAGATTTAAATTCACCCTTTGAATTGCTCCTGCAATAACCTTTCAGAATCACAATATGCATTTTATGAGTTTCATTTCTCTTTTGTTACTTAAAGCTGACATAAGCTGGCCTGTACTCTTACTCAATTTTGAGTCTTTTCTTAACATCTAATGCTGTCTTTTAGGCAGTGTTCCTAAAGCTGGTTATATTTATCACTTGGGGCTTGAAATAGAGAATTTAAAAACCTTTCCACTGACTGAAGAATGATTATCAGTCTTTCAACAAAAATTTAAGCGTCTTCTGGAGCCAAGCATTGTGTTTGGCATTGGAAATCTACTGGGGAGCAAAACAGATGTGTTCCTGCCAGCACATAGCACATTATGTAGCCTAGACAATAAATAAGTCAACAAACATATGTACTGTATACATTAAATTGTGATAAGTGTGAAATCATCTTCCTCTGAAGAAAAAGAACAGGGCACTGAGAAAGAATAAAGGAAGGGAGCTATCAACTGGGAGTGTTGGGAAGAGCATTTCAAGAGAGGGAGCAACATGTGGAAAATGTGACTGCAATGAGGATGGACAAAGAGGAGAGGGGTAAACATGGGAAAGGCAGGAGGAGCAGCACAGGGTAGAGGTGAGGAACTGGGGCTCAGCAGCCACACACTGCTTGAGGAGCTTTGGGAATTTCTTAATTTGTCGGTGCCTCAGTTTCCCACCTCTAAGTGGCTGTAGGGATTGAATGAACTAGTGTCCCGAAGCTCCGAAAGCAATGCCTGTGGATAAGGGTTTGCTGACTCTCAGGTAGAGGGGAACTTGACCTAGAGTGGACGAGCTTTTGTTCTTGGTCAACATTTCCATCATTCCATGTGTAAAGTAACCAGAGGGCTGAAGGTAAGATTAAAATGGCTAATTTGCATGTCTGCTAGAGGCATTCTAATGTAGCTTGGTGTTGGATGGTCTGTAATACCCTGTACTTGGGGAGCACTTCCCATGGACTCTCTGCTCTCCCTGTAGGAGCCTGTGCAGTGGGCGCAGTGCCCACCTTGAAGGAAGGATGGACCAGAAGCAGTTGTTTCTCTGCTCCTTCCTGCAGTTGTCTGCTTTAGTGTTTGGATATGGAAGGTAGATTTTTTAGCCTTTTTTTCTGATAAGAGGAAGCGGAGATCAGTGACCTTATTAGCAGGTGATCAAACATGGTGACTCAGAGCTGCTATGTGCAGTACCTGCTTGAACCCCATCTCCAGTGTAATTTGATATGATGCTTTGTCACCTGGAGGAACAACCACACCTTGGGATCACACAGGAAAAGAACATCATAAAATGAATCACTGGCTTTGGTTCTTTGGCTTGGTTTGTATATTCAGCAAAATACTATGAACCCATCTATATCAAAGTTTATAATTATCCTATAGCATATTTGTTAGAACTGATTGAGTTTGTATATAATTGTATTCTTTATTAAAAATAAACTTTTATTCTGAAACACTTTTTTTTTAAATTCACAAAAGTAAAGAATAATATAATGAACCCCATGTATGGATCACTCAGTTCCAATAATTATTGACATTTGACCAGGTTTATTCCAAGATAGATCCATATTTGAAGCATTGTTGGTGGATTTCCTCTCACAGTAGAAAACATATTTTAGATGTGGTTCTAGAGCAAAATAAATTTGCACATGCTGCAAATTACAGGATTGGTGTTAGTTGAAATTCAGAATCTGAAATGAATGTTTCTTGCAAGCCTCTTATAGCCTTGCTAATGAAAAGCAGGCATAAAAAATTAGAGTGCTTTCAGTTAATCTGTATATTTACTAAATACTGACTATGTGTTTACTAAATAGTGCTTTCAGTTAATCTATGTATTTACTAAATAATCTATGTATTTACTAAGTATTTGGCAGTGTGTAAGGTATATATACAGTATATATAAAAAGTAAGCCCTGGCTGGTATGGTTCAGTTGGTTGGAGCGTCCTCCCATAAACCAAAAGGTCATTCATTGGTTTGATTCCTGGTCAGGGCATATACCCAGGTTGTGGGTTCAATCTCTCATCTGGGTGCATGCAGGAGGCAACCCATATACCTTTCAATAGTGTTGGAAATGTGCTGTTAATCTGGTAGCTACTAGCCACATATGACTATCGAACATTTGAAACATGGCTAGTGCAACTGAGAAACTGAAGTTTTAATTTTAATTAATCTTCATTTAACATGTGGCCACATTGGACAGTGTAGCTCCAAGGTATATAACACCATCAGTTTATAAAACCTCAGGAGAAGATAGAATCCAGCACAAACTAATTTCAACAACAAATGAAGGAGCACAATTCATAAGCTGTTCCTGAACTGAGTACATTTTAGAGAAAAGAGTTTGATTACATCGAAGGAAGAACTGCCTATTGGGTTCATGGTCTTCCTGTAAGAGCCAGGTTTGGGTGGTTCAAAGACCTGGAGAGGTTAGATTGGATGCTGTGTCTCCTGGGGCTGAGGACCTTATGAAAAGAGGAGTGAATCCCCTGAGTGCAAAGTGTTTGTGCTGCTTGTTGCATTGTGGATTGTCCCTAAGAGGTAGAGAGGAGCCTGTTAAGTGGCTTATATTAAGGTGTCAGGAGGTAGGATGACCCAACTTTGAGAGTTATATTTACTGCCAGGAGGATTTAGAGCAGGATGGGAAACATTTTTCTGCCAAGGACCAATTTGATATTTATAACATCATTCGAGGGCCATACGGAATTATCAACTTAAAAATTATCCTGCCTGGCCGGCATGGCTTAGTGGTTGAGCACTGACCTATGAACCAGGAGGTCACGGTTTGATTCCCAGTCAGGGCACATGCCCAGGTTGTGGGCTCGATTCCCAGTGCTGGAGGCAGCCAATCAATGATTCTCTCCCATCATTGATGTTTCTATCTCTCCCTCTCCCTTCATCTCTGAAGTCAATAAAAAATATTTTGAAAAATCTCCTGCTATATTTGGTCAAACATTTAATTAGCATACCCTAATGCCAGACCAAATGATCTCACAGGCCTTATACAGCCCACGGGCCAGATGTTCCCCACCCCTGATAGAGGCTCAGAGGAGACATGCCAAGGGCCTTGGTCACCTCTTTATCCCTAGCATATAGTAGATGCTTTGATAAACATATTTTAAAAATGGATGACAGTTTTTAGGAATAGATTTAAGAGCAAATAAGGAGAATGGCTTTAAATTTATCTAGAAATCCTGACAAATAAATGCCAAGGGAAATTTAATACCAGTGAGCTGCAGAGTATACATAGCAAGTGTTTTCTGCCAGAGGAAATTGACATTTCTCTTCAAAGCAGAAAATGCAAGCTGGCCTTTAGGCCTTACCAGTGTTGATTTTCATCTTTAAACATCTCTTGAATGGTTTCTTTCCAACTTCACTGCCACCACTCTGGTCCAAATGACCATCTTTTTTTTTTTTTTAATATATATTTTATTGATTTTTTACAGAGAAGAAGGGAGAGGGATAGAGAGTTAGAAACATCCATGAGAGAGAAACATCAATCAGCTGCCTCCTGCACGCCCCCCACTGGGGATGTGCCCGCAACCAGGGTACATGCCCTTGACCGGAATCGAACCCGGGACCCTTGAGTCCGCAGGCCGACGCTCTATCCACTGAGCCAAACCGATTCGGCCAAATGACCATCTTTTTGCTTGGAAAATAGCAGCCGCCACCTTACTGCTCTCTCCACAGCTACTTCTACTCCTTTCTAATCTATTAACCCCAATGCAATCAGAATGGTTTAAAAAATTGCTAATATGATCATGTTATGTCCTTGCTTGAAACCCTATGAAGGCTTCTTGTTGCTCCTGGGATAAGAGCTACATTCTGAACCTGTTCTCAAAAGCTGTGTGATGTAGTCCCTCCTACCTTCTACTTCTGCCTGGGCCGGTGCCTTTCTTCTCTTGGTTAATTATCTTCCAGGCACCTTTCTGTCTCCTGTTGGAAGGGAGCTAGCCTTTCAGGAACTGAACCACCTGCTCATTCTTCAGGAAATGGTTCCACCCCCTCACCTCACTGTCTTTTTTTCTGGTCCTTTATAGCACTTCTCACCACTTCTTATTCCATATTTGTTAGTAGACATCTGCTTTCCCCCTTCCTCCATGAGGGCAGGGAAGATCTTTTTGATTTTGCTCACCATTATATACCCAGTACCTAGCACAGTATCTGACCCATTGCACAAGCTTCTTAAATGTTTTTTGGGTGATGAATGAATAAATGAATGCAAGCACACTAGAAAACAAGGGAAACTTGGAAAATGCAATTTAAAACTTGGTTTGTTAGAGGGATTGAATAGTTTTAAGAGTAGAATAACCCAGGAAGGGACATGAGACAGGAAGAGTCCATGGGGGTTTCAGCTGTCCAGTGGGTTTAGAACTGTCTTACAAAAGAAGCATGTTCTGTGCCCTTGGCCCAAACTTGAAAGGCTTTCCACCCACCAAGTTACAAAGGTGGAACCTCTTTTCTGGACAGGCTTCCTGTCCCAGCCTCAGGAGGCTTTATTCTCTCACTGAGTATGTCATCGATGGCATGGGGCTCCAATTTGAGACCTCAGCATTGGAGTCTGACCTTGGCAGCCCACAGTCAAGGGTGTAGTAATCTTCCTCTTTCTAGAAGGGAGGGATTCTGCCTATTCGTGTTTGTCTTTCCTCCCTCTTACCCACTGCCCTCAGTGCCATTAGCAAATCAGAGTACTGGCCCGTGAGAGGTGTTGGGCAGGTGTTTGTTAATAGTCCTAAAGAGGCCGCCAGGCAGTAGTAGGAAGGAATTGCCGTTTGCACCTTTGTGGGGTAGAGGCTTCCTGCTGTGGGTAGAACAGAGGCAGCTGTGTTTAGATCTGATTCTGCAGTTGGGGAGACTTGTGCTTTTCTGAAGCCAACTTCTAGGTGAGGGGAGGAGCTTGCCAGTGCTCATGAGATCCACTTGTCTAGGTGGAGGGGCTCATAGAGACCTGGATCTTCTTTAGAAACTTTGAGGTTCTAAATAGGAAAGAGAAGGACTTGAGGCAGAGATAGTGTTTTAATTTCTTCTGAAACTTTTGTGATTGTGACTCTGAAAGAGAAAACTGATATTGATGTCGCTAGCTGGTGTTTTAGGTAAGTTTCTTTTGTTTTGTTTTGGAAGGAAGGGACTGGTTCCCTAGACCAGGTACTTTGATAACCAGAGAGGAGGTAATTCCTGAAGACCAGAGTGATGTATTTTCTGGGAGACTTGCAAGTCTGGTTTAGAAGGTTTTAAGCTGAAGTATTAAGGGGACAGAAGAAAAAAAATATACAGGAAAATTGCAGAACCATATATCATAGAGACCTGTGTGGCTTTAGTGGTGCCCAGAAACTCTCAAGTAGAAATTAGCACCAAAGCTGGTTGAGAACACCGCTGAGAGAGGAGAAGGTAAACTCTTGCCTGAGGGTGAGCATCTAAATGCCTCCGTGCCCTGGAAACCTTAACAGCACAGCCAGATAAATACGATCTGGTGGTAGGGTAGATTGGAATAGAGCAAAGTACTGTGGGTACATCTGGCTCCAAAAGAAAACTCTATGAGAGAGTCATTCTGTGTGCCCTGATCATAGGAGGCTGATGGAAAGCATTTCAATTATGATGGAAAGAGCAGGTTATGTCATTGTAAGACTCTGCCTGCCAGACTGAGGGAGCAATGGTTTTCCCCCCACAGACTGATTTTAAAAGAGGTCCCCTGGCAGGTGTAGTAGGCCATACAGAGTTTGAGGGGAATTGTATTTAAAGTGGACTATGTGGTAAATTCTAACCCAAGCTTGCTGATAATTTTACCTCTGAGAGCAGGTAGAGAGAAGTGTGTGTGTGTGTGTGTGTGTGTGTGTGTGTGTGTGTTGGGGGTGGTGTTGCTTGGACTTAACAATGACAAATAAAGAAAAGCTGGTTGATAGTGAGCATGGGGTAGAGCCATCAAAGGGCAAGGGAGCCAGTGACTGCAGCCCAGGAACAAGCACAGAGCTCAGGTTCATGCAGACTGGCTCCACAGCGCCTGCTCTTAACCACCAGTCACTGGGCTGAGCATCTTCTGCCTTATATTGTTTCCTTTGATAACATGATGGACCTGCTCGTTATGGAAGCTGCAAGAGGAGCTATCTTGGTGTCCTCAAGTCCAGATGCCTATGACCTCTTGAATATTAGCCTACAGCAATGACTAATTTGGTGTGGACCCTCCTTGGTTTCCCATCCAGTACCTATGCTAGGAAGTCTGAAGGAAGGTCAAGCTGCTTTCTCTGGCTAAGTTCAGAGGCAAGAGCGAAGTGGAAAATCATCAGAGTTCTAGAAAACCCATGGGAAAGAGGTTGCTTTCGTTTTAATTTCCCTGGGTAGGCCAATGTCTGGGGATATGATGAGTGGTATTCGATCCTGATGGGGTAGGTTAATAGTAAAGCAGGAACATTAATTTTTTTTTAAGGCCGAAACTCCCAACAGAAATGACTGTTGATCATGCACTGAGCCAGAGACAAAACTCATTTGGTCAGCCTAACTTTTGTCTTGAGGCTTGACTGTCATCGAGAGGGATGTTGGCAGAGGCTAAATATAGCCTGCAGTGAATTTTATTTCATGAGGTCTGGTTTGTGGTATGAAAATCTTATGGAAGGAAAAAACACATCTTGAATTTCTGAATTAGGTGATAGAGTTATTTTGGTAGCAGATGTAGCAAGTACAGGGCCTAGAATTTTCTGGGGCAGATGGTCAAGAGGTCCTTCCAATGATATGAATTTATAATGCCTGAGTGTTAATCTTAAAAAGAAAATTTAAAGCATGTTTAAAATACATTTTTTTTTTTTTTTTTTTACCCACAGCTTAGAAGTCTTCCAGAAATTACAGGTTTAACTATTTCTAAATCCTAACTCTACTCTGGGCTGATAAGAATTTTAGCTATTTTGTGTTATCTGTCGGAATTGACCCATTAACTTCAATTTCCCCTCCCAGAAACGCTTTCCTGCTCCTTCTGGGCTCCCTTCTATGCTACGGTGGGGTACCCTGGCTTCTGACCCAACACTGTGTTTAGTAAGCACAGAGCAGGTGGGAACTGTTGATTGGTTAATGTTGAGTGAGAGGGGTGCTTGGTAGCAAGCTGAAGAAAAAAGGTACCTTGGGGGGGATTTTTGCCATGTTTTTCTATTTTAGGAGTTGATTTATACAGGTGCCCAAGTTGGGATTTTAAGTGGGAATGAGATTTTGCAACGGTAAAGCAGGGGCAGGTATGTAGTTCAGCCCTGTCAGTTCCTGTTTCTGCCATCATTATAGGACATCCATCACTCTCTCAGTGGTGTGATGCTATTGCTAAGGAAGGGAGTGGTCCTGCTGGACTACAGGAAGCCCAGAAATTGGCTTCAGAAGCCCTCATCCAACCACTGTGATGATTTCAAGCCAAATTTTTTGAGGCTTGAGAAAGGGCTGATTAATTAGGTTGTCCCCACATTGAGTTAAAACAGGCTGGTTATCCATTGATCCTTTGATCGTTCAGCAGATGATGTTGCTCAGAAGACTGTGGCTGTGCTTGGGGACTGTCACTGGGCAGGTTCAGACTCTTCCAGTGAAAGTTAGTCTTCTGTGAATCTCTTAAATGATGTCCTTACCCATTTTGCCATTCCTCTTAAGGAAGGTTTTGAAGAATCTTAAAGCAAGTACTATTTGACTAGCACTACATGTGATAAATTATCTTCTCTCTTTCTATAAGATCCTAAGTGACAGTTATGACTGAATGACTGGAACGACCGGTCACTATGACGTGCACTGACCACCAGGGGTCAGACACTCAACGCAGGAGCTGCCCCCTGGTGGTCAGTGCGCTTCCACAGTGTACAGTGGGGCCAGGATGAGCGGCAGCGGTGTGGCGCCTGGCCCCGGCTCAGGCTCCTCCCCTGCCACCTGCGGCTTCAGCACTGCTACATCCCTTGGGGGAAGTTGGATTGCGGGGATCAGGCCTCTCTTTTTCATTTTTCTTGGGTTTATCTCTTTTATACTACCTTTTCTTCTTCTTTCTCCTCCTTTTTTTCCTTCCCTTTGTTCCCTGTCACTGGCTTTGCTATTAGGTCTAGTAATTCTTGTCTGTAGCCAGAAAGGGGGCCATGATGTAGACAGGACTCGGGGGCTGGTACTCCCAACCCTGTGACTCTGGATGCTGTATTCTGTCCCTCCCTGGAATGCCTGGGAGGAGGTCTGAGCTCACCCCAGCACAAAAGTTTTGCAGTTTCTGACTGGTCTTGAACACAAATCTGTCATCGCTATCACTGGCTCCCTCCTTTTCTTGTGGACCTCATGTGTATCCCATGATGGTGCGCTCTGCTCATGAAAGTATGATTCTGTTTTATATTCTTTATTCCAATTTTGCTAGAGGCAGAAAAGACAGAAGTTACTGCTTTCAGAAAGTTCATTCTTACAAGGGCAGGCCAATATCTATAATAATAAAAGCGTAACATGCTAATTAGACTGGACGTCCTTCCAGACACCTTCCAGACGAAGCCGGGGCTGCGAGGGAAGCCTGGGTCCCGGGTGCCAGAGGAAAGCCATTGCCGGCAGCCAGGGGAAGGAAGGCCTACTCTTGCACGAATTTCATGCATCGGCCTTCTAGTATAAGATAATGCTGGCGACCAATGTACATTATTGTAATAGAATGCTGTTAACAGAAATTTAAATTACAGTCAAAGATGATCATCTTCCACCTTTGTAGCGTAAGCTTCTTCCCCTCTCCAATTTATTCCTCGGTGCTCTAGGGGCAGGGAGGGGTTCAGGGATCTGGCCCTGAAAGGGTTTTGGAGGAAGGTCTCCTCTTGCTACGAGAATTCATTAGCCCCTTGGCAGCACACACCTTCATGCCACGGTGAGCATGTGATCTGGGAGGCCTCTGCTTAGGAAACTAGATCTCTTAATTGATAGAGCCACCTCATGAGCTAGTAATGCAAGCTGTTGGTAATTACAAAAAACCTACTGTGAAATTCATCTAAAATTAATAAAGAGCCAGCACTGTGGATTTTAAATACAGAGGAAGTTATGACGTTGACTGTCAGTTATCTGAGGGTAGATTATTTCTTGCCCGTCTTTTAGCCTTCACTTCCCTTTGCTCCCCATTGTGCCTGTGGGCTCCCTTCCCACTCTACTCCATTCTGTTTACATTTCCCCAGCACCACCCATTTTAATGGGAAGCTACCAAAAATGCAGAGCATTCCCAAGTCATTTGTTTGGGATTATCCATTTTACTTCTTTTCTACGAAAACAGAAATGAAAGTTCCAGTGTAATTAAAAGAAAACATTAAAACATGTGGAGAACAAAAACTTGGGAATGAAAACCAGCTAGATGAATAGAACATGTCTGCTTTTCGGATTTTTTTTTTTAAGGACATTATTCAGTATTTCCGTGTGTGTGTGTGTGTGTGTGTGTGTGTCAGCATTTGAAGGTCTCTAGATCAGCATTTATATATACCATGGTGAATAGTTAAGGAATTTTGAGGCTAAAAATCTTTACTGCTTTGGTGACATTTACTTTATAGGCATACCATCCCCTGATTTAATAGGAAAGATCTCTGGTCTATATGTGCTTTCATGTGACTTGAAAAGGAACTAACTATTCCATTTAAATAGATTTCAATTAGGATAATGGCTTCAAGACAGCTCACAATGGTACATTTCCTACCTCCTAAGATAGAATTGTTAAATTATAGCAAATAGAGTTATAAATTATTTTGCAATTTTCTCAGCAGATGGTAATTTTTCCTTCTGTACATCTAGTCATTCTGGAAATCATCGTGTAAAGGTACCTTTTTCTAAAACTGATTATTTTTCAAATACAATGGGACTTTTGGTTTAGAAGAACTGGTAGAGGAAGATTTTAATTCGGGATAGAAAGCAGAAAACAGTAATTTTCATCCTCTCTTTTTTGTACCTCTGACCACATTTTTGAAGAAAGACCAAAAATTTCCATAGGTGTGAAAGAATATTGGTAACTGGTAGACTGGGAATGAAAGTGAGATTTTCAGAATAACAAGGTCCCCCTCTTCCATGGCTTGTAGAAACAAAGGATGTGCGATTACTGCAGGTCTAGCAGCTGGGTTTGGTGGGAGTAGAGAGTTCATGTAATCTATAGGATATTTAAATTTGTATCATATTTAAATTTCCATATTAGAAAAAGCTCATAGAGAGCAAGAGTTTGTCAAAACAAAAACAAATGAATTTTGAAAAATGGGAGGGAAAATGTACATGTATTAATTCTTACAGAATGTTGAAAAAAATTTAAATATCTAGGCACAGTTTGTTGAGGGAGCCAAAGAACAGTGGGAATGGTGACTTACAGTGTTATATTTGATGTAGAAATGCTCCCAATTGAAGAAAAAAATTGCCTGAGAGGAAAGTTTCTGTGGAGATGTGCCCTGTGTTTTGAATGATGTACTAAAGCATTGGAGACTCAGTATTCATTTAGATCTTTCTTAGGAAGCTGGATAAAATAATGTGTTTCTGAGAAAAAAAATAGTAACTCATTATGAAGTATCAAAGTCTTGCTGTGGAAATGCCAACATCCATGAGTCTAAAGCAAATCCAAGAACCAACATCCTAAGTGCAGATCTCACGGACTTGCCATGTTGATTTCAGGGACTGCATAGCCGTGAGGTCCAGCAAGTTGTCATCGGGCACCCCATAAATGTGAAGGATCCACACCCACAAAAGGAATGTGGCAGCTAATACTCTGGCTTCCTACTATTTGTTCTGGGAAAAAGTGTTTGATCACAAACAATTCTCAGCTTGAAACCTTGTTCACCAGGGGCGGCTCTGAGAAACTTTGGTTTCCTGAAATATCTCAAAGGAGAAAGTCCTGCAGCCCTTATGAGTGGTGTTTTAATTTCTTTTGGGACATACACCTCTTTGAGTCTATGAACACTATGAATTCTCTCCTCAGAAAACATACATGTACACACAGACCAAATTTTGCATTCACGTAAATGTTAAGAACCCTTCATTTAAAATAGTAAGATGCAAGGTTCTGTATTAGTTTCAGGTGTACAGCATAGTGGTTAGACAATCATATACTTTACAAAGTGGTCACCCCAATATTTCCAGTATGTGCAGTGTTTATTCATTCTCTCAACCAGTAAATATTTAAGTGCCTACTCTGTAGAACATTGAGGACACAGCAATTAATAAAGGAAGTTTCTGCCTACATAAAGTATATATTCAATGGGGCAACAGGCAACAAGTAAGTAGCCATATAACACAATGTCAGGTGTAATGTTGTTCTGAAAAATAAAGAGGAAAAAGGGGATGATGGGTCTGTTCTTTTAAGATGAGGTGGTCATGAGGATTTTCTGAGGGGGAGACATTTGAACTGAGTCTTCCCATTATTTTTACTACACCAACTTATGGGGACTAATAATCGTCTTTGGGACCATGGAATTCAGTGGTGCTTCTTTGCAGAGATTTTTGACTGATTAATTTGAAGGACCTTTTGAGGAGTCAGACTTTGGAGTCTGATTTTTTGAGAGAATGATCCGGCCTTATCTGGTTCAGTGCCTTTTTTTTTTCTTACTGTCAGTTTTCCTGCGGCAAGAACAGGAGAGATGAAGTTGCTGGCCTCTTGGCAGTGCTTCAAAGCAAACTGAGCATCTCCCTGCTCTCCAAGTTGGTTTCCAGCTTGGCCACTGAACCTAGCTTACTGCTAGCATGCATGTCCAGTCTTTAAAATGCATGAACCGCCTTCACCAGTCACTCCACAGGTCTGACAACCTGAATGTTTTCCCTGGAATGGTCACCACATACAGAGGCCAGCTGACCTCAGCTCAGACTCAAGTCCCAAAATTCTGGGGCCTGAGTACAGGGTGAAGGACTGCAGCTGTTGGCCCAAGACGTTTTTTCCTGAATGTCATTTTTAAGCATGAATTTCAAAAATATAAAACAATCTTTTAGGAAGCCATATACCTCTGCCAGTGATGCTGCCACTGTTCAAAACATTTTTTTCACACATGTGACCTGTTAATCAGCTCTGCAGTTATTGCCTTTACCCCATAATCCCAGGGTATGTTAATAACCAGTATTTGTATAGGGCTGCAATTGACAGACCCATTGCCATACATCTTACTTCAATCCTATTGTTATTGCTGTCCCTTTGCAGACCAGGAAACTGACTCTGTACCAGACAAGGAAGGGGAACCAGCCATACACGGGGAAGCCTGTACAGGGGCTTGTGTAGAACTCCTTTCACCCCACACAGATGCTCTGAGGTAGCAGGATTTATTTTTCCCATTTTGTAGATTAAAATCTTTCTGAAGCTCATAAAGATCATATCAGTTGCCTGAGGTCACACAGCTGGAGAGGGGCAGAGCTGGACTTTGCTCCCAGTGTGTGTGCAAGTTGGAAATGCCTGTTCTTTCCACCCTATCTGGCGCCTACCTCATCTGCCTGAGGCCACCTGCTTCTTGTTTTCTTCTTTCCTATGTACCTCCAGCTCCGCCCTCCTCCTCTTCAGTGTCACCTCAGCCATTTTGCTGGATATGAGCCAGCGGCCTACCTGAATCTATGCAGGGTGTCATGGGCTGGGCCGTGGGCATGTAGTACCAACTTGAGAAGTTCTGCTAAGGTACCTGGAGAGTTAATAGACTTTAAAACATATGTTGACAAAGAGTGTATGTGTGTGCATATATCTCTATGCAGCCGTTCTCAACCTGTGTGTCGCGAACAATAAAAATACATCCTGCGTGTCAGATATTTACATTACGATTCATAACAGTAGCAAAATTACAGTTATGAAGTAGCAACAAAAATAATTTTATGGTTGGGGGGTCGCCACAACATGAGGAACTGTATTAAAGGGTCACCGCATTAGGAAGGTTGAGAACCACTGCTAGAGGAAGGTTAAACTGTATATCCCTCTAGCATATCAGATATTTATATAGTAGAAGATTGGAAGCATGCAAATAGCCGTTTCTTCCCATTCTGATTTTGGGCATTGATTGGTAGAGGGAGTGGCCTAGACTTGTTTGTTCAATTTCTACCCTTACTGGTTACGATGCCTTAGGCAAGTATCTTTACTTCTCTTGGGGAGTAGAAACACAACTCCTACCTTGGAGGGCCATGAGGATTAAATAAAGTGTGTTAATGTACCTGGGACACAAATATTCAATAAAAGTGAACACTCTTTTTTTTAACTCTTAACTCAAAATTTTTAGTAAATTAATGCATACTGAGTGAGCTGTTTGGGTGATGCAAACACCCCTCACTGCTCATTTTAGGGAACAGTTATTTTTCTTTCTCCATTTTGAAGTTTCTTGTTGATTGCCTAGTTTAAATTAGGATGCTAATGTTTGAAAGATGTGTGTGTGTGTGTGTAGAATAGTAGATGGAATGAAATTTCTCTTGAAAGATATATTCCAAAAAGTTGAACTTATGCAGACATTTCTGAAATGGTATTATTATATATGTTTCTTGCACAGTATTGTTAGATGTTCCTGACTATAAGAAAACACTTCATCATCCAACAAGTTTTCTTTCTATTGGTTTTAGGTTATTTGTAAGGAACCATTAGTCTCCTGTCTGGGTGGATATGTAATAGTATCAGTTACTGAACCAGATTTTTCAACACCTTTCTGACATCCCCCCCTTGAAGGTCACCAAGTGTTTGGCTCTAAGATATTTCAAACTGAACCTACTACATTCCCCCTAAACCTGTTCCTCCTCTTATTCCCAGATGTGGTTTGTCCTTAGAGCACCTTCTTCCTCAGTCCAGATCCTACCCACCAAGTTCCATACATTTCATATCTAACTCTATCTCAAGTCTTTCCTTTCTTTTCCACAGCCACTTCCCTTGTTTGGGTTACCATGGTTTGTCATCTAAAATGTTATAAGAGTCTAATTGACTTTCTGAACCTTCTTGCTTCTCTCCAGTTTGATTTCACACTGCAGCCAGAGTGAGCTTTTCAGAATGTTCATCTGCTCACCTTCATTGCTGCTTCTAGACCACATACAATAACCCTGTAGTTCCTCATTGCTCTTGGGATAAAGACAAATTCCTCAGTGTGGCTTTTAAGGACCTGCGTGTCCTGGTCTCTGCCCATCTCTCCCATCTCATGTTGTGTACGCTATACCACATCGAAGGGGATTCTTTGAATTCTTTTATTAGGCTATGCTCTGCCTGAGGTCCCTTATCTCTTCTGGACTTCCCATGTTACCACCTCTTAGTTAACTTTGACTCATCCTTGAGATATCAGCCCAATTCCCATTTATTCCAGGGACATTTCCATGACTGATGCTCAAACTGATCAGGCCTCCCTCTGGCTATGATCTCTTGATGCCCTTCATGTGCCTCCATAGCTCTTGCATCGATTATTTGATTGTCTCGTTCCAGGTTACGAATGACAAGTATGAAATATTAAATCATGACCTCTGATATCAGAACTTAAATTCCATGTGTCCAACTAGAAAGGTTTGGCATACAGTAAAATGTTTGTGCAAACAGGTCTGTAACAGTGCATAAATTGTGAAATTAAGAGAGCCTTATAGCTATAATCAACTCCAAATACTTGTTTTATATACATTATACATTGAGAGGGAAATAAGAGTTTGTCTTTAAGTAGGTGTTATTTTTTATTTTTTAAATTTATTTTTCAGTTACAGTTGACAATACAATTTTATATGAGTTTCAAGTGTACAACATAGTGATTAGATACTTATATACATACGAAGTGACTACCCTGTTAAGTCTAGTACCCATCTGACAGTAGTTTGTCATTTTTGAGGTTAATTTCTGTCTGGTACTACCTTGAGACATTTACATTAGCATTTTGTGGAATAGTTTACATAGGGAAATCGGTGGTGGCAACTGCCTGAGACAGACCGTATAAAAGGGAAGACAGAGACATCAGTAAAGTCACCAGGTAATCAATAATGTGCTACATTTGCTACAGATGGAGCCTCTCAGGAAGCCTCATCTCATGTAGCCTCTGCTAGTATCTCAGTGAAGTCCCAGCTAATTGTCACTGACTTCCCTAGAGATGGAAGTATGTTCCTGTATGCACACAAAAAGGGATGTGCAGTATTTTGTTTTTCTATGATTTTAATTCATGCAATAGAACATTTGCATGAATGGATTAGAGGTGGGCTAGGGTAGGAAGTACCGAGGACTGATAAGGGCCTGCTGGATTTCTTTTTGCTGTACACTGTGGCTTGCTATACTGTGAAAAAGTCTTCAAAATATGGAGCATATTGCCTTTATAGGTTGATGGTTATCCCAAGCAGACTTTGGTGGGGGGACGGGACGGGACGGGTTTAACAATAGACTGAAGTATTTTTAGCCTGTTCTGTGAATTACTACAACTTTTTAAAAACACTTTCAGTGCTTTCCTGAGTTGTCTTTAGAGTCAAGATCCTTTCAGAATTGGTGCTCCCCCTAGAAAGGGTGAAGATCTCTGTCTTTCAGTGATAGGCTTGGCAGGCAGCCAGTGCTCAATAAATGTTGAATGGATGAACTCTTTATTGGAGTACAGGGATCTGTAGAAAGCTTCTGTTGGCTCTGGATTGATTTATCCATAAAAATATCTGAATGAGACAGTGTAGTAGAGTGGTGAAGATCATGCCTTAGAGCAGGATTCCTGGATCTGCTAGTTAGTAGTTTTGTTACCTTGGTAAGTTGCCTAAACCACTTTTAGTCTTTTTCCTCTCTGTAAAATGTGGAAATAGCAATAGTACCTACCTTGCAGAGTTGTTAGACTTAAGTGAGATATTGTTGGTAAAGCACTTAAGAGGTCTGGTTCAGAATCCTGCTGATGCACCCTCACAAATCAGGACTGTGTCTGACTGTGTCTATGGCCCTTGGCCCTCCTTTCTTCCAAGAAATAATTGCTGCTTAGTACATAAATAATGTTCTTTACCATGGACATTTAAATTGCTGTTATAAAGGTTATGGAAGAAAAAAACTGTATTTTCTCAAGAAAAGACTAACTGTGTTACAACTTTATTTAAAAAGAATAACAGCCAAACATAGGGTCTTTTGAGAACAAGTAATAATATTCCCTTGGTGTACTTTACTCCATCATATCCATGGGGAGAGAACAATATTATAACAACAATTCTATGCAGTTAGTGTCCAAACTTAACAGTTTATGAAGTGCTATCTCATTTTTTTCTTTCTCCCAACAATCTAAGGGGTGGGCTTTTACCATCATGACCTTCATTTGACAGATCAGAAAATCTGGTCTGCTCCTGAGCTGGGGCTCTTCCTAGGTCACTTCGGCAGTGCCAGGCAAGGTGCTTTTGGGTGTCATCTGAGTGGGATTTAATGGGATCCTAATTGTAGGTGGATGGGCAGAAAGTTCTCCTGTTTGGGTGTTTTGCTTTGGCAGAGAATACTCTCTGAGGACCCATGTAAGCTAGAAGAAAAAACCTACCAACAAACTCAGCACTAATCATCTGGAAAGGGCAAGACACTGCTGTTAGGCAATTATTGGACCTGTGAACAGAAAAACATTAAGATAACTTTATAGCTTCCGTGTCTTTGAAACATCAATAGAGCCCCAGTACGGCCATCAGGTTTATGGTGCCTCCAAAATTGGACAGTTTGGGTCCATGCTGTGTACTGGTTATGAAATGCTATTTGTGCTTATTTCTCCTGATCTACCAAGGAACAATTTTTCTCTTGTTTCTTTGTGCATCCAAGTTTCTTTTTTATCCCACTTGCTTTTCATTTCTGCCTTCCGTCCTGCTTGGGCTTTGAGATAGCAATGAAACAGACTTTCAGGAATGGGCAGCTCTGAAGGCCCTGGCAGGAGTCAGCTCTATACCCGGGGTCTGGGTGGAGTGGGCTATAGGACCAGCTGCAGGAGATGAGGCCACAACAGAAACAATGCAGGCACATGTATCAAAGACCAGGAGCAGAACTCAAGTCTACTCCGATTATGTCCTGTGCCCATGGAAGCACCGGCCCACCTCTGATTCCTCACTTAAAATATCTGAAGTAGTTGATTGGTTGACCTTGATGGAAATTGGCCTCTTTTTTTCTTTTTTTTTTTTAATTGTAGGTATAGAACAGTAGCCTCTTACAAAGCAATTGCCTCTAAAAAGTAGTGCCTTCTAATGTAGGTGTAAACTATTGCCCAGGAATAAGCTGGTCCTGTATCTCCAGTTGAGTTCCTGGTGATTTTATCACCTTTTATTTTCTCTCTCTGTGTGTAATGTGTTCCTGATATTCCAAGTTGATAAAATTCCATGGTAGGTATTGGCTGGTGTGGGGGAGAGACACACTGTGCACACACAGGCTGTGATTCCTGGGAATGTTTTTCTAATATGTCTTCCAGTCTCCCCTCCTCAATTATGATAAGCCCTGAGATGGGGAGGAGTGGCTGGGTCTTCTGTGTGAAGATGTTCAGTAGGATTATCTGGTACATCTCCCCTCTACCCAATTCCAAAATGCATCTGCCCTTTGAGAACTAGGATTAAGGAAGTGATTAAAGACTGATGAACAGGGACAGATCCAAAGACAGAAACAGCAATCAGACTATTAATCTCCAGAGGGAAAGTAGGGGAGGGTGGGGGTAAGGGGAAGAGATCAACCAAAGGACTTGTATGCATGCTTATAAGCCAAACCAATGGACATGGACAACAGGGGATGAGAGCATGAGTGGGGGCGGGGAGGATGGGGGTTAATGGGCGGGAATGAGGACACATTTGTAATTCCTTAACTAATAAAGAATTTAAAGATTAAAAAAAAAAAGAAGAAGAAAAAAAAGAAAGTGATTAAGGCTGGCTGATCAGTTGTCCCACTGCAGTCTGCTGGGTAGAGCTGACCTGGGATGGTGGTTCCAGCATGGCATCTGCAAAGGAACCCATGGAGCCAGGGGTACATTTTCATTTCAAAAGGCTCAGTAGAAACTATACGTTTACCTGGGATAAGGACACAAAAGCTATCCAAATCATCAAGTTTCCTTGCTTTTGTTTGGATTGCAAGTCTGTATGGTTTCATGCTGATTCCAAGTTCTGATTGGCTGTGGATGACATAATAAGAATTTCTGGGGCCAAACCGGTTTGGCTCAGTGGATAGAGCGTCGGCCTTCGGACTGAGGGGTCCCGGGTTCGATTCCAGTCAAGGGCATGTACCTTGGTTGCGGGCACATCCCCAGTGGGGGGTGTGCAGGAGGCAGCTGGTCGATGTTTCTCTCTCATTGATGTTTCTAACTCTCTATCCCTCTCCCTTCCTCTCTGTAAAAAAAATCAATAAAATATATTTAAAAAAAAAAAAGAATTTCTGGGACTTGGCTGGTCTAACTCTAGACATTGTTCCTAGAGTTGGTATCAGGTCTCACTCCCCAAACTAATGTGCTCACTACATTTAGAATGAGGTTGACCTTGAATGTGAGTGCCCTTGACTATCAAAATAAAGCAACTGGATTGTTTCTTGCTTACTTAGCTATGCTTATTATCATCATCACACCTATGGTAGTGATTTGATTTCATAAGGTTATTATGAACCTTTTAGTGTAGATTGTTAGGTAAAATTTGGATCAGTATTGAAATGGAAAATTGTAAACAGAATTAATCAATTACTATTAAATATCATTTGTTAGAATGTTGCAAATCATATGGCAGAAAAAAGAGGTTGATAAAACTAGAGATCCTATCCAGTGTCCTTAGTTTTAAAATGACCCTTTTAACCAGCTTTACTCTAAAAGCAAACAAAGATAACTCACAGTAAAGCACCAACTATTATTACTTAGTCCCTGTAGCTTCCTAGGATCTTGTTGATTGTACATTCTTTTTATGTAATTGTGTTTGACGTATGCACATCAGCCCCAAGTTCTGCTTTCTCATATCGTATTACAATGTGTAACCTTTCCATAGTTCTATTTGCTCCTCTGTTTATCATTCTCAATGGTCACAGCTGCCTGAACTAAACCCGAAGTCAGTCAGGACAGTCTAGTTCGGGGATTAGAAAAGGCTGGAAACAAGCTGTCTGTTTCATCCTCGATAACATGGCTGTGGGGTCACCTCTGGTCAAGTCGGCGTAAATAAAAAAGATGTGTTCACACCTGCTGCTGATGCTGATGATAATAATTTACATCTGCTAACTGTTATGTCTTAATTTTCCCAGCGGTCCCTGTTAAGTAGGCACGATTATCTTCATATTATTTACATATGAAGGAAAAAAGGCTTTTTGCAGTAACTTGAACAGGGTCACATGCTGGTAAACAGTGAAACTGGGATCTGAAGCTAGGTTTGTTTAATATTTGAGTTCTTAACCAAGTTTTTCTGTGCACCATTGGGGCACATCCAGTTCTCAGCTCCTTTAAGAAAACTAACCACCTTCCACCTTAATCCTTGCAACAGATATATTGATTGATGTTTATTAAGGTCACAGAGGCTTATTATTAAAACAAGATAGAATAAAGCAAGCTGGTGTCCCTGAGAACTCCTATCCACATTAGAGATTTGTTAGTCTTCCTATGGGCAGAGTGGTGTGAATATGGCCAACCCATATTCAGCCTTTCCTTTAGTTCTGTCCTTTAGTTGGCCTTGAAGTCTCTCAAACTTGAATGGGCACAACAATGACGATTCGAGGTCACCTGAAGCATGTATACAGTACTTTGTGGGAAACTCATGATTCTTTTTTTTTTTTTTTTTAATATCTTTATTGATTCCAGAGAGGAAGGGAGAGGGAGAGAGATAGAAACATCAATGATGAGAGAGAATCATTGAATGGTTGCCTCCTGCACTTCCCTTAATGGGGATGAAGCCTGCAACTCAGGCACATGTGCTTGACTGGAATCAAACCCAGGACCCTTCAGTCCGTAGGCTGACACTCTACCCACTGAGCCAAACCAGTTAGGGCTCATGATTCTTTTATATTAAGCATATGAAGTCACACACAAAATTATTTAAAGTATTCAAATATTTGAATGTATTTTCATGTACATGTACATACACAAGCATATTTTTAATTAATAAAAATGAAATTCTCATAAAATTGAAAAAAGAAAATATTCTCGGGGATAATTTTGGCTATAGATAGCTTTTTGCCCTAATCCCCACTGGCGAGTGGCCACCAAGTTCCTATGCATGATAATTAGAAGTTATCTGTGTGCCCTGCTTTGTTTTCTGGACAAATTAGAAAGTTTCCCATATTTTTTCCTGATGCCTTTTTGCATGGTGATACTTAGAAGTCACTGAAGCAGTCCCTCTGCTGCATGGGGTGGTCTGGGAGGAAGAGGTTCCTCTGACTGCTACCTGGGCTCCTGTGTGTCTGGGGGCAGGCAGGTCCAGTTCCTCTGTGCTTTTCCAGGGTCTTGCTACTATTGAAAGAGAAAATTTCACACATGAATTAAAGCAGAATTTGGGCTGCATTGAAAATCAGAGTTCAGACTCTAGAAGTCTGGTTGGGGCAGATGGATGAGAAGTGTCATGGTTTACCCCTTGGCCTTTGGCTTCATGTTCCCTAGAATTGTCTTTTTCCAGAGTGTGTACAGGCCCTAGGGTCCTGGTGTTATCTGAACTCAGAAACTCAGAATGTTTTTCTTTTTAAGTTATGTTTTAAATGGCGGTTCCATGTAGTTGGAGAGGTACATTTGTACTATAGTTAAGTTATAGTATGGACTATATAACCTCTGTGGGCTTAGGAACCTATTTCCCATTTATTTTCCTTCAGGATAAATGAATTTTGAATTTCAAACAGTTCACTTACTGATGAACTTTCGGAACTCAACCTACTCTTGTTGAATATTCATTTTCTATAACAATTTGCTTATTTATTCCAGCTGTAGAAACAGCCCTTACTTCTGGTCACAGGTATCTTTACACACATTTCACTCTTTTGTTCAAAAACCTATCATGTTCCTGTGACTCATCTAATCAACATTCTGGTTAGTTATTGAAAATGCTTTCCCACCCTGTCGGTGTGGCTCAGAGAAGTGTCATGGTTTACCCCCTGGCCTTTGGCTTCATGTGAGCATCGACCTATGAACCAGGAGGTCACGGTTTGATTTCTGATCAGGGCACATGCCTGGGTTGCGGGCTCAATTTCCAGTGTGGGGCGTGCAGGAGGTAGCCAATCAATGGTTCTCTCTTATCATTGATGTTTCTGTCTCTCTCTCCTCCCTTTTTCTCTGAAATCAGTAAAAAAAAATACATATTTTAAAAATGCCTTTCCCTCTCTCCTCTGCATTGTCAAGTCCTAGCATCCTCTATGAAGTCAGTGATGCTTGAACTCCAGGCTTTCCCCCTAAACAACTCCAGCCTCTCAGCTGACCTCCTACAATCCCCACCCCAATCATCCCCTCCCTAGCTGGCATGGAGATCCCTGGCAATGGTAGTGACTCAGGCCTCATAGTGGGGATGTCTCACATAGATAGCAGTGCTAATGATTTAGAGAGGGTGGTACAGATGGCGGTTTGGTCTGAAAATACAGATAGTGGTATGACATTGAACAGTAGGCCAACTCTTTGCTTACTTTGCTGTCCTCCCAATTAAAAAAAAAAGCCAAGTAGAGTAGGAGGAGGGTTGTGTGTGTGTGTGTGTGTGTGTCTGTGAGAGAGAGAGAATGTAGCTGTGTCTCTTAAGGATAGATGGTTGCTAGAAGGCTCAGCAGGCTACTGTAGAAGTGAGAGTGGTGGGAACATGGAGGTGATATAGTTTGAATCCACTAGAGCAGCGGTTCTCAACCTGTGGGTCGCAACCCCTTTGGGGGTCGAACGACCCTTTCATAGGGGTCGCCTAAGACCATCGGAAAACACATATATAATTACATATTGTTTTTGTGATTAATCACTATGCTTTAATTATGTTCAATTTGTAACAATGAAAATACATCCTGCATATCAGATATTTACATTACGATTCATAACAGTAGCAAAATTACAGTTATGAAGTAGCAACAAAAATAATTTTATGGTTGGGGGTCACCACAACATGAGGAACTGTATTAAAGGGTCGCGGCTTTAGGAAGGTTGAGAACCACTGCACTAGAGGTTGAAGCCAAGAGACTGTACTTCGAGTGATTTTTGATTGGAGTAAGAAAGAACAAAGGGTTGGGGTAGAGAGCCCAATAGGAGTTCTGTCCTTATCACACAGCCAGAGCAGAGGACTCCTGGGCAGGAGTTATCTTTTGTATAGTTTGGCAGTGGGGGAGTGATTCGGGATTCTTGAGGAGGATTTACACCTGTTTTCTGTTGGCGAAGCATACACAAGTGCTGATTATCTGCATCTCATTCTTAGTTGATTCTGTCATTAGAAGATACCTTAGTTGATTCTGTCATTAGTTGATTCTGTCATTAGAAGTAAGGGCTGTTTCTATAGCTGGGCTAAATAAACAAGACAAGTCGGGAAGGTCTAGAACAGTGGTTCTCAACCTTGGCTGCACTTGAGAATCACCTGGGAATCTTTTTAAAACCCTGATTTCTGGGCCTCATCCTCCGGAAATTCTGTTTCTTTGTTATGGGGTGGGGCCACAACATTAGTAACAAAGACACAGAATTTCCAGAGGATGAGGCCCAGAAATCAGGGTTTTAAAAAGATTCCCAGGAGAAACCAAGAAGGCGGCATAGGTAAACACTGGAAATTGCTGCCTCGCACAACCACTTCAAAAATACAACTAAAAGACATAACGGACATCATCCAGAACCACAGGAAGGCTGGCTGAGTGGAAATTCTACAACTAGAAGGAAAGAGAAAAGCATACTGAGACTCAGAGGAGGTGTGTTGCTGAAGTAAATACAAAGGTGCGGAGGTGCATGTGGAGAGGGCTGGCAGCTGAGGACACGATTGTCTTTTTCAATCGGGAGGGAGTCTCAGGCTCTGAGCTCCAGTTCCGGGCAAGTCTCTGGGGACGCAGACTCATACGGGAGAAATGGGACTGTCAGGCATCGGTCGGAACTCGAGGGCAGCTTTCTTTGGAGGCGCTCGCAGCGATTGCCAGGACCTCTGAAGGCAGGACTGAGAGCAGCCATACTGCTTGCTCTGCCCGCCCTGTTGATCCTCTGGGACCCGGCCCTGCCCAAGCCTTGCACGGAGGCTTTTGCATATGAAAGGCCCGGCCCTTTGTAATCTGAAAATTACTTAACAAACTGCAGCTGCCCCAAGGCCCCAGGGCAACTTGCATTACTTTACAGCTGGCTTCTGCTGGGTAGCCTCAGGCAGAGGCTAGATTAGCACCTCCTTAGGTCCAAGAGCCAGTGTACCCAGTGGTCAGAGTGGGACCATCCAATTACAGCTCCTCAGATCTATAAGGGACACACTCAGGCGGCAGACTCAGTGAGCACCAAAGCCCCACTGAAGCAAGTCTTGCCCCATAAGGGTGTCTTCAGCACAGAAGTTCTTCCACTGTAGACACAGCTGATTCTCACAGCCAGTTGGCCTGGAGGTCAAATCCTCCCAGCTTTACCTACAACAATCAAGGCTTAACTACAACAAGACTGTGCACAAAGCCCACAAGGGGGTGCACCAAGAGTGTCTACCTTAGGTAATTGGGGAGGCTGAGCCACTGGGCCCTATAGGACACTTAGCACAGAAAGTCACTCTATCGACACAGCGAAGCATAAAAAATTGCCGAGACAAAGAAACAGGACACAAATGACAGAAATGGAGGAAAGCAAACTACTGGATATAGAGTTCAAAACCACACTTTTAAGGTTTTTCAAGAATTTTCTAGAAACCGCCGATAAACTTAATGAGACCCTCAAGAAATCTAGTGAGACCCTCGATGTTATGATAAAGGACCAACTAGAAATTAAGCATACACTGATTGAAATAAAGAATATTATACAGACTCCCAACAGCAGACTAGAGGATCGCAAGAGTCAAGTCAAACATTTGAAATACGAAGAAGCAAAAAACACCCAACCGGAAAAACAAAATGAAAAAAGAATCCAAAAATACGAAGATAGTGTAAGGAGCCTCTGGGACAGCTTCAAGTGTACCAACATTCGAATTATAGGGGTGCCAGAAGAAGAGAGAGAGCAAGATATTGAAAACCTCTTTGAAGAAATAATGACAGAAAACTTCCCCTACCTGGTGAAAGAAATAGACTTACAAGTCCAGGAAGCGCAGAGAACCCCAAACAAAAGGAATCCAAAGAGGACCACACCAAGACACATCATAATTAAAATGCCAGGAGCAAAAGACAAAGAGAGAATCCTAAAAGCAGCAAGAGAAAGAAACTCAGTTACCTACAAGGGAGTACCCATACGACTGTCAGCTGATTTCTCAACAGAAACTATGCAGGCCAGAAGAGAGTGGCAAGAAATATTCAAAGTGATGAATAGCAAGAACCTACAACCAAGATTACTTTATCCAGCAAAGCTATCATTCAGAATTGAAGGTCAGATAAAGAGCTTCACAGATAAGAAAAAGCTAAAGGAGTTCATCACCACGAAACCAGTATTATATGAAATGCTGAAAGGTTTCCTTTAAGAAGAGGAAGAAGAAGAAAAAGGTAAAGGTACAAATTATGAACAACAAATACACATCTGTCAACAAGTGAATTTAAAAATCAAGTGGATAAAGAATCTGATGAACAGAATAAACTGGTGATTATAATAGAATCAGGGACATGGAAAGGGAATGGGCTGACTATTCTTGGGGGGGAAAGGGGTGTGGGGAGTGTGGGAAGAGATTGGACAAAAATCATGCACCTATAGATGAGGACAGAGGGTGGGGAGTGAGGGCAGAGGGTGGGGTGGGAACTGGGTGGAGGGGAGTTATGGGGGGAAAAAAGAGGAACCAATGCAATAATCTGAACGATAAAGATTTAATTAAAAAATTTTTAAAAACTGCAAAAAAAAAATAAAAAGAGTCCCAGGTGATTCTAATGTGCAGACAAGGTTGAGAACCACTGGTCTAAAAGTAATTGTTAATGTGAGACAAACTGTTTCAATATTATTAGAAAAATATTTTGACTTAATTGCCTTTGGCACATTAATCAGTTCAAGTGCACTCTGGTTTCCTTTGCTTGACTTGAGCAGTTGCCAAGAATTTCTCTGGTGCAAAATGGAAAAGTGGGACTCTAAGTAGGTTCTGTTCCATTGAAACTGAATGATAGACTTAGAGAATTTAGAATTTACAGTGAAAGACCCAAGGCTCAGGGAGGTGAAATGGATGAGCTCCATCACTGTCATGTAAGGGTCTTGGTCCTCGGAGCCCCTGCACCTGTTGTCACAAGGCTTCACTTGGTATGTACTTTCAGTGACTGATTCTACTACCAATTGAGCAGTTGTCAGACATGGGGAAGATATTCGCAACACAACAGTAGAGAAAGTGTAAACTATCCATTACACAGTGAATAAGAAAAAACCTTGAGCAAGAAATATGAATGGCAAGTTAACAGAAGAAGAGAAACTGATGGGGAAAAACTTGAAATTATTATCAAAGCATTGACGTGTCATTTTCCTATGAATCAGATGGGCAGTAATTAAAAATTATGTTCAGTTTTGACAAGGGTTCAAGATGGATACTTTAGCCCTGGCCGCTTTTGGCTCAGGGGATAGAGCGTTGGCCTGCGGACTGAAGGGTCCCAGGTTCGATTCCAGTCAAGGGCATGTACCTTGGTTGCGGGCACATCCCCAGTAGGGGGTGTGCAGGAGGCAGCTGATCGATGTTTCTCTCTCATTGATGTTTCTAACTCTCTATCCCTCTCAATCTCCCTTCCTCTCTGTAAAAAATCAATAAAATGCATTAAAAAAAAGATGGATACTTTATGCACAATCGGTAGGAATGTAAATTAATAAATTGGACAAATTGGAAAGACAGTTTTAAGATTGTAAATATGGCCCTAGCTGGTTTGGCTCAGTGGATAGAGCATTAGCCTTCGGACTGAAGGGTCCTGGGTTTGATTCCAGTCAAGTGCAAGTACTGGTTGTGGCTTGATCCCCAGCCCTGGTTCTAGGCATTCACTCACCTGAATCAAATGTTTGCACACAATTTTCAAACTTCTCAGGAACCTGGTTCTGGTTCTTAAGATTTAAATATATGTAAACCCAAACAAACACTTAACCTTTAAAGGTTTTAAATTACAAGTTGATTACTTGCCCTTAAACTCAAATATTAATCTTCCTCCTGCACTCCCCAGCTGTAGCTAAACTCATTGTTTTGTGAGCCTCTTGTTCTGATTTGATTGACTTGTTCCCATTTCAGTGCCTTCCCCTGTGCTGCTGTTTCAGATATCTGCAATATGCTTTTCTCCACATCTCTTCCCCCCGTCACATAATGACTTTTCTGCTAAAAAAAAAAAAAAAAAAAAAAAAAAAATTCCCAGACTACTTTACTTGATTAGCACTATCTGATTTGGGCATACCTGTCCTGAGTTTTCATTGCCATAGGGGTTTTTTGCTTTCATATAGATGTCCACCTGTTGTCACCTTGAGTTCCCCAGTGGATGGCACCAGCATTATTTTTTTTGTAAAACTCCTTAGGCCTCTGCGGTTGTGCGGGAGGCATGACCTGGTTTTAAATGAGTTACTGTGAACTGAACTTGGATTTCATTATTAGAACCATCTAGCAATCTATCAAGCAAAATTACAGTTGTGTTGTGCTTTAAAATTGTATATATATATATATTGATTGATTTCAGAGAGGAAGGGAGAAGGAGAGAGAGATAGAAACATCAAAGATGAGAGAGACTCATTGATCGGCTGCACACTCCCCACTGGGGATCGAGCCTGCAACGGGCATGTGCCTTTGGCTAGAATCGGGACTCTTCAGTCCGCAGGCCAACACTCTCCACTGAGCTAAACCAGCTAGGGCTGTGTTGTGCTTTTGAACACCTTTTCCCTTCAGGGAATGTATCACCCTTCCCAGGTGGGCCTTCCTCTTGGCAGGTAAAAGTTGGAGCGGTGGCTGAAGGGGTGGACCTGTTGTTTACTGGAGGACCCTGTGTTGTGTTGTTTGCAGTGCAGGCCCCTGCTGGCCTGAAAGAGACTTTGAGGGAACCTACTAATGGAAAAGGAGTTACAAGTTGCTAATAATCAAGGCCTAAGTGCCTTGGGAGGATTGCCTACACTGGAAGTAGAGTACTTTTCTTGTTTTCTCTCTCTCTTTTTTTTTTCTTCCTTTTAAAAAACATAATATTTTATTGATTTTTTACAGAGAGGAAGAGAGAGGGATAGAGAGTTAGAAACATCGATGAGAGAGAAACATGGATCAGCTGCCTCTTGCACATCTCCTACTGGGGATGTGCCCGAAACCAAGGTACATGCCCTTGGCCGGAATCGAACCTGGGACCTTTCAGTCCACAGGCTGACGCTCTATCCACTGAGCCAAACCAGTTAGGGCTCTCTCTTTTTTTTAAATGAAACTAAGGCTAGAGCTAGTTCATTATCCATATTGTGAATATTGATTTTTGTTTTCGGAGGTGGAGTATTAACAGATTAGAATGGCTGTTGGCAATTTTCAGCTGCTGCATTGAATTTAAATGAATCAAGGATAGCTGTTAAGATATATTTGAGATTTTTAGGCTAAATCAGACCTTCCTACCATGGTTGGTTTTGACCAGATTCTCTGTTTCCTCTGTAGCATCAAGGTGGAAAAATGGAGTCTTGAGGGCCTCTTCCCTACTTTTTATAACACCAATTCCTATTTTAAAATGCGTAGATAAGTGCCCTGGCTGATGTGGCTCAGCTGATTAGAGTGTCCTCCTGTATACCAAAAGGTTTTCAAGTTTGATTCCTGGTCAGGGCACATACCTAGGTTGCAGGTTCCATCCCTGGGGTGACTAGGGGAAGGTAACCAATTGATGTTTCCCTTTCTCCCTCTCCTCCCTCCTTCCATACCCCCTCCCCTCTAAAATCAATAGCATGTCCTCTGGTGAGGATTAAAATACACACACATACACACACACACACACACACACACGAGGTGTTAAGACATCCTCTGCAATACAATGTGGCTTGCCTCTTTTCCTCTGCCAAAAGAAGTTTTTAAATGAAAACTATTGACTCTCACAAGCCATGCTAGTGATGGTACTCATACATCATAAGTCCAAGTGCAAGCTTGTGCAGAGGCTGCAAATATTTAACAGGCAGAATTTTACAAAGACAAAGAATTTTAATAATGGCTTTGAAAGATTTACGATGCTTCTGAGAAATGAGGCATATTCCAAACCAGGCTTGCCTCTTATGATGCTACTAGAGATCCGATGCACGAAATTCATGCATGGATAGGGTCCCTAGGCCTGGCCGGCGATAGGGCCAATCTGTGGGATGACTGGCGGGGCTATTGGGGAGGGGGCCCCCACTGGCACCCGCCTTGGTGGGCCTGGTGCTGCCCACTCATTGGCCCCATTCCCCAACAGGGGCAATGATGGGGAGGGGCAGCACCAGCACCCACCTTGGCTGACCTGGGGCCTGTGGGCTGGGGACAGCTCCTGTGCTTGCATCTGCCCCCTGATGGTCAGTGCACATCATAGCGACCAGTCATTCTGCCATTCGGTCAATTTGCATATTAGACTTTTATTATATAGGATATATTACTGTACTTTCTATATCTGGAGACTACAGGCAGGAATACTTTGGAGATGTTTTAAGTTCGGTTCCAGACCATTATAATAAAGAGAGTATTGCAATAAAGCAAGTCATAATCTTTTTGGTGATGGAGGGTCTTTGTCTTCAGTTTGTGACACTTGTGATGGGAAATAAAACAAAGTGCAATAAAATAAGGTATGCCTGTAGTTTAATTTTCAATTAAAATTGCTTCCTTCCCTCTCTCCTCTTTTTCTTCCTCCAGCACTTCCTCTAATTTAGTATATTAATTAGAAATTAATAATAATGATAATAATGGATACATTACTATTTGTTCTAAAGTGGAAGGACCAAGTAGTTGAGTTGGTGACAAGTGAGCAGCCTGGAGGGAACTGCTTTCTCTTTTTATGGCTCTGTAGGACCCCAGGATTGAATTGTTTCAAATACAGCTGGAGGTAGGAAGGACAGTTATTAATAGAAAATTAGCTCCCCCTAAAAAAACGACACCAAAACTTTGCCTGATTCAGAGGACATTATATCTGAGTTAATAAATGTCAATATTGAGTCTTTAAATAGCTCTTTGTTTTTCATTGTACAGTGTGATTTATTGTTGATTGGTTTTTTCATTGCCTAATTAATGATAATAACCTTTTCGAGTGACTAGAAATAAAATAAATTTTATGGATGTTTGGTATTCTAACTCCAACTCTTCTGAGATTGGTAGCTTTGTTGGAATTCATGATAGGGAGGGCAACTGGCTGTTAGCGTCATGTTTGAGGCCTTTGCTTTTTATTAGTTCAGGTTAAATGGTAGGCATTAACTGTTCCTGTGTTTAGACTGGATAGATCCTGAATTAGTGCTGGGGAGAGAAACCCTTGTTGGAGGTTTTCTTAGTCTTAGTGAGAGCAAAGAATGTTTTAGGAGGCATAGTAACTTTAATGGGGAATTACAGTCAAGAACTTAGGAAAGACCTATCAGCATAACAGTTTGAGATCTCCTGCTTCCGGAAACATATCTGACTGAGGCTAAGACGCAGAGAGAATTTGGCTCTAAATAGCATTTTTCCCCCATAGGACCAACTCATACTGTTCAACCCCCAAATTGTGCTCTCTGGTTTTGTACCTGTGCCCACAGTCACCTTCACTTGCAGCCACCACTACCTATGAAGCAGCCTCAGAACTACAGGGCCTTACAGATCACCCTTTATGTTATTAAGGCAATTTAAATAACCCTTATTTTTCAACCTACTGAGAATTATCAAGTACCAGCCTTTCTGTTTAAATTACCTCTATAATTTTCTTTTTAAATTACCCTTATAAAACTAGGTGACAGTAAAATGAAAAATATGTGTTGCACTTGGTATTTTTCTTCTTACTAAGCCCACACGTCCATTGGCTTAAGAATAACAGGGAAGGATTGTCTTGGACCAGAGGCTTTTTAGCTTGCCTTGTCTTTTTAGCTTTACAGAACACTGTAAAGCTATTGGAGTCTCCTTTTCTCGAAGCCACCAGCTCCTGGATTTAAATTGCTTTGTCTGATGGATAGAGATCGGTCCCTTTTCCTGGATCCAGTGGGGATAGGAGAGCCTGAGGGTCATGAATGAGTGTAGGTAAACTCTTTTGGAAAGTTTTTATGAAAGTAATTTCTCTGAAGCATTGATACTGAGAATGTGCAGTTCAGATGTGGCCTTGTGATGCTTGGGCTTTGAATTGCAGTTCTTCTCATCGTTAGATTATTTATAGTGATTCAGGATCACTGTTTTCTGTCCCCCATTTACCTTTTCTCTTGTCAGTAGTATCTGTTGCCAGCCTTTTGACCATGAATATTTAGCATAAGACTTAAATGTAGACGTTCTTCAAATTAAAGAAATAAGCACCATAATGTTGATTGTCTATGGCAGCAATTTATGTTTTTCATCTCATGGCACACAAACTAATCACTAAAATTCTGTGGCGAAAAAATAAAAATAAAGATAAAATTCTGTGGCATACCAGAATTTCTGACACACAAAAAAAATGGGTCTAGTTTTGATTCATTCACACCGATGGCTACTGTTGTATTGGCTGTTGTAATTTTCTAATTTGACAATTTAAGGGAAAAGAGGTCAGTGTTCCTGACTAAATGATCAGGTATTGCTTGTTTTAAAAATTCTTGAAGCACACCGGTTGAAAATCACTGGTCTATGGTATATTACTTGTATAAGTGTGTTATGTTGTACTGTGAGCAATCACCTGTAAATGTAAACATGTAGGGTTTTAGGTATGGAAAGGACTGGTGATCTCCCATTTTACAAAGGAAGATTCTGAGACCCAGAGAGATCTTGGCTTTTTCAAGGTCCCACAGAGTCAGCTGGAAAGGGAGCAAGTACCAGAAGCCCTATTTCCTGATCCCAAGACTGTTCTTTCTACTCTCCCATGATTCCTCTCTTGTACTGATGGTTTCTCACTGCTCCCCAACACCCACCTTCCACCCTGGAGGTAGAGAATAGACCCAGGTGTCAGGACACACTATGCCCACGCTCATCTTCATGCCTGCGCTCATCTTCATGCCTTTCTGACCCTTCTTTCTCATCATGCCCATTCCACCACAGCCTACACAGCAGTTTAAAAGGCTGAGCAAATGTCCTACCTCCCACACTAATCTCACTCTCTTCAGAATGCCTGAAGTCCACTCAAGTGTTTTAGCTTTTTTTGACAGAGTCTCTTTTCAGATTGTGGTGTTAATTTCAACTTTGTAGGGCCTATTAGGAAGCCTGGTGCCCAATAAATGGGCCTTAAGTGAATAGGAAGAAAGGTAATATACTAGATGTCACAGTGTGGACTTGGTGTCTTATGTTTTGCTGCCCAGCTTTTCAGGTGTCTCTCTTCTCTACAGCTAGCTACTTAGCTCCAGAAGGGCAGGAAGCATAGCCTCCTTGTCTGTCACCATAGCCCTTAGCAGAGTTCTCTGTTGAATCTTGGATTCAGTTTAAAATGTTTGCTTGTTCCCGAAGCCTCAGGACACAGCCATGTCTTCATGGCTGCCTAAATACTCTGGCCTTATGGTTCCTGCCATTTGGAGAATAAAGAAGCCAACAGGTCATAATAATTAGTTTACAGATTTTCCTTTCAACTCTCGGGTACTTTGCTAATTACTTGCATTGGCAAGATAGGATATGTTGGTGGGAGATACCAGCCAAGTAATTGTTAAGATTGCTGTGAAAATTGCAGTGGAAGCAATACCTCCCTCCTGCTCCCCCCAGTTAGCTTTTTATAGCTAGAAAACCACTGGTGAAATTTTTGTTCCAAGATTCTCAAAATCACCAGGATGGCTACATTTTATCCTGTTGGACTTCTGAAGTAATGCTGGTAACATCTATTGTGCAGGTATTTCAAGCCTTGAAATATGGAATCGCTGATAGAAAGGAGCCAGTTAAGAGGAAGGAAACAATTACTCAGATGTTGTGAAGTAAGACAGATTGTATGGCACTTTTTAACACTGGTTTGTAGTTTGCTCATAAAACAGAATGCCTAACTGGAATGTAGCTGGTGAAAATTAAACCATTAAACCTGCTCAAGTGAAAAGCAGTGGCCATCTGCCAAGTAAAAGCATAATCATCATTTAGAAGTGAACTTCATCTGTGCTCCTGTCTGCACATGGCAGTGTCTCCTGTGGAGAAACCACTTTCTGACTTCAGTTTTCTTGATGTTTTTACAGAGCCTAAGCCCTTGTGAAGCTGGCAATGACAAGTCTGAATGGGCGCCATGCCGAAAAAGCCATTGACATGCCAAAACCATCAGCCCCCAGAGTGCATGTGCAGAGGTCCGTGTCCCGAGACACTATCGCCATCCACTTCTCGGCATCCGGGGAGGAAGAAGAGGAAGAGGAGGAGGAGTTCAGGGAGTATTTTGAGGAGGGGCTAGACGACCAAAGCATTGTAACGGGGCTTGAAGCCAAGGAAGACCTCTATTTTGAACCTCGAGGTGGCCATGACCCCACTGGCCCTGCCTCCCAGCCTATCCTGGCAGATGGACTGTCCGAGTCGCCTGCTGTTTTGCCCGTCTCCGAGAACACTGTAAAGCTGTTGGAAGCCCCTCTGCCCGCAGTGCAAGTATTAAGTACAGTGCCATTGGCTCCGTCCCCAGGGTCATCTTCATCAGGGCCCTTAGCTAGCTCTCCCAGTGTGTCATCCCTTTCTGAGCAGAAAACCAGTTCTTCTTCTCCATTGTCCTCTCCTTCCAAGTCTCCTGTCCTCTCATCCAGTGCCTCATCCTCCACCCTTTCCAGCTCGAAACCCTTTATGAGCCTTGTGAAGTCCCTGTCCACCGAGGTGGAGCCAAAAGAACCCCCACCGCCCCCAAGGCACAGGCACTTGATGAAGACATTAGTCAAGTCTCTGTCCACAGACACCTCCAAGCAAGAGTCAGATACTGTGTCCTATAAACCACCGGATTCCAAGCTGAATTTACACCTGTTCAAGCAGTTTACCCAGCCACGAAACACAGGTGGAGATTCCAAAACCGCACCTTCTTCCCCACTCACTTCTCCCTCCGATACACGCTCCTTTTTTAAAGTGCCCGAAATGGAGGCAAAAATTGAAGACACTAAGCGACGCCTTTCAGAAGTCATACACGAGCCTTTTCAGCTCCTTAGCAAAATTATTGGGGAAGAAAGTGGCAGCCATAGGCCCAAAGCCTTATCTTCAAGTGCTTCAGAGCTCTCCAATCTGTCCAGCTTGAACGGTCACTTGGAAAGCAATCACAACTACAGCATCAAAGAAGAGGAGTGTGATTCTGAGGGGGATGGTGAGGGAAGCAATCCCAGCATCCCCAGAAGTGATCACCCAAAGTCCATTGATGAGCCCCCAAAAGAGGTGGAACTGAAGAGTTCCCAGGTGAGCAGTCTAAAGGATTTAGGCCTGAAGACAAGTTCTCTAGTCCTTGAGAAATGTTCTCTGTCTGCCTTAGTGAGCAAAGAAGACGAAGAGTTTTGTGAACTATACTCTGAAGAGTTTGATTTGGAAATGGATGGGGAGGGTAAAGTTGATAAGCTCCTAGATACACCTCTCAAGCCAGAGGAGCTGGCGGATGATGTTCCAACTCTTGACAGTGACGAGGAGGTGGACTTGGCCATGCAGCACCCAGAGTTACCTGTGAAGACACTGGGCTTCTTCATACTGTGTGTCTATGCGTACCTCATCCTCCCCCTCCCCCATTATGTGAGTGGACTCTTCCTGGGAATTGGCCTGGGATTCATGACTGCAGTTTGCATGATTTGGTTTTTTACACCACCAAGTGCTCATAAATATCACAGACTACATAAAAATCAACAACACTGGAACACAGGAACTCTGGATATCAAAGAACCAGAAATACTGAAGGTAAGCAAGCCTTTCCACAGCAGCTGGCTAGTGCATGAGTTAGCTCACAAAGAGCCTTTAGACTCAACTGAAATTTTTTAGTCTAGTGAGTTCATTGTCTCAGGTTTTTGCATAAGCAGTGTTTTTAAGGCTTTGGGATCTCTTAGTTTTCCAGGTACCCAAGAGATTTATCAAGTAAACTTCATTCTAGTTCACGGTTTACTGATTCACCAAATAGTTTTTCAAAGATCTCCATGGCCTTAGAACAGCGGTTCTCAACCTGTGGGTCGAGACCCCTTTGGGGATCGAACGACCCTTTCACAGGGGTCGCCTAAGACCACCGGAAAACACATATGTAATTACATATTGTTTTTGTGATTAATCACTATGCTTTAATTATGTTCAATTTGTAACAATGAAATTGGGGCTCACCACAACATGAGGAACTGTATTAAAGGGTCGCGGCATTAGGAAGGTTGAGAACCACTGCCCTAGAAAGTAGCATTTGCATCCAGTTCCTGTGTCATTCTCTCCCTAAACTTGCCAGGGATTTGCTACTTGAGGATTTGTTATAGCTGACTTTGTTAGAATTAAATATTCTTGAGACCCTGGAGAAGGGTTAAATACTTCCTAATGCAAGAGAAGGAAAAGGAGGAAGAGACGGCAAATTAATGTCAGTGGTTGGCCGCTGCTGGCTCTCCTCTTTCCTCTGTGCACAGCGGGACATGGGCTGGAGAAAGAGACATCACCTTTTAGTGCATGTCAGATCTCAGGATCTGGGCCTCCTGAGGGATGTCATTAGGGTTCAGGAAGAAAATACTAGAACTTCTATATATATTTATTTGTGCATACTTAAAAACTTCTGGCTATTGTGCATGTTTAATAATATACATGATGCCGAAACCGGTTTGGCTCAGTGGATAGAGCGTCGGCCTGCGGACTGAAGGGTCCCAGGTTCGATTCCGGTCAAGGGCATGTACCTGGGTTTCGGGCACATCCCCAGTGGAGAGTGTGCAGGAGGCAGCTGATCGATGTTTCTCTCTCATCGATGTTTCTAACTCTCTATCTCTCTCCCTTCCTCTCTGTAAAAAATCAATAAAATATATTAAAAAATAATAATAATATACATGATATAAAAGTATAATTATAGCTCATATAGTTCTTAAGTCATAGGCACATACACGTATTATATATATATATATATATATATATATATATATATATATGGTTTTTAAAAATTGTGGTAAAATACTACATAACATAAAATTTACCATCTTAACCATTTTCAGGTGTACAGTTCAGTGGCATTAAGTACATTCACAGTATACAACCATTACCACCATCTATCCCCATAACTTTTTTATCTTGTAAAAGGGAAACTTTATACCTGTTAAACCAGGGGTCCTCAAACTACAGCCCGCGGGCCACATGCAAATACAAATATTGTATTTGTTCCCATTTTGTTTTTTTACTTCAAAATAAGATATGTGCAGTGTGCATAGGAATTTATTCATAGTTTTTTTTAAAACTATAGTCCGGCCCTCCAACGGTCTGAGGGACAGTGTACTGGCCCCCTGTTTAAAAAGTTTGAGGACCCCTGTGTTAAACAATAACTCCTCATTCTTTCCTCCCCCTAGCCCCTAGCAAACAGTTCTACTTTCTGTTTTTGTGTGTGTTTTTAAAAATATTCCGAGTACCTCATATAAGTGGAATCATACAGTCTTGTAATTTTGTGACTGGCCTATTTCACTTAGCATAATGTCCTCAAGGTTCATCCATGTTGTAGTATATTGCAGAATTTTCTTCCTTTTTAAGACTGAATAATATTCTATTGTTTGTATATATACCACACTTTGCTTATCCATTCATCCGTAAATGGACACTTGGGTTGCTTCTGTGTTTTAACTATGGTGAATAATGCTGCCATGAACACGGTTATACAACTGCCTCTTCAGGACCCTGCTTCCAATTTTTTAAAAAATATAAACTCAGAAGTGGGATTGCAGGATCACATGGTAATTCTCTTTTTAATGTTTTGAGGAACTGCTGTACTGTGTTCAATAACAGCTATACCATTTTAGATTCCCACCAACAATGCACAAGAGTTTCAATTTCTCTACCTTCAATTTCTTGCCAATAATTGATGTTTTCTGGGTTTTTTTAATTTAGTTTTTTGATAGTTCAGAGCTTGTTTAATTTCTCTGCTAATAGGTTTTCCTCCACCTCATTTAAATAAGAATACTAAAAAAACAAACAAAAAACGGCACCATGGTATCTATTGCAAAACAGACAAAACAAGGAGAAGAACCCTGGGGGTCTAAAATAACTGTTTGTTTTGATTTTTAATTTCATAAATATTTTATTTTATTCAAAAAATGCATGGTCAGTGTTTAAAAAACACAGGAAAACCAAAGAGAACATTTATTTTTTAAAGATTTTTTTACTGATTTTTTTAAAGAGAGGAAGAGAGGAAGAAGAGAAACATTGATGTGAAAACAAAACATTCACTGGGGAGTGATCCCACAATCCATGCATGTGCCCTGACCAGGAATCGAACCAGCAACCATTTCATGCATGGATGATGCTTAACCAATAACTGAAGCACAACAGCCAGGGCAACAATTTATTCTTTATCACACTATTGGGAGGGATTACAGTTAACTAGAGGCCCAGTGCACAAACATTTGTGCACTGAGGGAGAAGGGGGGTATCTCTCAGCCTGACCTGTGCCCTTTCACAGTCCAGGAGCCCTCAAGGGATGTCCTACTGACGGCTTAGGCCCCCTCCCCTTGGGAGGGTGGCCCATCAGGGGACGGCGCTGCCCCCATCACCGACCTGGTGATCAGGGGAAGGCACTGCAGCCAGTCTCCCTCTGCGGGAGGCATTAGGGCAGGCCAATCAGGGGCCGGCACCAGCTGGTATGGCCCCGCTCCCCCATCACCCCTCCACTGCCGCTGGTCACTGCTGCCCCCCCCCCTCCCCCATCGCCGTCCCCTCTCTGCCTGCTGGCATGAGCCTTGGCTGGCCTGGTGCCGCCTCCTCACCGGCCCCGCCCCCTGCCGACTGGTCGATTTGCATATTACACTTTTATTATATAGAATGATTTGGTTATATCTCCTACTTAAAAAAAAACAACAACAACTTCTGCATGTATGAGTATATACATCACACACATGCAGACTCATACACTCTTTTTGTTTTGATTTAATGAGACCACGTATTTTGCATTCTGACTTTTTTCTTTTACATGGCAATATGTTATGACACTGCTTCTATTTAAAGAGAAGCTGGTGCTGAGTCTTGAGGATGTGACACGCTTGAGCTTAGTATTAATGTTTGAAGTGAAGCAAAAGAGACTCATTATTCATGGTTGCTAAGCTTTTTCAATAGGGCGATGTTGTAACTTACATGCCCTCTAAGTAAGTTACTTATAACTTTAGCAAAGAAAAATGGTACTTATCTTTAACTCCAATGCCTAATGACTGACTGTGACATTCACTTTAAACTGGTTTGAGTTCTTAATTGTTCTGGGAAGATTTTTAAATCTTCACTGTTAACTCCAATCGATAGATTGCCTCCCATGTGCACCCCAATGAGGCATAAAACCCAAAACCTGACAAGGAGTTGAACCTGCAAGTTTTTACAAATTTTTTTCTTTTATTGATTTCAGAGAGGAAGGGAGAGTGAGAGACAGAAACATCAATGATGAGAGGGAATCATTGATTGGCTGCCTCCTGAACACTGGGGATTGAGCCCACAATCCAGGCATATGTCCTGACCAGGAATCAAACCATGACCTTCTGGTTCATAGGTCAACGCTCAACCACCGAGCAATACCAGCTGGGCTGAACCCGCAACCTTTTGGTGTATGGAATGATGCTCCAACTAATTAAGCCACCCGCAAGGGCAGGACTATTCATTTTAAGGAAGGTTTTTTTTTGCCCTCAGTGCTTGTATAAATGTATTTAAATTTTCCCTGTAGAGAATAAGTACTTCTAGATTGCTGTCATGGACTGACACTTGTAATCCAAATTGTCTTAGGCTGTTTTATGAGTATTCTTCCTGATTGATGTTTGAACAACTCTGATTGATCAAATTTGGTAATAGTTTTTCATTCTTAGCCTTAACTTGTTTAGAATGGCTTTGTAACTAATGAGGAAAAGTACATTTTCACTTGAGAGGTTTTGTTTGGTGTTCAGGGCTGTTTTTAGAAACCTGACTAAAAACAGTCCTTATTTTTAAAAGGGACACTACTATTGATTAGAAGGGTTGGGTGTATTTTGCAAGCCAAAGATTTCAAATGCAAATATTCTTTGGTCTTAATTAATTTTACTGAATAGGAGATCATTGGGATCTATTTTAAAATTATGACACTTTAAAACATTTAGCAGTGTTGACATTAACTTTGGGACCCAAATGTTGTGATAAGGAAAGTATAGTGAAGTCTAACTTTGAGCAGATCTGTGAACATGTTTCTAGGGTGAATCCAGCTATTTTGAGTTATTTTCTGCACATCTGATTCTATGTAATTGGTGTTTATAGAGGATATAATGGTACAATTCTTGAGGGCAAGTTTGGGAACTTTTTAACTTAAAAGAACCTAAGTTTTAGTTTTTTAGAAACGTCACTGACAAAGGATGCTATAAAAGCTTCCTGTGTTAAAGCTGTCTGGTACAGAGGTCCAGCCCCTTGACAGTGACCCTGCAAACCTCATACCCTACGTAAACTCCCATCTGAGAGCCCCATGAAACATTTAGGCAGGCACCTTGATGCTTGAGAACTATTTTTGACCAGTGTTTTTAAACCTCTGAGCCATGTAAGTTCTCATTGGTGGATACAGGCAATCCTTGCAGCCTGGGCTGAGAGCCTGATTCCTTTATGGCTCCTGAAACAATTTAAGGAGCTTTGCAATGTGACTTCACATGCTGAGGAAAAGGAAGAGAAAAGTAAAGCTTTTCTGTACTTTATCCGGGGGATTTTATTATTCCATCACACTTCAGACATTTGTATTTTAAAATGACGCTGATGATTATGTGGGATGGTGAGCCAAAAAGGCCAATTTGCAGGCAAGTAGTAGCTATGCTCAAAGACGAATGAGCAGTTGGTTAAGCCTCAAGGTATCCTGCTGATCAGCAGCTGTGTTGTCTATAATAGAAATAGTCAAAGCTTTTGCGAGGACAAAGAGCTGTCACAAAGTCCATAGAAGAATTCTTAGAATTTCCTCCAAAGCTTGCTTGTTCTTTTTTCCCCCTGCTTGTTCTTAATGTTTAAAATCCATAGCTGATGAAAATCATCAAATAGGAAAAAGGTTGCCACAGGCATTCAACACAAAGTGACATGTGAACATGTGAAAGTCAGGAGGAAGACTGAAATGTTAAAAGAAGCTAGCATGACTTAAAACATGGCAACCTGGATAAGTTAACTCAAGACAGAGCCTCATGTATGCTGCGGAATTCAAGGGCATCACTATGAGCAACACCCCCGGGTGGTAACCTTCTGGGGTGTTATTTTGGATGCTCAGTTAGGTACTCTGAGCTGGAGACCCTGGGGAAGAGGATGGATTTGGGCCAGGGGAGGATGGGGCATTTAGAGTCAGCATATTGCACCTGGAATATTTGTTTTTGCTGAGCATTCTTAGGCAAGTTGGATGTTCCTTCTCCAAGAATGGGAAGTTACTTCACCAGGAGTATACTTATGTTTCCACATATCTATTATGAGAAGGTTCGTGAAGATTCCATAAGTTTCTTGGGTTTATGTTTGTGTGACTCATGCCGTTTTGAACTATATTCATGAGTTCAATTCTTTATCTCAGACTTATACTTGCAGAACACACCAGTAGAGTGTCAGTTTCCAGTGTTCTCTCTTTAAGAGATATGGCCTAGCAGGTTGACTAAAATTGCAATTACCCCATTGCAAGACTAATAGAAATGTATTTTGGAGAACCTTGTTTCTCCAAACAAGGTTTGGTCATGTCACATTTAGATATTTAATAAAAGGGATAGTTGTTTTTGTTTTTTTTAAAATATATTTTATTGATTTTTTACAGAGAGGAAGAGAGAGGGATAGAGAGTCATAAACATCGATGAGAGAGAAACATCGATCAGCTGCCTCCTGCACACCCCCTACTGGGGATGTGCCCGCAACCAAGGTACATGCCCTTGACAGGAATCGAACCTGGGACCCCTCAGTCCGCAGGCTGATGCTCTGTCCACTGAGCCAAACCAGTTAGGGCAGAAGGGGATAGTTTTAAAAAAGTAATTAGATTCCCTAAATACAGGCTTTGGTTTTGCTATATAAAAGAATAATTTTATAGGGAGAACATTATCAATTTTGTGAAGAAAATAAAACATGTAAATTTAATCTCAATTTCATGCAATTCTTTTTTTAAAAGAAATTAGAGTGAGCAATCTTAAGGAGAAAACAGCCTCATTAAATACAGACAAAAGAGACTTGGGTTGATTTCATTTGGTCTCTTACAACTCTCAATACAAGGAGTACAAGAAATAAAAAAGCGTTTATTTCTACAGTATAATTAACTGAAACTATCCTGCTCCTGTAATGGGTCGCTTGAGTTTTCATGTACAGCTTTTATAAACTTGGCTGTTTCCAGGGCCCCTCATGGCCAGAGAAGTGTATCAGGTGAGATGTTTAGTGCAGGCATTCTCCCTTACAAGCAGGTGCTTCATGGGCTTCCTGAATTCCATGGGAACAATCGCTAAGGAGGTCAGGTGACCCCAAAATGATTATTTGAACTTTTTAAACGTTTTATTGTAGGAAATTTCAGGTATGCACAAAAGTAGAGAGATAGTAAAATGAACCCCCATGCACCCAACACCCAGCTTCAACAATGATCAACATTTTGCCAATTTTCCATCCAACTCATTAACGTATGGCATGGCTGAACTGTAATTCTAGTCCTGAACTGTAATTCTAGTCAGCCAATGTATAACTACAGTTCATAACATTGTTTCCTTGGGAAAATGTCTCCTAAATTCCAGCGAGGTATTCTAGGACCATCCTCTTTGGTTTTGTCCCCGGTGTCATTTATAGAGGAGGAGAGAGGCTAATGGGCATTGTGGAACTGAGATTTCTCATCATGTTTTTGGAAGAGTAGGGTATTAATCATGAAAAAAAATCAATGTTAGATATATTTTCATCTCTAAAATATATATTTAATGTAATAAAGTATTAAATCCACCAAAGACTTTTTATTGTACAATAACTAGCCTTTAAGAAGTTTTCTGTACCCCCAAAGACTACAAGATTAAAAGCAACATGGCCCCACAACCTATACATATTGGTGTTGGCGCCCAGGCTTCTGTTGTGGCCCTGTTTCATTCAGTTGCTTCCTTCAGTGGTTTCCAAAATGGGTTGTTAAAGGCACTATACAAGAAGAAAATATCAGAGTCTCTATTTGTATATATTTTTACTCTTCCTAAGAATGTAAATAATAAACAAGCCTTGCTGATATTCAACATATAGGTTACCATATATTGACCTTTGGCTAAACTCCTTGGAATTTTTCAGCATTATTTGAAATACGGATTTACATTCATTATCATTAACCATGAGCCTGACCCTAAGTATATATATTGTGCCTTGAGGTGTCAGGTGAAGATAGAAAAAGCTATCAGAAAGGAAAAACTTAAAAATTTTATATTTCCCTTTTTCATTTTTTATAAAAGCTGTATTATTTAGAACATGTACATAATTTATAGGTAAATGTATACATTATGGGTACATACTCAAAAATTTTTACTCTGATCTAAAAAGTTTGAAAGCTAATTTATTTTCTTGCTAATCTATTTATAATCTTATAATTTCAACACTTAACTGTTAATATGGCTTAATGCTTATTGTGTAGTAACAGAAATCAGACCTTGATTGTTTTAGTGGTTCTTCAGAAATCATGTTATTTTCTATCTAATTTGAATGCTTGTTGTCTCTGACCTCTATTACTATTTGCCATTGCATTACTAAAAGTATTGTATAGTAATCTAACTGGAGAGATGCTGCCCCAAAGGATAGGAAAAGCTGGGATAAAAGCCATTTTCTCCGGTACAGGCAGAATCTGTGGCTTTAGCCCTGACTCCATTGCTTCTGGTGACATAGTTGTGAAGGTGACCTTGAAACAGGTAGTTGGAGGATGTGGACGGTATTGATGCTGATGTTTCCCTCCTCTCATGGATTTTATTTTTCCCTTCATTCTTTTTTTTTTTAAATAGATGTCAGTAGACAACATTGACTTGAGAGAGGAAGGAGGCACTATTGATTTCAGAGAGAAAGGAAGGAGAGAGAGGTAGAAACATCAATGATGAGAGAGAATCATTGATTGGCTGCCTCCTGCATGCCCCCTACTGGGGATCAAGCCCGAAACCCGGGCATGTGCCCTTGACCAGAATCGAACCCAGGACCCTTCAGTTCGCAGGCCAATGCTCTATCCACTGAGCCAAACCAGCTAGGGCTCTCGTTATTCTTGATGGTGTCTTCAAGCAGCATTTATTTTGAATGTTGACTCTTTGCTTGAGGCTATCATTCATAGTATGAATTCTGTATATGTATAGGTCTGTTTGTCTTTTATAGGAAAAACCAAATTTGCATCTAAAGTTCTATAAAGTTTAGTAAACTGTTCCTGCCATATTCTCTAACTCCATGATCTATTATATCATGTTTTAACTGATGACTCCACTTCTAAACCATCAAATAAATACATCAAAAAGGGTTTAAGCCCGGCTAAAAGAAATCCCTGCTTATATTTTAGCTTGGGGGACAAAAGAAAAGTAATCACCTTTTTATCTGCTTTAGAGATAATTTTCAGCAGCAGGGGCCTCAGGTTCTGGCTCTGTTCTATTTAGGATTTGCACCTTCCCTGTTAGACTAGATGAAGGAATAATACAGGGGATGTGAGTGACAGGCAGCCTGAAATGCCAGCACAGCCCTGTGACAGCAGGGTGTCAGCCCAGGCACCCCAAGCACTGAAGATAGAGAAATGCCCATCACTTCCTCAGGCCAAAGGCTGGTATTTTTCTCTGGTCAGCTCAGCATCAGGCCTTGACCTCCTGATTGGCACTGTAACCAGAAGTGAGCACAATAGTAGTTCTTCCAGACTATTATTTTGCAAAAGGTTAATTGTAGCTTTTAATCTTTCTAAGTATTAAATAAATTCCTTAATAGATTGCAGTTTGTACTTTCAGCCAGACATGGCTTCTGAATCCACCAGAGATTGAAGAGAAAACCCTGACCTTCACAAATGGGATCACAGGACCAGTCTGTGGGCCAGACAGCTGCAGCCTGGCTGACTGTGGTCATTGTCCTGCAGTGGCATGCACTGTCTCCATTTTAACAGTTCCAGCTTCAGAAAGAAACAAGGCTTGTCTGAGTTACTTTAGTGCGGGTTGAGAGCATATCTGAGTTTTGTAGTTGACTGACGAAATGCATTGAGTTGCTAACTGTATGCTGTATCTGTTTATCCCACTCCCATGTCCCATAACAAAATTAAGTTGGAGTAATATCTTACTTGGTAAGAAATTCAGAGTTGAGAATTTTAGAATAGCTGAGCAGTGAAGGGCTGAGATTATATGAGAAACAGGGTGAAGGCCTTTGAGTTGCTGGGCTGCTCTCAGGATTTGATGTTTGACCACTTAGCTCTGGAAGTTCCATGTGCAGCTTACCAGGGAGATTGTTACGCCCCAGAAAAATTGACTGATCGATGATGTAAAAGGCAATTAGGATTTGCATTGGGAAATTGCTTTCTGCAAGGGCAGCCTGGTTTTTGTCTGTAGGGGTGCATTCGGGGTACACAATGAGAGGGACTCGAGTCATGCTTGGCCACCTCTTGACCTGAGCCTCCCAATGGCCAGTCTGCATCTTGGATACTTGATTAGTGTGGGTTAAGTAGTGTTCCCTATAAGTGTCTCCGGGTTTCCTATCAAAGCTTGTAGTGTTCTGGAAAGAGCCCTACACGGGAGTCAGGAAACCTGGGCTCCAGTCGCAACCCCTCTCTCTCTGCTGTATAAGATAGAGCTTGTTCAGTTTCTGTTCTGAAAAGCTTTAACTTTTTTTACTCTTAGGATTCTTTCTGAGGTTACTTATTTCCTTTACCTGTGCTGTTTTGTGTAATTATAACTTAGTTTTTTTAGTTGGGAACAATGACCAAGTTGCCTACTTTTTTTTCTTTTTTTAAAATATATTTTTTATTGATTTTTTATAGAGAAGAAGGGAGAGGGATAGAGAGTTGGAAACATCGATGAGAAAGAAACATCGATTCAGCTGCCTCCTGCACACTCCCTACTGGGGATGTGCCCGCAACCAAGGTACATGCCCTTGACCGGAATCGAACCTGGGACCCGAGTCCGCAGGCCGACACTCTATCCACTGAGCCAAACCGGTTAGGGCCAAGTTGCCTACTTTAAAGTAACCTCCACAGCTCCCTGCACTTAGTATGGTCCCAGCACATTCTTTTGCTTGTCTCCACTTACGCATCTGGAACTGTCCTTATGTGTGCTTTATATACAGCTTTTATTTAATCCTCACAGCCACCCTCTGAATAAGGCTACATTTATGTACTCAGTTGCCAAACATTTGTTACAACTGTGATTGTCTTGTGGAGTTTGTGGTTAAGTAAACCAGGCAGTTAACAGATACAGTGCTAGGAGGAAAGTAACTTAGGTGATCAGGGCAGCTTCCTGGGAGAAGTGCCATCATTGCCATGATCTGAGGAGACACCAGGTGTTAGACTAAAGGTGGGTCTGTGCTGTGGAGGTGAAGTAGGAGCCTGGACCTCAGAGTCAGGTAGACTTGGTTTAAGTCTCAGATTTGCCACTCTCTAGACCACTTTTTTTTAAACCACTCTCGAGGCAAATCACTTAACCTCTCTCACTATTTTCCTCACCTATAAAATTATAGGGAATTCGCAGAAGTAAAGGAAATAATGCACCTTGAAGTGCCTAGATCATAATATGAGCTTAAATGTCAGCTATTATTATGAACATTAGTATTTTTGAAATCATATGTATAATATTTGTTCCTTTTACTACATGCAATAAAGTACTGTTAGCATGGAGAAAGTCATTATGGCTTGAGCAGCGTGTCAACTTAGAGGGAAAATGAACAGAGTATTAGCAGTCAAACTCAGCAATGTATAAAAAGGATAATCATAGTGTTGTGATGATAAACTGGTTCTCTGGGGTGGGCTGGAAGCCCTCTTTGTACTGTTCACTGATTTTCATGGTGTAAGAACTCCCACCAGTCAGTTGCAAGCTACCAACATGAAATCACTGAAGGTATAGTTGGGAAGAGATGTGTAGAATAGGCTCTCATGAGCTGGTATGACCCAACTTCAACTCATGACCGATACATAATTTCCCCAAGAATGCAAAACTAGTTCAGTATTTGAAAATTAATTAGTGTAACCTCACCATACTAACAGACTAAAGAAAAAGGCAAAAAACTGTGAACCAAAAAATATACTTAGTTCTACATTTTGCAAAATAGAGCCATCTAAACAGATGCTATGACCATACAGTCCACTTCAGGCCCCACTGTACTGCTTGTTCTCTTTTTTTACTCATTACTCTGGTCATTGCTATTTCTTTATAAACACCTAGATCACACCCTCTTTTCATGGTTACTGCTTTTTGATTCAACAGTTTTTAATAGATACAAGTGACTCTTTGGGAGGAGGGAGAAATACTCCTATCTCATGCAATAAAATATATTGAAGTACATAAACCGATATAATTGGCTCATAAATCTTACACCTCCAAAGACGAAGAAGTGTATTTGTCTAATTTTACTTCCATGACATATTCAGGGTACTCTTTGTGCCAAATTTCTATGGTTGCTCCAGTGGCGTCATAAGATGCTAAAATGAAGGCTCAATTCTTCTCTACTGATTTGGGTCAAGAATAGTGTCCTGTTTTTAATCTTTGTATCAACTCCTGACACATTACTTGGTCTATAGAGAAACTCAACTAATGTTTTGACGAATAAATAAATGAATAAAAGAGAAATCTGAGTATTCCTCATTTGCAGAGGCCCTCCAGACTTCAAGATGAGATCAAGTACTTACCATAGAAATGGCTATTCCTTGAAAAGAATGACAATTTCAACTCCAGTGTAGTGAGCATTAGCATTTCTCTGCTCATTAGAAAGACATTTATAAAATGGGGGTTGGGGATGGGGTGGGAAGATATCAATTAAAATTCCCTAGAGAACTTCTTTTAAAGAGATCTGGGCCACCCATGTCATCTGAAAGTACTGTGGGGCAGGCAGAATGTTGAATGATGGATATTAATTACAGCTATGAGATTAGCTTTAGCACAATTTTATGGTGTGTTGGGCCTTTGTGTGTTGTTCATACACTTCAATATGTTTGTTCTCTTAAAAAAATCAATGTATAAGTACATTTATGTTGATTGAGAGGTGACCCTGGACCAATATTTTACTCATGTAAGTAACTATACACTTTCGATTTTTGACATATTGATCATATGTATGATTTATTTAATGCCTAATTCTCAATTATCTGCTTTACGATATTATTTTAGTGATATAGAAATAGAGTGGTAGGTGTTCTCTGGGTCCTGGAATAGTAGCATGAGTTAATATGGTCTGTGAAATTTCAAAGATCGTTTGCAAGTAGGCTGAGAAGAGGGTGTATTTGGCTACTGAGGAAGACCAGGTTGGGTGGGATAACTCACCCCCAGAGGAGGTCAGGGCAAAAGACTTACTCTGTTTACATGAACAATACTTTTGAGTTTCTTGATTTGCTTGTCAGCTTTACAAAAGGAAAATAACCTTTTATTTAGGATAATGGACATTGTCATTCTCCCCCAAATCTAGCTTTTTAGTTATCAAAAAACATACCAAATTACTCCTCAGCACTGATTATCCTTCAAGCTAAGCACTTGTTTCAGAAACCTGTAGTCATTAATAAATTGACACTTGAGTTATGATCAAGTTTGATTTCAGTGTCCCAAATACCAGCGGTCATCATTTTCACATTGAATCTGATCTGTATTTATTCTTATTTTACTAATAGAAGTTTTCTCCATCAGGGTTGGATGAATGAAATTTACAACTATGATCCAGAAACTTACCATGCGACTTTGACACATTCAGTCTTTGTTCGACTTGAGGGTGGGACCTTAAGACTTTCAAAGCCCAATAAAAATATTTCCAGGAGGGCAAGCTACAATGAAACAAAGCCAGAGGTCACCTACATCAGCCAGAAAATCTACGACCTCTCAGACAGCAAGGTAAGTCCAACTAACTTAGGAAACTCAGATTAATGAAAAACATTTTTTCCCTAAAAAGGGTGTGTGTGTGTGTGTGTGTGTGTGTGTTTACAGTATTAGTACAATTTAGAGCAGAACCTTTCAAATGTTAATGTGCATATGAATCTCCAGAGCATTATTTTATTTTTTAATTTATTTTTTTACAAATGTTTTTATTGCTTTCAGAGAGAGGAAGGGAGGGGGAGAGATATAAACATCGATGAAAATCATCAATCGGCTGCCTCCTGCATGCCTTCCACTGTGGATCAATCCTGCAACCCAGGCATGTGCCCTGACCAGGAATTGAACCATGACCTCCTTGGTTCCTGGGTCAATGCTCAACCACTGAGCCACACCAGCCAGGCTCCTGAGCATCTTTTTAAATGCAGACTTGAATTCAGCAATTCTGAATGGCCTGAGAGTCTGCATTTTTATGAACTCCCAGGTGGTACCCATGCTGCTGGTCTGGTACCCATGCTGCTGGTCGGGAACCACACTTCAAGGAACAAGGGCATAGCACACTCTTCTGACTTTGAGAGTTAAGTTTTTCATTCAAACAAAAAGCTGTATGTAGTGGTGCTAGGATAATAACTAATGAAGTCTCTATAAATATGAAAATTATAGATATGCAATATAATTACATTTTGATAAAAGTACTATATACTTGTGTTTTTGAGAAATATAAATTATTTGTTATTCCAAAAAGTTATATATTCTCTGTTCTTCTTATAACTATATGACTGATCTTTAAGTTTTTCCAAAATTATAGAAATATTTAAAATAGCTTTAGTTATAAACTAGAGTTTTCCCTCTAGATCTAGTTTTATAAATTTTTGTTTTCCTCCCAGCTTACATTTGGTCCAGGGTCATTAAACTCAGTTGATATCCAAACTTAGTTGATGAAGATCCACTATATAATTATTGTGCTATTACTACCTAAAAATTATACATATTTGTAGCTCTTGCAAAATTCTTAAACATCTACTTTCTATAATAATTTTGAAGAAGAATAACAAGTCATCTCTAAAATTTTATTCTAAAGTCTATAGTCATGTTTTAGATAGGTGGTAATTATTTCACATTCATCATTTTAGTAAAAAATACTATAAAGTTTGCATTTGTACTCTACATATTTTAATTCACAATGTAGCATATTCTTAATTGAATAAGTGAATCATCACTTCCCTTTCTCTGTAGATTTATCTTGTACCCAAAAGTTTGGCTCGAAAACGAATCTGGAATAAAAAGTATCCCATTTGTATCGAGCTTGGTCGACAAGATGACTTTATGTCCAAGGCCCAAACTGATAAAGAGACTTCTGAAGAAAAGCCGCCAGCTGAGAGAGACCTGGGAGTCGAGGACCCTAAGAAGCCACCCCATCCTCAGGAAGGAACAAGATCTGGCCAGAGAGATCAGATATTGTATCTCTTTGGGAGAACTGGCAGAGAAAAGGAGGAGTGGTTTAGGAGATTTATTCTGGCATCTAAGCTGAAGTCGGAAATCAAGAAGCCAACTGGTGTCTCTGGAAGTAAATCAGGTAAGGACAAGTGTGATAAATGTTTATGTATTTTTAAAGGGCCTGTAGGAGAATTGAAATTCCTAGATAGGAAGGAAGGAAGCCCACTCTGAATTGATGACTGTCTGCCACCTAAGGTGTGTTCTCATTAATAATTTGCCTTTTAGGCCAATCACTGTGACCCTTTAGACAGAATCATTCAACCAGTGATGGAACCATTTGCAGGTGTATGTTTTTAGCCTTTGCTGGTTCCTTAGGATTATATTTATGTATTATAAAACTTCTAAAAATTTCCTCTGAAAGAAGAAGCAACAGCACAACCCTGTTTATAATGAGACAGCTAGTGCTGTCAAGCCCCTGGCCTCAATTATGTCCCCCAGCAAAATGCGGGATCACCATATAAATGCAGCATCCTCTGGCATCTAGACTCACTGCATTTGTATCGATAATCATGACCTCTGCTCATTTCTATCCCTCTGCCCCATGTCCTCTTGCTTGGAACTTCACTTAACTTTATTGTGACTGGTCACAATACATACTAGGGGTCCCTCAGCCTGGACTGCGCCCTCTCCAGGGGCCCGGGGAGGAGCCTGGGCTGGGTGCTGCACTGCTCCCGCTCATCCCGGCCCCGTTGCGCTGGCCACTGCCTCAGTAGCACACGGCTGCAGAGGCCCGAGAGGCTGATGCCACTGCAGCTGCACTTGCCAGGTGTGATTTATTTGACTAGGTGCCCAAGTTCAAAGGCAGGGATTATTCCCCTTTTTGATGTGGAATTGGCCTAGAAAAGTGCTTGATAAAAACCTTATTGAATAGAAGAGGGCACGTTTGGAATTGCCATGAGCTGTGGATGAACAGTTAGCTTTCTGCCCACTTTCCATTTGCCCCTGGGTGTGTGCCAGTCCTTTATTTGACCCTAAGAGATCACCGGGAAAAAGAAAAAGGTACCTACTAGTGTATTTCATGGCTCCCATTACTCTGAATGGTCTTAGGGAGGAATAAAAACTGTTCTAAAAAATTATCTATTATTAGAATGGAGAGTATTACCTTATAAATATTTCTTAAATAGTCATTTGATAGCATTTTAGCTGCTTTTCCTTACAACCTTATACTGTCACTATTTTTTTTTTTAATCCTCACTTGAGGATATTTTTCCATTGATTTTTAGAGAGACTGGAAGTGAGAAGGAGAGACAGAGAGAAACATCGATGTGAGAGAAACACATCAATTGGTTGCCTCCTACAGAAGCCCTGACCAGGGCCCCAGGCCGGGGAGGAGCCTGCAACCAAGGTACATGCCCTTGACTGGAACTGAACCCGGGACCCTCTAGTCTGCAGGCCGATGCTCTATCCACTGAGCCAAACTGGCTAGGGCTGTCATTGTTTTTTAAATAGTCATTTGATAACCTTTTAAGCTGCTTTTCTCAGTGTAACCCAGTGGAATTTGCTCTACATTTAATTTACTTTGCAATCCTTTTCTTCATCTTTATTAACAACCCTTACTTCTTTGCTCCAGGGATTTTGCCCTCACACAGCAGACACAGCAGTCCCTCAGGACACCTGACCCACAGTCGCAGCAGCAGTAAAGGCAGCGTAGAGGAGATTATGTCCCAGCCAAAGCAGAAGGAGCTGATGGGCAGTGTGCGGCAGAAGATGCTTCTAGACTACAGCGTGTACATGGCCAGATGTGTCCCCCAAGAGAACCGAAGCCCCCAGAGGAGTCCCGTGCAGAGTGCGGAGAGCAGCCCCACGGCTGGAAAAAAGGTAATTCTGGCTGCCAAGGAGTGGCTTTCCAGATCTTCCATTTAAACTCATTTCTTCCTGCATAAGCACCTCTGTGTACCAGGCCCTGTTCTAGGCATTGGTGTCTTGTTCACAGTAATGAACAAGAAAGAGGGGGCCCTGCCCTCAGGTAACTTATAGTTCCGGAAATAGCAAGAAGCAGACATCAGGTGGTGATACAAATTAAAATAAAGCTAAGTAAGGGAGTACAGAAGGTGGCCAGAACTTCTATTTCAGATCAGTGGTCAAGGTGGGTCTTTTTGAGGAGGTGACATTTGGGCAGAGGCCTGACCAATGTGAGGAAGTGAGCCATGGTGATAGGTATGGGAGGAGCATTTCAGGTGGGGAACCAGCAAGTGCAAAGGTCCCAAAGCAGGATATGTGGTTGGAATATTCAAAGAACTGTGATAAGGACAGTATGGGGAACAATGAGCAAGGGACAAAGGCAGGGCCTCATCGGATCAGTTCCAGGGGGTATGGGAAGCTCCAGGAGGCTTTTGAGCAGGGGGTAATGTTGATCTGATTTAACCCTTTGCACTCTGCTGTCCCCTCTCAGGGGACATCGGAATTCTAGCATATCACTCGGATGTCCTCTCTCAGGGGACATTGCAGTTTATTAGTGATTACGGGGAATTGAGTTATTTCAACGCAACTTTTTGAGACATGCATGTTTCCCTGAAGTTTTATCTTGAAATGGCACAAGAAATTAAATCAAAATATCGTAAAATTACTAAGATATATACAAGAAATGTCAGCGGGTTTTGTGTCGGATTAAACAATAAACTACATATTCCCGATGTGGGACAAAGAAAACGGGACTGCATTGTGTGTTCTAACAGGAAAACACCTGGTGGCAGGCGTCAAACCACTTATTACTGTCAAACATGCACTAATCAGCCTGCAATGCATATTGGGGAGTGTTACAAAACTTATCATACTCTACAAAATTATAAACAATAAAATATTGTTTTTTTTGCAAATATACATTCCTCGATGTCACCCAATTCATATAAGTCCAATATCATTATAATACGTTACTTGGTTCCAAAATTATACTAAATAATACGAGGGTCTGTAAATGCACGTTTCCGCCGCAAAGTAGTGTCAAGTAGCTGGTAGCCAATGTCCAGAATGGTTCAGAGTGCAAAGGGTTAAGTTTTAAAAGGTAAGTGGCTTTCCCTGGAGAATTGGCTATAGGAGGAAAAGTGTGGGTAGGAGGCAATGATGGCAGTGGAGAATGGGACTGAGGTCAAGGTGGTAACAGCCAATGGTGAGAAAGGGCTGCTTTGGGAGTATGTGTCGTAGGGGAACTGGCTGGATTTGCTGATGAATTAGATGTGGGGTGTGAGAGTACCAGCCTGGTTTTTCACGTGAGCAACTGGGTGATCAGTAGGGAAGTTCACAGAATCATTAATAATAGAGGTCTAATTCTTCAATGACCATTGTATTCTCAAATTCTTAGACGCCTCAGTTATGTCCAGTGCTTTTGAAGATTCACCACCAGGGTTATTTCCAAAGTGTGAAAATCTAGATATTGACTCACTACCATCTGTGATAAGATCAATAATATAAGCTACCATGTGCCAGACTTTATTAGGCTCTTTAATAGGATTACTCTGACCCCTTGAACAGTTTTACGAACTAGATGATAGTCTCTCCATTTGGGCTCACAGAAGTTAAGTACTGTAGCTTAATTTCAGAGTTGCTATGATGGAGTGTGCAAAACCTGGTATGAGACCATGGCCCCAGCTGCCATTTTGGTAGGTCATTCTAAAACTGCTTGAGCCCTCAGGTAACTTATAGTTCCGGAAATAGCAAGAAGCAGACATCAGGTGGTGATACAAATTAAAATAAAGCTAAGTAAGGGAGTACAGTAGCTGGTTGTTCAGTGGTTAGAGCGTCGGCCCTTGGAGTGAAGAGTGTCAGGGTTTGATTCCGATCAAGGGCACGTGCCTTGGTTGCAGGCTCGTTCCCCAGCCCTGGTAGGGGCATGTGCAGGAGGCAACTAATCAATGTTTTTCTCTCTGTCTCTCCCCTTCCCTTCCACTTTCTTTAAAATAAATGGGAAAAAATATCCTGGGGTGAGGATTAACAACAAACAAACAAAAAACCTTGCTTGACATGAGGCCTCCTGCCATCACTTTCCACTAATAATTCTGAGACACAGCCTCCCACCTGAGGAGCATGAAGCCTGTTTTCCATGTTCAGTTACTAAAGTGGCCTCTTATAGGGACCATATGTCTGTTCTTAATGGGAAGCATTTGATACCTTCCTGTTTGTGCCTTTAGTCTTGATTCACTTCATTGAGCTCTTCAGTGTGGAAGAGGCCTTGAGCCCTCCTCATGTAACCTACTTTATCAGGGAAAAAAGACCATGTGCCTTTGCTGGCTACTGCCTCTGCCCTAAGTTACCAGCAAGAGCAGGAAGTAGACTGTCCATAGGCTAGAGTAGGTTAATATAAAACTGTTCTGGAAATGTCTGACTTATCACTAGTGTATCCCCCTCCCCCAAACTTCCATCCTCCCCATGCTATCAGCTGCCTGGACTCATCAGACTCAGGGAAATAAGGGGGAGAATTGTGCACTGATGTAAGAAAATTATCTAATAAAAAGCTTGCTTTTTAAAAGAGCTCCTTAAATGAAAACAGGTTTTAGAACATTGTTTCCTCAGAACATGTTCTGTGGGAGCCCAGGGGACTGGGAGACCCTGAGGGCCAACAGCTCAACCTCTGTGTGGGGGCAGATTTCTAATGCAAACCTTTCCAGTAAACATTCATTTCCTCTTCTAAGTCTCATGAAAATGTAAAAACCACATTGTACTTTTGGGCCCCTTAGAGCAAGCAGAATGATTTAATCTTTTCTTGATAAAGACTTAGTACAACAAACGGAAATCCAGGCCTGTCATGCAAGGCTGCTGAGATCAGAAGGCCTTTCTCCCCTAATCCAAGTCTTCCAGACTGCAAACTCTGCAGCTTTCTCTCTCGGTTGTCAGTTGGCTGGTATGGGTATGTATTTTTCTAGCTGGCTTTTCCTTGAGCACTTATCCCCATCTCCCACCCCCACTCTATTAGTTTTGTGATTCTAATCTGCATGGGTTAGGAAACCAGAGAGCCACAATTGTGTGAACAGAGATAAGCCTTTGAAAGAAGGGCCTTTGAAGAAAGCGTATGAGTTTTAGTGCTGGGCTTCTCCATCTGTTTGGTCTGCATGAGGCATGTGTGGGTCACATCCTGGCTCTCATGATCTGGTAGTTGAGAAGGTCCTGAATACAACATAGGTGTGTTTTATTTATCTATGACTTCGTAACAAACAGCCCCCAAAGTGGTTGCTTAAAACAATAATTATTTTGCTCACAAATTTGTAATTTGGTCAGACTTGGCAGTGCAGGCTTCTCTCTGCTCCACACAGTGTCAGCTGGGGAGGCTGGACTGAAGGCAGAAGGATCTGCTTACAAGATGGCTTGCTGTCATGGCTGGCAAGATGCTGGTTGTTGCATGAGAGCTCAGCTAGGGCCTCGGGCCTCGGTTCTTCTCCAGGTGGCCTGAGCTTTCTTCAGCATGGTGACTAGGTTCTAAGGCAAGCATCCCTAGAGAAAAAGCTAAGTGAATACTGTATTGTCTTTTATGACCAAGTCTCAGAAGTAAAATAATGTCACTTCCACTGTGCCCTATTAGTCAAGGCAATCACAAATGCCCTCCCAGTTTCAAGGAGAAGGGCAGGGATTCCACCTCTTGTTGAGTGGTTAGCAGATTTCTTAGAAGAGCATGTGGGATGTGAAATATCATTGCACAATTTCTGGAAAATAAGATCTGCTACAGTGTTTCTGTACTACTTTTATTGCTCTTCATGCTTTCCTTTATAAGTGATAGTTCTTTATTATTACTAGTTGCACTAATTATCTTGTTATCTATAAATGGATCATATGATATTCCCTGTTTTGTGTTATCAGGAGTTGAGAACCCTACAAAGTAAGTAGGAATTGAATAGTAATCAGGAAATCTTAATTGGCGGAGTGATTTTCTAAAGATTTTCCTTTCCCTCCTGAGAGTTGGCTTTTCAAACATTTAAAAGTCAGAAAGTGCTTTTCATATAATAAGAAATGTGAAGGCATATATACAATTTAAAAATAAATCTTGCCAAAACCGGTTTGGCTCAGTGGATAGAGCGTCGGCCTGCGGACTGAAAGGTCCCAGGTTCGATTCCGGTCAAAGGCATGTACCTGGGTTGCGGACACACCCCCAGTAGGAGATGTGCAGGAGGCAGCTGATCGATGTTTCTCTCTCATCGATGTTTCTAACTCTCTCTCTCTCTCTCCCTTCCTCTCTGTAAAAAATCAATAAAATATAAAAAAAAAATAAATAAATAAAAATAAATAAATAAATAAAAATAAATCTTAGAAAGGATATAGACAAAGGTACTAAGACAATTCAGTAGAGGAAAGAATAGTCTTTTTAAAAAATGGTTCTGAACAATTGGTATCCACATGCAAAAGAATGAAGTTGGACCCCTACCTCACACCATATACAAAAGTTAACTCAAAATGAATTGTAGACCTCAATTTAAGAGCTAAAACTGTAAAATTCCTAGAAGAAAAAATAGGTGTAAATCTCTGTGATTTGGGGTTAGGGAAAGCCTTCTTACATAAGATACCAAAAATACACACAAGCAAATAAAAAAATAGATAAATTGAACTTCATCAAAATTAAAAACTTTTATGCTGCAAATAATAACATCAAGAAATTGAAAAGAGCCCTAGCTGGTTTAGATCAGTGGATAGAGTGTCGGCCTGCAGACTGAAGGGTCCCGGGTTTGTTTCCAGGTTGCGGGCTTGATCCCCAGTAGGGAGTGTGCAGGAGGCACCTGATCAATGATTCTCTCTCATCATTGATCTTTCTATCTCTCTCTCCCTCACCATTCTTCTCTGAAATCAATAAAAACTATATTTTAAAAAAATTGAAAAGACAGCCCACAAAATGGAGACAATATTTGCAAATCATATATCTGATAAGGGTCTAGTACCTAGAATATATAAGTAACTCTCACAACTCAATAATAAAAAGGTAAGTAACTCAATTAAGAAATGAACAAAATATCTGAATAGACACTTCTCCAAAGAAGGTATACAAATAGCTGTTAAGCATATGAAAGAATACTCTGTCATTAACTTAACTATCAGGGAAATGTGAATCAAAACCATAATGAGATACCATTCACAACCACTTGGATGCTAGAATAAAAGTCAGATAACAACAAGTATTATTGAGGATGTGGAGAAATTGGAACCCTTATACATTACTGGTAGGAATGTAAAAGGCTGCAACTGCTATGGAAAACAGTTTGGTGGTTTCTCAAAATGTTAAACAGTTATATGATGCAGAGTTTTACTCCTAGATATATGTCCAAGAGATATGAAAACCTGTGTCCACACAAATACTTGTACACCAATATTCATAGCAATAATCTTCACAATAGCCAAAAGTAGAAAACAGCTGAAGTATCCATCAGTTGATAAATGGGTAAAGTGTAGTATATGCATACAATAGAATAGCATTCTGAAATTTAAAGGAATGATGTACTGCTACATGCCACAGCTTGGAAAAACCTTGAAAACATTTTACCTAGTGAAAGAAGTCACAAAAAAACACATATTGTATGATTCCATTTATATGAAATGTCCAGAATAGGCAAATTCATTGAGACAAATTAGTGGTTGGTTGCCTAGGGCTGGTGTTGGTGGTGGTGGTAGGGATGGAGTTGGGGAGGTTTGAGGAGTGACTGCTAATGGATTCAGGGTTTCTTTGGGGAGTAATGAAAATACTCTAAAATTGGTTCACAACTCTGAATACACTAAAAACTATGTACTGTACTCTATAAATGGGTGAATTGTATGGTATGTGAGTTCAATCTTAATGAAGCTATATATAAAAAGGATGCAAAACCATATTAGATCCAATTTTGTCTTTTAAAAGTTTTATATTCTTTAAAAGAATGTGTGTGTGTGTGTGTGTGTATCTGAAAGGAAATATAGTCAAAAATGTTTTTTAAATAATTACATCTGGATAGTGGGATTATGGGTGTTTTCTATAATGATTATGTATTGTTTTTATAGCTAACAACCCTGGGGGAAGGGTCTTCATTGTACCTTCCCCTGGACCAAGTAGCCCTTTGTGAGACTCTCAGTGGCACCAGATTGTATATGATCAAACCTTAGGATCAGAGGCACTAAGCTCTCTTTGTAACAAAAAATCCTGGGCTGGTCTCCTGGCCATTTGTAATAGGAAAGGTTATACCACAAAATTAAGAAAATCTCTACTACTTTACTTTGGAGGTTAATTTTTAATAACATATATCCCACGAGCTACTCAGTTATGATAGTCATTTTCTCCTTCAGACCATTGACCTCTCCAACTGCTTTTTGGAAGCCATTTTCTGAAAGTTGCCCTTTGAAAATGTACATACGTATATAGTTGAAATAGTGAAATGGGTAGTTTTCCATTCCTTCCTCCAGCCAAATAGCAATATTAGGAAACGTATGTACATTTATTCTTTTTTTTTTGATGTATGATCTTTTTAATATATTGCTGGATCTGATTTGCTGATATTTTGTTGATGATTTTAACATCTATGTTCACCAGGGATATTGGCCTGTAATTCTCTTTCTTTGTAGTGGCTTTATCTGGGTTTGGAATTAGGGTAATGCTGGCCTCATAAAAAGAGGTGGAAGTGTTCTTTCCTCTTGATTTTTTTTTAATAGTTTGAGGTGTATAGGTGTTAGTTCTCTTTGAATATTTGGTAAAACTCCCATGTGAAGCCATCCAAACCTGGCTTTTGTTTGCTATTCTTTAAGCTCTTTAATGTTTATGACATTCATTGGAAGTGAGTTCTTTCTAGCAGCCTGTTGAATCCAGACTTTGTTCATAAACTGCTTTGAGGCATTCTGAATGTTTTGCTGCTCTTGGATTTTTCTTTGTTCTCAGTGAGTCTGTGGCGAGAAGCCTGAATTAGAAAAAGGAACTGTTGAAAACAAAAAACAACCTGCTTGTCAGTTATTTCTGAAATTTGTTTCCACATCATATGCCTTTGGCTCAAATATAAATTGTGAAATAGCCTTTGTTTCTTGCTATTTAAAAAAAATTTTTTTGTAAACCTGTTTACTGTGAATAACTAGGGTTATAAAGAAAGGTTAATAAAGGATAGACTCTCCTGCTTGAGAAGGGAAAGAGAAATCTATTCTCTTATGTAGCCTGCAGATCTAAGGAAGACATGCAGTACCCTATGTGGGCAGCAGCTAGGCCCTGCCTGAATTCCCCCAGGGAGGAAAGCATTGTCCTAGGGTGAGTGTTTACTGAGAAGTCTACATAGCTAATCTGATGGGACTCAAAGACAGTAACCTCAGGCTGGACCAGATCCCCTTAGGGGTAGAGTGCAGGTGTTCAGACAGAGAGAAAAGTGACTCCATATAACATGTACAATTTGTGGCATGACTGAGTGCTCGCTGATCACAGACTTCCGCTCCTTTGTCCAGGACCTGGTGGTAGAAAGGTCTTGGTTAATATCAAAAGACATTACAGCACTAGAAAAGCACAGAGAGAATACTCTTCAGACATTAAAATGAGTGAGGTAGAACCATGTCTTCTGAAATAGAATGATCAACATGTATTATTTTTTAAACTCTCACCAGAAAGGGACCAGGACTAGGCAGTTGGCCCCATCATGTGTAGGAAATATTTCACAACACCAATCCTGGTGATTTTGAGAGAATACATTTATTAAAGCTGTGGACAGTGAAACATAGGAAAGGCTTGAGATAGAAGAGGCAAGGTCACAGCAACAGGAGTGAGCCCAGACTGGGCTGCATGGACTCAGGAAAGGAAATTACAGAGGCAAAAAGAGGGACCTAGGAGACAGGTTGAGGGGGTTAGCCCAGAATGAGCTGCTGCTGCCTACTGCTCCCTGCTCCCAGGTTGCAAATCTTGTGGGGACCCTTAGAGCTTAGGAGAAAGAAAGAAAAGATACACACCTGAGAAAAGAAGGGGGACATAGTCATGCTTAAGAGAGAGTGTGCATTGGGTCTTTTGTCTTAAGGGTTTTTATCTGTTTTCTAAAGGAGGGAGTTTTAGGGGAGGTCTCAGGGGAGGGTCTCAAAGGAATATTCAACAGCTTTCCAGGTGTGTTCTTTAATATGCTGATCCATCAAAATGAGCTTATAGGGGACTTTGGGATCATTCTCTGGTCAGCTTTACTGCTCTACGTTTGTCTTGGATTTGTCTGGCTTTAATTGGGTTTTTTGTTATTTATTCCCGACTTCATCCAGTCTGGCATTTGGCTGGCACTAATGGCACTAACTGGGTCTCTGCTATCTATCTCCCTGACCTGGAGGATTTAAGCTACTTACTCTCTGGTAGGGGAGGAGAAGTGTAAACCATCTGCTCCTAAGTGTCCTTGGTTAGGGAAGATAAGATCTTGCAATTTATTAGCAGCTATTAATTATGTGGCCTTGTTTAACTATTTGTCTCAGTTTCCCTTATTCCGCTTGTCAAGGAATTTCCCTAGCTTCTTACTCTCTTGCCTCAGAACCAGAGTTTAATTTTTTTTTAATGAGACTCACCAACATTTATAAGGGAGACCTTTCAAAATACTCCAAATGTGAAGGACTCCTAGAACATAAAACATCTCCCTTCACATGGAGTAACATTAGTTGAAAATGCATGTTAAGCCCCAGGTCCCCAAAGAGAAAGATGGCACAAGCTCTGGCAAGATTAGTGGTCAGGTGGGTGCTGGGCAGTCCGATAAGCCCTTTACAAGCTCAGTGAGCGGTTCACCAGGCCAGACCCTCAGAACACCAGGCTTCAGAAAAATCACACATAGGCACATGCCATAGACCTTTGAAGTACTCACAAGTCATCACTTCCCCAAGTGTCAAATTCATGAGCACTAAGCCCCTTTGTACTGTGCTCCTGGCCTAGGCACACAGCTGCGGCATCAGCACAGTCCCAGCTGCCCACACCAGATCGCACTGGTATGAATGCACATGTATGGAGCATGGAGAGGATGAGAATGTCTGGTGTGTGTTATGGCTGCAGGCAACCCCTGAGGGCAAGACAAATGCATTTACATAAACCATAGAAGTGAAAGGGTGAACAGTTCACAGATTTCTGCACTTCCAGTTCCTTTGGTCTTTGCTTTCCAAGGCCAATTTTTTCTATAAAGGTATAGTCTAATTAGAAACCTCAGGATAGGGAAATGTCTGTCACGCCAGGAGCCAGTCACACCCCCTTCCGCCCTCCCACAGGACCCAGCAGGTGGAGATCCGGAGAAGGAGGCTGTGAGTCAGGCTCTGCCAATAAACGAGGGGCCTCAGGCAAGGCACTGAACGGCTCTGAATCTGTTTTCTTATCCCCAAAATAGACATAAAAGTTCTGTCTTTCTAGGGTTTGGGGCGGCATAAAAGAGGGAGCCTGAGAAGGAGTCTTGTCACAGGGTCTGGCCTGGCCTCAGTGGGCAGCAATAGTGACCGCCACGCATTACCTGCACTAACCTCCAAACCTCACCAGACTGTCATAGATGTCACTGCTGCTTCTCCCTTCTTCTTCACCCTCACCAGGCCGTAATCCATAGTGTCATTAGCCTTGGAAATTGGAGACTAACCTAGGTTTGCTCTTCTACCTTGCACACTGGACATGACGGATGTTTTAAATGGATTTTATCATTTGGAAGTGAGGACCAGGTGGGAAGAGCTACAGGAGTTTCACTGAATTCCTGAGTGCCTCTCTAATCCAGGACCTGGGTTCTCAACCTCACCTGTTTGTTACATCAGTGAGAGAGATTCTAAAAATCTTGATACCCACTTAAATTAGTATGTCTGGTGTAGGACCCAGGCATCAGTGTTTTTAAGCACTCCCCTGCCCCTCACCCCAGAGAATCATGACTCACAGAATCAGGTTAAATGTGAGAGTCCTGAGCATTGGGAAACTCTGGGGCTGCCTGGTGAGGACCAGACTGACAAATTACTCATCCAGGGAGCCTGAGCCAGAGGAGAGGTAGGCAGACATTTGATCAGTACCGAGCTAATTTGGCGGGGGGGTGGGGGGGTGGGGGGGGGGTGGGGGGGGTGGGGGGGGCAAAGCAATTTGGCTGAGCTAATGGTATCCATAGGAAGACGGGTAGAAAAATAAAACAGGGGGTGAGGAGTTTTTATCTGTGATGGTGGCTTGTCTTTTTCTCTTCACTGACATAATGTGGGACTTGTAATTTATAGGGAAGAAATACGACTCACGTGGTTATCCATCTCTATAGGGAAGGACCTTCAGTGACTATAAAAATAAGCACCTGTCTTGTTCTCCAGTTGCTTTCTAGCTAATTTTGGTCCCTTTTCTTTTGCCAGTTGCCAGAGGCTCCGCCCTCTGAGGAGGAAGAACAGGAAGCCTGGGTGAACGCCTTGCTTGGGAGAATGTTTTGGGACTTCTTAGGAGAGAAGTACTGGTCTGAACTGGTGTCTAAGAAAATCCAAATGAAACTCAGCAAAATAAAGGTATTCCAGTTCTTCACATTTCTTAATTTCTGGAAGTTTTGTACCATTGTATTCTCAGTGAAAGATAACTCAGTTTAAAGCATATGATATATGAGAGTAGTAAGTTCTTGTCAAACAACATATCTGGGCTGTGACTTTGACCACATGATTAATTGCATCTGGAGACTTAGTGACCATTCCTGTTTAATTATTTTCTGTGTTGCCTTCATTGTGAGCCATTCTAGGTGATAATCCAGAATTCAGTTTGGGAAAATGTGAGCTTTTGTAGCTCACATTTGTCATATAGACTTCTGTTATCTGTAAGTTAACATTTAACTTAAGTTAGTATTTCCAGAGGCCACACAGTCTGAGCCACACAGTATATGCTGAGGAACATGCCTCATTACTTAAGACCTCTTTCCCAAGTCATGCTCCCTCTGCAAGCTGGGGAAGTTAGCACTGCACTCTAAATGTGTCTGGGGTTGACCTTTCCTTCTGGCCAGATGGTATTTTATTTTGGGCTCTCTCTTTGCTGAAGAAACAGTCCTAATTCTGATTTAGACCCACTTGGAAGTGAGTTTAAAACTGCATAAGTACTCCTCATGGTTGCCACTGAATGACTAACTTATTATCACCTTTGGTAACCAAGAGACCTTGTTTAGGTGACTTAGAAGTATGTCTTTGACCCAGCAAAGACCTAGCCAAGGAAGAGTCACTGTGGCCCCCAGATCTTCACTGAGAGGTAGCACAGTCAGCAAATTAAGTCAGTGGCTCTTTGGGGTCAAAATACCTTTGAGCAGCAGAAACAGATGGATCCTTTCCCTAGAAAAAAAGCACAGTGACAGAATCTTGCCCATGACCTCAGAGAGTTCAAGGACTCCATGTTAGGAGACTGAGAGCTAAGTGAAATTGCAGTGGAAGGGAAACACGGCCATGGAAGAGCTGGGATTGATTTTTGGGTAACGAACAAGCTCTGTCTTGCTTCCTGAGCCCCAGATGAAGAGGAGAGGCTGCCTCCTGCACTAGAAGAGCAGATTTCGAGGCTGAATTCAGGACAGGTATTTGGGAGCCCTCAGTTGACAAGGGTCAGTCGGTTTGTATTCTTCAGGTGGGTTGAGGATTGAACCCACCTTGGTAACCAGGTCCATGGAGGGAGCAGGAAGCGACAATGACCCTCCCATGTTTAGAGTGAGAGGCCCACAGCCAGCCTGGAGCTCACTCACCCTTCTTGGATTTGAGAAGTGGTGGAGGGCTTGAGTTCCTGGGCTGGCACTTCTCTTTCCCAGAGACTGTTGTGGGCCCTTCCCTGAGCTGGGGGCCTGGCAGTGTGCAGCAGAAAGCAGGGCATGCCTGCACTCCAGATGGGACCCTGCTCTCCCTGTGACACACGTTCCAAAACAATGGAGGGGGCAGTGTCCGAGCTTCTCTCTGGAGTCGGAAGTCCCCTTGGTGGAAAACAGTGGGTTCTGTCATCCCAGAGGAAGTGAGGAAAAGCCTTTTATTTTCATTTTCTCCTTTGCTCTACATGTGAGCTTCTGCAGTTCACAAACTGACACTCCCTTTGTTTTTTTGAGACCGGAAGTGCTGGAGGGTTAGGGTGGAGAAAGGGGGCCTAGATCCAGCGGCACCAGCCGTTCAGAGGCAGGGGCAGTACTCACTCTATTGCTGGCCTCAATGCCTCCACTCTGACCTCAGCTGCCACCCATGAAGTGCCCCGTAGACCAGAGGGGACCTTACCCTGGCAGTGGAATAAACAGAATGGCAGCAAGATATTATCCAAATTCTGAACCTACCAGATCCCCTGCCAAAGGAACTCGTTATTATCACCAATATTCAGGTATCCCTGGTAGAGTTATTCCAAAATATAGTGAGTTTTGATTAATGGCTTGTCAAGAGCCAGAATGGCTGGAGGAGCCTGAGCAGTCCCCTGTGACAAAGACCCCTGCGTCCTGGTAGCCCTTGAAGGCCTGACAATCGGAGAACTCTTTGCTGGCCTTGCCCTGCAGTCTCAGATTGTCTGCCTCGCACATGATAATGACTTGTTTTGAAAGAGCAGCCTTGTGTTTATATAGTGAATGGTGGGTTTAAAACAAGCTGATTTTCTGCCCCAACAGCAAGTAAACTCTAACACTGCCATGGGGCTTTCAAATTTAGGGGCCTCTGCTATTACTGCATATAGCTGCTAACACACCACCCACCCACCCAAGAATGTCCCATATACCTGCACGCCAGTCCCCCATTTAGGAGGATAAAGAACATACAGTGAGTTTCTGTCACACTGTGGTGCCCTTTGGGGTGGGCAGAAGAGAGGTTCTGGTTGAAAAGAGCAGGAGGAGTGGCCTTTCTTTGCCTTCCCTGCAGGGGAGGAAGGAGGCTGCTCCAGGGCCTGGACTCCAGAGTGTTGATTCAGATCAGAGATCTGAACAAGGAGGGGCTGGGGGGTGAGAATCTTAGAATTGGGTACTCAGGTGAGTAGGTAGGTTACCAGACCCTGCTGATGTTCCCCCTCCCCATTGTACTTTCTGGTAATGAGAGCCACCACATCCTGCCCTGTCTTTCTCTTCCAGCCCCTCCTCATTCTTAGTTCCTTCCGGAACTGCAGGGTGTAGGATGGGATGGGGTGGGAGGTTGGACAGGCCATGAGGAAGGAAAGCACGTTCCTATCTCTGTATTTGCTCCTCTGGCTCAGTGTTGGACCCCTGTTCCCATAGAAACCCAGCATGCTCCTGACACATAGGTATTAGAATGACAATAATAGACTAAACGCATGGGGGCAGGCAAGGGTCCAAGATTTTGGCTACATTCTTGGCCAAGCAGCATTCTGTAGGCTGATTGGGAGGTCAGGGACCACATAACATTAATGCTTTGGAAAAAGCTTTTCCAAACACAGAAACCACCAACTCAGAAATGTGCATTTGAATACTGTCTCTAGTCCTGCTTTGGCCATCACAGACTTCATAACCTCTTTCCATTAAGCCTTCCCCACCTGCAGAATATCAGAGATGAAGTTCTCTGACTGGTGAATCCTAAGAGTGTGTAAGTTTCTCTACAGAGGGACAGCTGAAGAGGTCCACTCAAAATAGGCATAAATTCATGCCTGGCTAGATGCTACCTCTAGTTTAACATAACTTTAATTTAAAAATCTATTCTAAATTTTACAAAATTAATATAATGTTCAAATGGAGAAATACTCATGAGAATTAGAAAATCTGGGGGAAAAGAGGACTTGCCAGATTCTAAAATGTATAAAGTTACAGTAATAAAAGCAGTTTGATACTGGTAGAAAGCAGGGTGCTCAGTACAGTCTCCAGTGTATTGGGAATCTCATTTTTAAAGGTAGCATTAGTAGTGAAAGTATTGGTGGTTCAATAAATATATTAAGATACCTCACTAATTACTAGAAAAAAATTAAAGTGGATCCATAATTTACATCTTACACTAAAATTAGGAATGGACTAAAGATTTTTTAAAAATACACATACATAAATTGAGGTGGAGGAAACACAGATGAATTAATTCTGTAGTCTTGAGGCAAAGTAGGAATTTCTAAGCATGATATTAATCCTTTTATGTTATTTCCTCTAGAGTAAGTACCTACTGTTAGCTGTATTAGTTGGGGTCCCACTCAAATGGAGGAACCTAAGAGGAGAGTTTAATAAATGAAAGTGTGGGTACGATTTATGAAAGTGTGGGTCTGTGTAGAGAAACCAAAAGGGATGGTGCAGCACCCCAGGGCTGGCAGCAGTGGGGAGCAACTGTGTGGCGGGGGGGGGGGGGGGGGGGGGGGGCATGCTGCCTGTCTGACAGGAGTTGTGCCCTTTAATAGAGGGAGGGGACAAATGTCCAACAGCACTCTTCTCTGTACCTTACCTCCCTACAGGTGCATCCCATTGGCCAAGTCCAACCAGAAGTCAGAGGGCAAGAGAGCTTATCAGCGTGATTTGTTCATGCCAGCCCTGGGGTATAGGGAGGAACTAGAATCCAGGGGCAATTGAAATATGTCAGCACAGGGTCAAGGGATGTGGGTGTTGGTGTTTTTTCAAGGATTTCAATAAACAGTGTGATTTTGCCTGTCAGAAATGTAGCAATTTCTTAACTCCCACTGGTAGTCTAAGAGCTGTCCATTTTCCCAAACATTAGCCAACAGGGTATTATTAACCTGACCAACATGGCCAGCTCCTTCTCCACAGTCAGGTCTCTGTCCAAACACTGCTCCTCAGAGAAGCCTTCACTGGCCTCCTTAGCCAACATAACCAACCCCACTCATGCCCCAGAATCCCTCTCTCCTGTTTTATTTTCTCTGTAGCACTAACCACTCTCTGAACTTATTTGTCTACTTAGTTATCTGTTTCTGTCTCTCCAAGATAAATCCCATGAGAGCAGGGATCTTCTCTGCCTCATCCACGGCTTTGTCCGTAATACAGTGCCTAGTAGTGGTATGTGCTCAATAAATTTGGGTTAAATAAATGTGTCCCCAAAACCTTGACCATCATTCCTTCTGAGAGTATGTTGAATTCTAACATTTACCAGGGTACTAACATTTCATTCATTGTTTACTTCTTTTCTCCAGCTCCCCTACTTTATGAATGAGCTAACTCTGACGGAACTTGACATGGGGGTGGCTGTGCCAAAAATCCTTCAGGCCTTCAAGCCTTATGTTGATCACCAAGGTAACTCTTAATTGACTTTAGAGAGGAATGACACTTATATGAGTGTGAAAATGTCCCCATCACTGCAGGTTGAATACCAAGACTTTGTGTTTGGAGGGAGTTGGGGGCTTTTTAAATCGTGTATTTCATGTTGGTTATCTTTGTTCTTTACAGTCACAGCCTCACACAAATGGGGAATAGATCAGGACTCCTGCTCCTATTCCTTTTAGTCTCTCGGATCCTTAAAAAAGTCCTCCTTCAGCCCTAACCCATTCGGCTCAGTGGATAGAGCGTCGGCCTGTGGACTAAATGGTCCCAGGTTCGATTCCGGTCAAGGGCATGTACCTTGGTTGCAGGCACATCCCCAGTTGGGGGGGTGTACAGGAGGCAGCTAATCGATGTTTCTTGCTCATCAATGTTTCTAACTCTCAATCCCTCTCCCTTCCTCTCTATAAAATATCAATAAAATATATATATATATATATATATATATATATATATATATTTTTTTTTTTTTTTTTTTTTTTTTTTTTTAAAAAGGTCCTCCTTCAGCCCAAAGATACACATATGCCAGTTGGGGCCTGAACTTTTGTGACTTAGAAAACAGTCCCTGCTCTGTATGGCTGCAGCCCTTGCAGGGTGAGCCTCACTCCCCTGTCCTGGGCCTCACATGTGCATCTGCCCAGCCCTGACCTCTTTCCAGGAGTTGCCTCTCCTATGTATCCACTCCTTTACTTCGCCCCAACCTCTAGCTTGCAGATTCTTTGATCTTCATGTTTTACATCTTTATGTTCTTACCACTCTTAGAAGGCACTTACTTAGGTGTTTAAACAAGGAAGACATATTGTCAGACAGTATTTTGAGAGTAAGTCTCTCTGTTGGAGGAAGGTTCTCAGATTTGGTTTTTAAGACATGCTGCTGACATTATTTATGCCTACTTGTGTGTGTTGGGGAAGAAAGAGTTGATTAGAATGCTTAGAGAGTTTAAATAAATGTAAAGATTTATGTGTATTTTATGGCATGTAGTTTTAAAATGACCTTGATGGGTAATTTAGTGCACAAGAGTTTGGTAAAAAGAAGACTGAGCCAGATAGGCAAGAACAGTCTGTGAGCAGGCAGGAAAAAATGTGCCCATCATGCAAACAGCTGATTTTTTTTTCTATAATGTCCCTTTCAAGTGAACCTCTTTCTACCTCCACTGGATTTACATTATTCTTCCAAAGGCTCAGGAACAAAGTAGGGAAGAAAATAATTACAACTTTTTAAGAGAGTGATACTTGTTTTGAAGTAAAGGTTTTGGAAAATTTAGACATTCTAGCATCTACTTGTATCTCTGTATGGCTATATCACATGGCTCTTGAACCATATTTAGTGAAATCTTTTTCTGTGTTGTATACATTTAATATAAATTCAAAGGGATTTTTTTCCTAGTGCTACAATTAGTAGCCCTATTTCTGTGGCAATGTTTCAGCAGATAGTGACCCCATATTGTCATGTTTTGAGCATCTCATTGATTTCAGAGAAAGGTAGACCAGAGTAGTATTTGCAAATGTAGAAGTCCACCTAATGCTGCACGTTGAGATCACCTATAACCACTAAATTATGTCTACACTTTAAATAAATCTGAGTGCTCCTTGGTTAATTCCTGGTTCACTAAGAGTAAAACTAGAAAAGATTCTTTGCAAACGATTTAGCTAGAGTTCTCTTAACCACATGTGAAATTTTAAAGGATACATCATCTCTGTGTTAAGTGTGTAGCTAGAATCTTCGCTCCATTGTCAATGTACAAGTGTTGCCTTTCTCCTCTGCTTCTAGCAGGCTCTAGGTTGCCTTTTACTCTTTGCCTCTAGGAATTAACTTGCATGTAACAAGCTGGTAAATGATCAGCTAACATAACCCTTCTGAGCGATGGGCTTAAAGAAAGTCAATAATAGGTATACATGCTCTGTTTTCCAGTGCATTAGCAGTCTCTTATCTCAGGGCCGAATTCGCCCTTTGTTGAATTAGAAATTTCTTACGACAAGAGAACAGTGCCACAGCTGGGCCTTGCTGCATCTGAGTGTCCCTCTGGCTTTGAACTCTGCAGCCTCCCAGGGCAGCGCTGTCAGGCTCTGAGTGAAATTCACCAACCATCTAAGTCTTCAGTCTCTTTCCTTTCCCTCTAAAGAGAGATATTTCACTAGATCACTGATTTTCAACCTTTTTCATCTCATGGTACCCATAAACTAATTACTAAAATTCTATGGCGCACCAGAATTTATGTCTTTTTGGCGATCAGAAAAAAAAAGTATAATTTTGATTCATTCACACAGGAAGTGTTGTGCTGGCTGTTGTCATTTTTTTTATTTGACAATCTAAGGGAAAAGAAGTCAGTGCCCCTGACTAACTAGTCAGGTATTGTATGTTTTAAAAATTCTTGTGGCACACCCATTGAAAATCACTGCACAAGATAAATTAAAGCTTTGCTCCTTATTTAACTCCTTTCAGGGCAAATTTTAGAGATCTGCCTGCTTGTGTAACAAAGGAGGAAAGGTATGATAAAGACATAAAGCCTGTGGGTTTTAAAAGTTTGACCAAGTTAGATTTTTCCATGTCTGCAAAGAATACAAGTGTTGGTAAAACAGAAATGAACACAAAAGAAATACACATTTTGGATTCCATGGCTCTGAAAAAAATTCCTTTCAGCGAAATTAAAATCAGGGTGACTTGCTAAAACGGACTCTGAAAAGCAGAGCTCACCTTCCAGGGAAAGGCAACCCAGGGTGAAGAGGCCTTACCAGCTCTTGGGAGAGACACCTCCCATGGGATCTCCCCTATTTTTTAAAAATGTTTTCTAACTTGTGCTTGTTACTTGGAGGCACCTGGTTCAGAACGGGTATTTGGTCCAGAGCTGATTGGATCACTCGTCCTACAGATGCTCCTCTTTAGGCAGCACTGAGTGGTGGTTCTGAGCACCAGGTCTGGGGCCAGACTGCTGGGCTCACAGTTGACCCATCCTACAGCTTAAAGCTGGCAACTGCTACCAGAATAAATGGAAACAAGAATGCCATTGTCAGCTTTCGTGGCCTTGCAACGGAGCAGTAAAATCACACGTTGACCACGTTGGCCTGTCCAAGTTCCGGGGCACACAGCCTATTTCTATGTAGTTAATAAGTTAAGTAACTGCCTTACCCAAGGCATCGTCACTTCCCACCAACAGCAGGTGGCTGGAAACTGGCTTTGTACCTCCTGCCTTATCTCCGACTCCTCCCAAACCACATATGTCTCTAACCATGGGTGTGTGGGGGGCTCCTCTCTTCAGGCTGTACAGTGGGGTCCAGAGTCCTGTCTCTGTAACCCACCCAAAACTGGCCTCCCCTTCCCACCCCTAATACCCACCCAAGCTGCTGTCTCCAGGGCCAGGCCTCTGGGATCCACCAGGCCACCCCTCTCAGCCAAGCTCTTTCCTGTTGTTTTATTAACTCTGTTGGGATAGATAATGTTTGCTCCTCGTTTATTCAGCAGCTGCTCATTGTAGGGAAAACTGGATTGTTTAGAAAAGGAAAAATATTACCCATCACCCCACCATTCAGAGACAGCCAGGGTTACCTTTATGGTACATTTTTGGTTTATTCTCTCCTAGTATTCTTTCTCTTATGGTTAAAAATTGAATTAGAGCCGAGACCGGTTTGGCTCAGTGGATGGAGCGTCGGCCTGCGGACTGAGAGGTCCCGGGTTCGATTCCGGTCGGGGGCATGTGCCTGGGTTGCGGGCATATCCCTGGTGGGGGATGTGCAGGAGGCAGCTGATTGATGTTTCTCACTCATCGATGTTTCTAACTCTCTCTGTCTCTCTCCCTTCCTCTCTGTGAAGAATCAATAAAATATATTTAAAAAAAAAAATTGAATTAGAACCAGACACTTAAAGAATTGGGCAGACTGATAACATAGACTTGAGAGGATAGTCAGAGATAACCTAGCCCAGACCCTGCTGGGTTGTAGCTGTGTGATGTGTAGGCCAAGCCCAGAGTGGGTGTGACTTGCCAAAGATCTCCCAGCAGCTCACCTTCCATCCTGTTCCTCAGCTTCTAGGCCAGAGGCTCTCCATGAGCAATGGCTCTGCAGCCAAGCCATCCATGTTGGAGCCCTGGTTCTTCACTGTTCAGCAGTGAGATCTCAGGAAGTTACTAACCACTCAGCCTCAGTTTCCTCATCCGTAAAGTACTGGTATCAGTAGCGCCTCCCTTTTCCAGTTGTGGTGGAGATAAAATGTTATGTGTAAAATGCTCAGAGAGGACACGTGGCACATAGTAAGCCATTAGTGTCTGCTGCTGTCACAAAGTCTTGTTGTTAGTAAAAGCTTTCTAGTAGGGAACCTCTTCTGTCAGCCAGGTTATCATCTTCGTGCCTGGGACCAGTGTCAGAATGAACCAAGGATATGGACTGTGCTCCTCAGGATCAGATGAATTCATTTAGTCTTCAGGATGTTTGCTTCATGTATTTAAGTCTGCAAATAGTCATTGAGCATCTACCATGGGCATTTCTGTACTGATTTTGCCCCATTTCAGGATACCAAAAATAACAACCCACATTTCAACTGAAGGTAGAAAGATTACTATAACCAGCCAGAATAGGAACCTTGTCGGTCTTCAGATGCCTTTACTCATGACTGGCAGTTTCCACCATCTACCCCTCATCTTCTGGACCATAACTCGACTGCCTGGTGCCTTGTGCTGGGTCTAAAGATACTCTTCCAACTGATTGTTTCAGAAACTGGAACCAGAGCCAGGCTTGTGACCTGCCCATTCCTTGCTGCAACACCCTTGTCAACAGTTGACATTAGGACAGCAGCTATCTAGAGCTGAACATGGTGACAGGGCCAGATGTGGGGCTTGGTACTTACAGGAATGGCATGCACACTTCTCTAACTAGATCATGTTGCAGAAAGAAAAAGACTTTTATAGAAAGGGAGAAAAAAGACCCATTTGTGGATCTTGGTAGGGGTGTGAGAGAGGAGATTGATTTACGACTATGTCCACCTTGGAAGGCAGAGCTGTTTCCAAGAACAGTTACAGGTAGACAACGCTAAAAATGACATTAATCCTTAAGGATGCAGCCAAATACAAGAAATGCTAGTTTTCTGTGGTATCTGAGTAATATGTCACCAGTCTGTTTGCCAGGAACAAAACAGTCACTGGTGAATTCTTCTAAGAGCCGAATAACTCAAACATCTGCTCATGGTAATACATTATTAATGCTCCATTTTAAGAGGTTTTGTTCTTTGGATGCTTTTGGAGTGAAAATCAACCACTACTATTTAGAGGTGGAGGAAATGAGGTAACATGAGGGCCAAACTCAGTGAGCAAGGCTTTAGGTTCTCTCAACTCCTGAGCCACAGGGGCCCTGTTAAACCTATTCCAATGAGACTTTTAGTTATTTTAATAGTAATAAAACAGTGACCAGCTGAGTGAAATTACTAGATGGATATAGCCATGGAAGAACTATACCTGAGGCCATGGAATCTATTAAATAGAATACCAGGACGAAGGCCAAAGAACCTCTGTTTTAGCTGTCTCTGGTGATACTCGCACGGCTGTTTATGATCTCTGGTGATACCCGAAGTCTGATCTGCACCAGATGGCGCAGGTATCTTTCTTCTCCTTCAAGCATAAACTTCCTGATACCTTGCATTAAGGACTCAATAAGCACTTTAGGATAGAGGGATAACTTTTGCTGCAGTATCCCTCTGAGTAGTGGTGGTGGTGGTAACTGATCCTTTTCTCTGAAGCTGTAGAGTGAAAAACAGTCATCGGAGCTGCTCACAGGCCCTTGCATGAAGACTCACTGAAGTTCACTGTTGTCCTTGTCAGTTGTGTTTCCCATGTTCCAGAATAAAGTGCCAGTTTTATAGGGATTTGTTAAGGACTGAATGTTTGTGTACCTCCTCCCTCCAAATTTATGTTGCAGCCCTAACCTGCAATGTGGTGGTATTTGGAGGTAAGGCCTTTGGAGGTAATTAATTAGGTTTAGATGAGGTCATGAGGGAGGTTGCTCATGATGGGATTAATGCCCTTCATAAGAAAAGACCAGAGAGCTAGCTTGCTCTGTCTCTGCCATGTGAAGACACAGTGAGAAGGTGGCCATCTACAAGCCAGGAAGAGAGCCCTCACCAGGAACTGAATTGTCCATACCTTGATCTTAGACTTCCAGCCTCCAGAACTGTGAGAAATAAATGTCTGTGGTTTAAGTCACCCAGTGTATGGTATGTTGTTATTGCAGCCCAAGATGAGACAGGACTTTGTGTTCCTATCCTTTCCGAGAACCTCTCAAGACTGACTGCTTACTCCTATTTAGAGGCTTAAAAAATTGTCCTCCTCAACTTCTGTTTTTTGTCCTTGAGCATTACCAAGAGCAGATGGTTACAGAAACCAGCATTTTAAATGAAATGCCTCACAATAAAGTCTTAACATTCGTTAAGAGCACAAAAGAAACAACTCTGTAACTACATTCATCTAGATGAGTAGCATTCAGCTCCCTTAGAGTTAAGACACCACTCATGGAGCAGTGTGTGTCCCGTCTTCCCATTGTTGTTACATTTATCCCCAATGGGAAGACAGCCTTTCTAGAAACTGTTAATTTCTATCTTTCAGCCTAACAAGGCAGCAGCCTTCTGACTCACCTGTTATGTAACCAGTTGGCCTCGGCTCCAGGTTGTTATGCTTCACGGTTTTCAGGGTGCTTTCTGCCTGCTGACTCTTGTCACAGAGTTTTTCTGCTCCTAGTGCTAAAATTGTCACCTTTCCCTCATCAGAATGCAAGCACATCATGTTAATTTGTTGGAATATTTGCAGTTTATATCTATTTTTAAAGGTTTTCAAACCATTCTTGACTCCTTCACATTTTCACTGAGAACCAGGACTGAGCAAGACCCCATGAGTGAGCTCATGGGACATATACAATGATATAAAAAAGACCCCATCCCCCACTCCGAGGCTCAGTCAGATGCCCACCTCTCGTCCCCTCCCTCGCCCAGACATGCTCTCTGGCTGCCCAATGCAGCCTCTTCCCTCTTGGCCCTGCAGCCTCCTCTGGTCTGGCCCCTGTCTGCCATGGCAACAACTAGGCTGGAGCAAGGAGTTGTGGAAGTAAGGAAGTGGGCTGGCGTTGCCAGAGAAAGGGGAGAGCCTGGCTAGGATGTTCCGGGCGCTGGGCTACACACATCAGTTCGGTCTCCCTTGTGCAAATGAGGCCGGAGCACAAAGGTCGGGAACTTCCATGTGACTGGGCTCCATATGCTCTTTCCTCCTCTTCCCTGCCTCCAGTTTCATAAGGTAGGGTACGGGAGCCTGTCACTTGAGGGGATGTCCCAATGATTGGGGTATGGGCCAGAAACCTACTAAGCCTGTATCTATATCCCCACATTAAAAAAAAAAAAGACAAACAAAACCTTCACTTTATAAGAAGTAAAATTCTGATGGCTTTAATATAACAATCTTCAAAGGCAATACATACTATTAATATTTATTGAAAACCTGACTAGAATTTTCAAAAGAAATGATTATGTCTGAAGACATACAGCATCCAGATATTTGAGTCTATTGATTCTTGAGTTAAATAAAGCTGGAGATATAGAATAAATATTTTCTTTATTGATGTCCTTTTTATATTGAGTTTGAAATCTATTAATATCAAGCCTTTTGCCCTGATCCTTCTTCTATTGGAAGTGATGAATGACTAAATGTCTTTATGAAAACAGATGTGCCCTTCACTTCCAGTAACAGTACCTTTGCAGAGCAAGCTAATTGATGATTTCTAACTGCTTAATGTAAGCATGAAATAAAGCAAAGAAGACAATCATAATTGGTCTACATGTCACTTAATTAAACCAGGTCATCATGGAAAATGAGTACCTTCAATTATGATAACAAGAATTTGTTGAAAACAAATTGGAAATTATTCTGCCTTTAGTGAGGAATTATATACCATTAGTGCTTCTTGAGGTTAAGCAAAGCTTTTAGCTGAGATTGTGGCCAAATGGAGGATAGGTTATTTACTGTAATTGCTTGAAAATGCTGCTGTGTATGAACAATAGTTTTAGATTAATTTCCTGCTTCCTTTAAATGTTGTCATTTGTCTTCTGAGGATCTCTGAAAGTTTATTAACATTTAAACACCCACTTGAAGGGTCATATTTTGATTGAAAGTCCATGAGATATCATGGCGCTCCAATCCCAGTCTATTCTGTCCTACCTGCCGAGTCATAGAATGTTGGTGAAGAAGGTCCTGCGGTGACTGGTCCTTGTTTGCATTTTAGATTTGTGCTGATGGGCCATCCCAGTGAGCTGCTCTTAGATATGATCTCATTGACAGTAGCTTTTCCAAGGAATAGGTTCTTTATTTGGAAAATCCTGGGGCTCGAACATTAATTCTTTTGTTTCCATTATTAGGCAATTTCCAGAAAGGAAAGGGTTCTAAAAATTTTTGTCACTGTCCTTATTATACCAAGCTAAGTCTGAACCATTTTCTGTGTCCCTGTCTTTTCTGCCCCCACAATTTTAGATCATTTTAAGGAAGACAGTGGTTCTCACATGTGTCTTTTCTTTTCTTTTTTTTGGTTAATCTTCACCGGAGGATATTTTTTCCCCATTGCTCCTCAGAGAGAGTGGAAGGGAGAGAGAGGGAGACGGAAAGTGAGAGGGGGAGGGGGAAGTGGAGGGGGAGAGGCTTGTGAGAGACATGGGCTGGTTGCCTCCCACTCACCCTGACCAGGGGCCCAGGCAGCCAGCCTGCAACCCAGGTACGTGCCCTTGACTGGGAATCAAGCCTGAGACCCTTTGGTGGGCAGACCAACACTCTAACCACTGAGCCATGCCAGCCAGGGCTCTTGCATGTGTCTTTAAAGAACAGCCCAGCTTGCAGTCAAGTGTCTTGTCTGCACCTCTCTTCTGCCTTGTAACTGGCTGGGAATCAGCACACCTTGTCCCGGCTTTGCCCTGGGTCAAGCCATCCTCTTACTATGTGAGAAGAGCCCAGAGAATGGGACCCCAGGCTAACATGAGCACTGAGCTCACTGTGACGATTTCAATGATAGTGAGATGCCGGCAGTTTGCCAGTTGCTTGCAGCATTTTCAAAGGCTTTTCTCCTCATGAGTTCCTCTTGTGTGCCTATATCTGTATCTATATATCTATAGACTTTCAATGTGATACCAATTTAGATACTTTCAAGTATAAATGTTTATATTGTCATGTGCAGTCATGTTTTTCTGGGGGGGAAAAACCTTCTGTTTTTTCACCATTTCTCCAGGACTCTGGATCGATTTGGAAATGTCCTACAATGGGTCCTTTCTGATGACTCTTGAGACCAAAATGAATTTGACCAAACTAGGTAAAGAGCCTCTTGTTGAAGCCCTGAAGGTTGGAGAAATTGGCAAAGAAGGGTAAGGGGCTATATGACTTTACTAACCCAACCCTGGGGAACCAACCTCTCTCTCCAGCCTTTGAGAAGCAGGTTTGACATGTAGTCGTCCCTGATGTTGAGAGAGCAACATTCCATGTAAGTGCTTCTGGACCACAGAGTGTTTCAGGGAATGGTTCCCTAGTTGCACCCTGCACACTGTGAGTCCTCACCTCCACTCAGTGCCTTTTGGCCTCAGTGCTGCTGGTGGGGCACATAGTATCGATTTTCCAGAAGGCATCACTGACTGAGACCAGCAGGGCAGGCTTGTCTACGCAGTAAAATGCTCTGTAAAGAAAATTGTCACTCAGAAAGTACCTCCTCCAACTTACTGCCACAAATAGCCACACGTGGGCAAGGCTATGGCCCATAGGGGGTCTGTCTGCTTTGTAGTCTGTCAACTACAATTAGTGGTTGATTTTATAGCCAAGAGGGTGCTCCTGAAGTGTTGTGAGATGCATTTTCCCTAAATAATACAATATTGACTTGTTTAGCAAATGCTTCTCTTTGTAGAAGATACTGCATCTATTGCCCAGAGTTTAGTAAATATTCAAATTTGTAAGCTAATTAATAATGTTTGCTTTTTTTTTTTTCTTAAATGCTTACAATGAATAAGCTGGAAATTTTACATTTCCATACACCTTTTAAATGACTAACTACAAATTTAAATTATATAATTGTTTTGTCCAAACTGAAAATGCTGATTGGAGTCTGCTTCTCACATCTTTAGCCCCCCATAGAATTAACAGTGCGGTGACAGGAACATTTTACAGGGAGCACTTTCTCAGAGTCTAAATATAAGACACAGACTTAAATTTTTGCTTAGTTATAATACTGACCTAATACTTCTATTTATATTGTGTTAATAGCAGTGTGGGAGCTGGGTCATACATTTGAGAACGTTCTTTTACTTGATGATTCTGATTTATCCAAGTTACTTAATGAAATGTACCTATTTTAATAATTGGAGAATTTCACCTGCTGTATGCAATCTAACCTTAATCTGTGCTATTTCCCTTTCATTTTTCGATTTGTTAAAATGTGTTTGGATTCGGCAATCTGTGGATTGTATTTTCTGGTGAGTGGTGTTTATCAAGTCTCCATGTAGCATTTCATACCCTGTCAGTGCTGTCTTATTTGATCCCATGTGACGCCACTAGGAAGCTTGTCATTTCATCATGTTCCTGGACATAAAGGCTCCGTTTGTAGACCTGAGAGGATTGAGATCAGGAGGACTTAAGAGGCTTTCCTGGCAGGGAAAGTCAGACAAACTTCCTTGATTTGAATTGCTGGGGGATCTTGTCCTGTGGTCAGACTCAACTTATGTCCCTGCACTCCACACATCCCCCATCACTGTGCACGCCTGAGCATCATCAGTCCAGCCTCATGGTAAGAGTGGCAGAACCAGCTGCCTTTAAAATGAAGCGTGTTAGGCAGGAACAGTCTTGAACATGAGGTCTATCTGAGGGGGAGCACGGCACTACGAACACTCGTCAGCAGCATTTGTACAAGGAGCCCTTTCTGGGAACAGCTTGTGCTGGCACAAGAGCTGCTGGGACTCCATTGGAAGGGGGTGAGGTTTGGGGTAGCAAATGGAGCCCCAGTACAGCCAGGTCTCTGAGATCCTTGCCACGTAGGTGCTTCATGTTAACTATTATTCATCCAGCTCTCTTGGCACAATTTCAAGTTCATAAAATGACTGACCAGAGGATGGATATGTTTCTGAGTAGACAATCTTCTCTAGACTGTGTGAAAAAAAAATCCTCTGCTTTTGCAATGGTATTATATTGAATTTGTAATATATACCTAAAGCTCATTTTTTTCCCCCAGTAGAATCTGTTATAACGTGTTTTGCTCCTTCCTGTGAAGGTGTTAAATTTTATGTTGACATGTAATTGACTGTCACTTAATTTTAAAAGCATACAATCCAAAAGCCTGAGCAGCTGAGCCCTTAACCCTTTTTTGCATAATGCACCCTTTTGGAATTCTGAGAGCTCTGGGTCCTTCTCCCAGAAAATGCTCATGTGTTCCATTTGGCTCACAATTTCTGGGAGCATCGAGAGCCTCTGAAAGCCCACCCATAGTTAAGAACCTCATCCCAGAAGTGATTCTCGATCCACTCTTCACTCCCTCAGTGCTGAGCGCACGGAATCACCGAGGCTACATGCTGGAGGAGAGACAGAAGTCAGTGTGCACTTAGCTGTTATTAAGCATGTGATCTCTGGTGGTGACATCTTCCTTGATGTTAAACCTCTCCAAAGAGCAGAATGTCTGGAAAGTTGGCCAGCAGCAGCCCTTTCCCTCCAGGTGCTCCCTGTATTCTGTGGCTGCCAGTCAAGGGCCTCACTTTCAGGCAATGGCTTGTTCCTGGGATGGGACGCTCTGGCAGGGTCTCTGCTCTATCTCCCTGCTCTTCTCAGCTTCCTTCAAGTATGCACATGATTGTGCCCTTGGGGAGTCTGAGGAAATGCTGCTCAACCTGTGAGAAGTCCAACTTACTGGTAGAGGCTGGTTCCCATCTTCCCGTCATTACCCTCAGGGTGATGATGAGAAATTGAAGTCAATATTGCTTTATTCCAGTGAAGTCCTTTTCCCTTTGAAATGTGCATACACTTTATATTTGCAGACGTTTTTCCTTTAGTCTTTTTATTTCCCAAGTAGTCCTCCTGTTACATGCGTAGTTAACATAAATTTGAGGCAGTAATGTACTCAGTAGAATTCAGGTAGTAAACTGTGCAGCCTTAACTTTAGGAATTGCCTGAAAAGGCCAAAGTGAGCCGGTCAGGGGAATGTTCTGTGTGTTGGCTGCTCTTTAATGAAAGGTGGCCTTGGAGTGGGGCATTTCCTGTAAGGCACTTGGCCTGTTCATGCTCTACCATTTTAGCCTGGGCGCAGTATGCAAGTCCACACATAAGGGCCCCTCTGTCCCCACGCTGGGTCACTAGTCCACAGTGTACCCTGAACCACCACCACCACCACCACCACTCCACTTTAGGCACTGTGACTAGGTCCGGCTCTGTGGATGTACGCACATGTGTGTCTGTGGGACAGATTTCTCTTAACTAAAAAAAGAAGAATGCGCTGTATGAGTGTGGCCCCCACAAAGCAGTCACCTCACTGGGCTGTTAATCTAATTATGCTTCTTTCACTTAAACTTTAAGTCTTAAAGTATTCTGGAGCTGCTTTTTTAGAATTGCCTCTGGAATCTGTGACATTCCTTTAACTATTGAGTGACAGAAAATCATCCTGCTTCGTAGATCAATTGGATCTGTGAGAAATTGCTATAAGTCATTCAGAGCTGTCAGCAATGGTGAAACCAAGAAATAAAATGTTTGTTCTGAGAGAGAGAATCAGTGATAAAATAATTCACTTTTTCTTATATGTCTGGCTCCAAACATATTTCCAAAAAGATTTTTAGCAGCAGCAGCAAAACTCAATAAGCCTTTTAAGGTGACTCTTTGAAAGGATATCACACTCATCTGGAATTCTGAGGTGTGTTTTTAAAAATTAGGCTTTATTAGTTCTAGCACATCTTATATAAATAAGAGTGTGTGCAGTTTGTCTTTCTCTGAAGTTCATGCTGACATCATAGATTGAGATCATGAAATGCATGTTCAGTTATAAAACTGAGTATCAGCCAGTTAGTTACACTTTTAATTAGTAAGTATTGGGTGCCACACAGAATAGCTCCCCCTGCAGAAAGTAGAGGTAACACTTGGTCAAAATCAGAATTTTGTGTCATCTGATCTGCTTTAACTGATAGAGCATTGTCTAAATTATTAACTTCCAGACACAAAATTTGTCCTCTTCTCTGTCCTGTGGAGGATTAATTCGGGAACCTGATAGCTCACTGCAGTGCTTGGCCTTCGGCATCTTCTGCCCCGGTCTGGAGGCTGCCAGATGACAAATGAGGGTGGGGACAGGAGGGGGCAGTGGCTCAGCAGGTTTCACTGTGGTCCCAGATCTTGAAGTAGCCTTTCGTGCTGGTGGATGAGGAGCAGGCAGGATACAGAAGCCTTACCTGGCAGCACTGGGTGGGAGCCAGGGAGCCCAGTCACTACTGGTAGAGAAGGATACATTTCTGAGATGTCTGAGATGTCTGTGTGTTATCCTTGGGGATTTGTGTCCCTGACTTGCCTCATCTTAAGACCCTGTTTAGCTCTATTGGAAATTATATTTTGTTATGTACAGTCAAAATAAAAAAAGCTTTAATGAGGGCTGTCTGGCTGTGGAAAACTCTGAAGTCAGAGCTTTGTGACCAGCAAACACACATTTCCGGGACCAGCTGGGCCTCTGATGGAGGAGGAATAACAAGTCAGTTAGGTGCTGTTGCTGTTTCCGTGGCCAGAGACAAGAGGCTTTTGTGTCTGCAGAGGGAGTTTCCCTTTAACACTACGCTCAGGCCTGTTGGCTAAAGGGCTGGCTCTAATGTTTCAGAGCTGGAGTTGAGGATCCCGGTGTCCTGCCAGGGAGGACACTCTTGGGGTCCTCTTACAGCCAGGCTCCTGTTTCAGGGGCGGAGATTTCAGTCCTGCCCGCCTAGTGCTGGAGCCTCTTGCTGGGCCTTCAAGCCCACACCAGCGTGTGTGCTCTGCCCTTGGGTGCCCTTGGCTCCTGGTGGCTAGGAGATGACTGCCCCGATAGGCTTCTTCTGGTGGCCCAAGGGCAACATCAGAGGAAAACCCCAAAGGATTGTATCTGCGGGGAGATGGGGCCTAAGCTCTACTGCCTGTCCTGGTAATTTTGTCCTTGTCAAAAATACAAGGCCTGGCCTCTGCTTCGTGACCATTTGGTTGCTTACTAGTGTTCAGAAACTACTCTGTCCTTTGTTCATTTTGTCCCAGTTAAGTCTCTGAGCCTCGGAGTTGGGCCCTGCCCGTCTGCCTCCCTGAAGTGAAGCCATCATCCAGGAAGGGAGCTGCTTTTATGGGGCTGAAGGTCAGCCAAGAACCCCTAGTGACCCTGAGTGGGGAACCTTGATCACTCAGTCACTGCTGCTTGGTAATCCAGCAGCCCTCATGCTTCTGGAAACTGCATATCCAACCTGGAAAGCTTAGCAAAGGACATTGTTCTCCAGTGAGGCTTTTTATTACCTTGTTTTTTAATGGTTTTTAAATCTGTACTTCTCTGGGCAGTACTTGGGCCCTCATGTTAACTGCTTCCTAGAGTCCCTTTAGGTTTGTGCCCTGTGGTTGTTTGGTTGTTGGCTTTTTCTGTGACCTTCAGTAGCTGGGCCAGGTATGGAATAAGAAGGGGTGTTGAGCCTAAATAATTTGGAAGTAACAAAACCAGAAAGTGTCTTAGTTTTTTAAGTCAGCCAGTCAGGGGACTTGCCTGGACATCCCCATCATTGGTGAGGGATGGTCATGTCTCCACCATAAGCTGGCACCTCACCCTTGCAACAACCATCATTCTTTCTATTCACCCTCCATTTGGCTGTTGCTGCACTGTTGATGAACTCACTGCATTTTGTGTTGACTGCACCAAACTCCCACCACCTGTCCTGATGCATGCTCAGAAGTGCACTCTTCAGACCCAAGTCCTCTGTGTTCCTTCCAGGGGACTTGGTGCTGAAATATCTCCCAAGTAACCAGTCCAGTCCCAGGACTCTTGGATTGGGCCTCCTCTTTTTGGGTTGGGTGATGACTTGTGTAGTGGTGGTGGTGGTGGAGTGGCTGTGTTCTCTTTCTAAGCAGAGCCTGGGTGATGGGCAGGCTGCAGTCGTGACTCTGTCCTCTTCAGTTGCAGGCCCCGGGCGTATTGTCTGGCTGACAGCGATGAGGAGTCCTCCAGTGCTGGCTCCTCTGAGGAAGACGATGCACCAGAGCCCAGTGTGGGAGACAAACCACTTCTCCCAGGGGCCGAAGGGTGAGTGGGGTCTCCAGCAGTCGGGGCAAAAAGTTGGGGTGAGCTTTTTTTCCCTTTTCCTCTGTGATCTTCCTTCTTCCACACATTGAGTGAATGGGTTTTGCATTAATAACCTAAATCAGTGGCTTGTCTGAATTCCAGGCCCCAAAGCAAAAAAAGCCATATAGCTTTCTTTACTTAAGAGCGTCCCAAACAAAATGGCTTTCTTGGGCCATTGTAGTAAAAGAATTGAAGAGCTGCTATCACAAGGAGCAGAAATTATACAACATCGCCCCCTGGTGCTCGGTGGAGAGCATTACTCCCCTTTCAGTTGGGTCACTCTTTGTCCAGCTGCCAGTTCCTACAAAGCTGAGACATTCAGGCCATTTCTTTGGTGAATTTTGAAACTGGTTCACTTAGCTGATCTTTTGGATCATAAACTTCATTCCTGGGACTCTCTTTGCCTGTTACTTGGACTGTGGAATGATCAAAGTGCTTAAACAGTGCACATCTTTTCATTATTTAAAGACTAGAGGCCTGATGCATGAAATTCGTGCAAGAGTAGGTCTTCCTTCCCCCAGCTGCCGGCACCAGCGTCTCTCTGGCACCCAGGACCTGGGCTTCCCTCACAGCCCCGGCTTCGTCCAGAAGGAAGTCCGGTTTAATTAGCATATTATGCTTTTATTATTATTATCTATATAAACAAGGAATATGCTAATTAGCCGAGCATCACGACCGTTCAGGAGGAGCTGCACGCAGATGGGCGGGAGGGGACTGCGTGCTGCCCCCCACCCCAGCAGCTACGGGGAGGCTGGGGCTGGGGGCAGGCCGGAGCGGAGACACAACACACAGGAGCGCCTGCCCCCACCCCAGCAGACACAGCATGGCAGGCGGTGCTACACAGGTCAGGCGCAGGTCCCCAGCCCCCTGCAGGATGCCTCCGCTGGGCCTCTAGTTATAGATTATAAAGAAGCCAGAAGCATCTGTAAGAAAATATCAGCCTATTCACTTTTGAAATCCTACAGAAGATAAAAAGAGAATCCAGATATTTGAGGAGTTGGTTCTAAAGTTTGAGTGCATTATTTAAAATCTACCCACTTGACCTTCTTAGGAATGATTGCTTTTCCCCACACACATAGACATACTATTCCTGACACTCTGGAACTGTGGAGGACTGTAAAAAGCAACTATCCTCTCTTCTTAGGGCAGTCTTATGGTAGACATGACTGAATACAAAAGCTTGGCTTCTTGGCCTGCTGGCATGTCAGTTTGGTGTAGCATTTTTCTTTAGAAGTTCCTAAGCCCTTTAAAAAGTGGTTGCCAAAGTTGGTATGCCACCTAAAACGCAGTCATTAAAAAATTGTGGTTTTTGTCCCTGTCCATGAAGTATGATTTCTTAGTGCCATCTAGAGATGGTGAGATTTCTCTAAGAGGACACTGGACTTATATTCAGTATGTGAGCTCTGTAAACATGAGGTGCCTCCTCAGTTTGCCCTGTGAGAACTTGGTGTGACCCTCTGTTGTCAAGACTCAGCTCTGTGTGAGGTTTCTACCTTGTCTGAAGTAGAAGTTTTAACTGGGGATTATTTTGCAGCCCGGGGGACGTTTAGCAATGTTTCACAACATTTTTTATTGTCATGACTTGGGGGAATGTGCTAATGACCTATTAGGTAGAGATAACACCTATTTGTGTTCATTTAAAGGTATGTTGGAGGTCATCGAACAAGTAAGATTATGAGGTTTGTTGATAAAATTACCAAGTCAAAATATTTCCAAAAAGCAACGGAGACAGAGTTCATTAAAAAGAAGATTGAAGAAGTCTCCAATACACCCCTGCTGCTAACTGTGGAAGTACAGGAATGTAGAGGAACCTTGGCAGTCAACATTCCACCTCCCCCAAGTGATCGAATATGGTACGTAGAGGAGCCCTGAGGGATGGCTGGGATTTCCCTTGTTGTGTGACCATAAAAATCCCAGCCTGCTTGCCCTTGACATTATGGAAAGTACCTTCTCCTGGGCAGAAGCACTTTCGCACATTTTTTTCATGGAACCTACTTTCTTCTGCAAATGGTTAATTCACATTTAAAGATTCACCTTCACAAGGTCAGTAGGTGAAGTTGATGGGATGAGCTGTTTCTATTCTTGATCTTCCTCCTCTCTAGAGCCAACTATATCCACCAGTAAGAACAGCTGCCATTTGTAGAGCTCTTCTTCTGTGCCTGGCCCAGGTGTAACTGCTTGACCTGGGCAGTCCTCACAGCATCCTTGGAGATAGGTGCCATTTACAGACGGGATCACACATGCAACAGAGTCCCAGGCTTTTAGGGAAGACTCCTTGGGTCGGGCCTAGATGTTCAGGAGGCAAGAGCATATGCACTTTGGAACTGTGGTAGGAGGTCTATTCAAGGAGTTGTAACTGAATGAACCAGTGGTTCTCAACCCACCTATATATCACAGTTACAGAGGGATTTGTTAAAGATATTGCCAGCCCAGTACCCAGGATTGAGGGATTGAGGAACTGGCCAGGATAGAGAATCACTGAAATAAATTACTCATGGGTCCAGCAGAAGAAAATCACTCTGTGAATCTTAATTTAAAATTGACATTCCATATCCTATAAAATGTAAGTGTATACAGGATTGCATAAGAGACCCCAGGGTACCATGAACTACACTCCAATGAAAAAGCTCTGTTCTATCATAGAGTGAAACCACCATGCTAGTAGTACACATCCTCAGTGTTCAGGAGAGTTTGTGGGGATGATCCAGAGGATTTTTGAATTGACTCATCAGTTAATGATTTATCGGTGTCTCCCAGTAAAAACTTTAAAATGTCATTTTAGATGTTATTAATAAAGTAATATTTTCATAGGGAAAAAAGCCTATAATCTTATCATCCAAAAATAATCAGTTAATACCTTTCTGTACAGTCTTCCAAACTTAATTTAAAATGCTTTTAAATACTAAGAGTTGATAACATTTCTTTCCCTTCTAAGCTTTATCAGTTATAAATGCCACTGCTCAATGGGAGATAAAATTGAAGGCCTCTAGGATGCATGCTCAAATGCTGAACCATTTATTAATGATCCACAAAGATAAGTCTAGATATTTAGGATGTTTAGGACATTTATAGCAATTTGACATTTTTATTGTATTTTTTAAAACATTGGTCCATGACAAATTGAAGTTTTTAGATAGTTTGATAGCACATAGTCTCTTGTCTGGATACTTTACCAAGTTCTGAGTACCAGTCTGCTCCCTGGAGAAGCCATAGTAAGTGTGGTAGGGAGTATGGAATGAAAAAGGCTATGGAATGTTCTCTTTACACATGCATATTAGGTGTGAGGACCATGACCACTTCTCTCAGTGTCCCATCTTGGGAATGATATTCAGAGGACCACTTTCACTTTCTGCTTTATACACTTGTATATTTTGGGTTTTATTTTACACACACACACACACACACACATATATATATATATATTTATAAATAAATTTAAAAAATAGATAGATAGAAAGAAGGAAAGAAAGAAAGAAAGAAAGAAAGAAAGAAAGAAAGAAAGAAAGAAAGAAAGAAAGAAAGAAAGAAAGAAAGAAAAAGAAAAAGGTTGTTGTCATTTTAGGAGAACCAAGCCCAGGTCACTGACTTTTCCTTTGGGGCTTCCTGGCTTGCCATTTGTCAGAACTGTTCTCAGATCATCACAGCCCTACACATGGCTCAGGACACAGGGAGTTCAGATCATACTTACTGTGCTGAATTACTTTCCAGAGGGGATTATCAGAATAAGAATGGTTAAATAGTGGTAAAGGCCTGTGTAAATGAGGAATGTGTGCTGTTGGTACTTGTCTGCTTCCTTTCTTTGCTTCTAAATGTGGTTATTATTTGTCTTTTTTAAAAAGGTATGGTTTCCGGAAGCCACCATATGTGGAGCTGAAAGCTCGGCCAAAACTTGGAGAGAGAGAAGTGACTTTAGTTCACGTGACAGACTGGATAGAGAAGAAACTGGAGCAAGAGTTTCAGGTACACCTGCACTGTCATCTCGTGTTGCACACCGAGGCTAGCTCTGGGTAGAGAACAGAGGCTCTGAACTTCATGTGAGTCAGGATCCTCCTCTGAGGAGCCTCATCCCAGGAAAGTACACATATGATCAAACAGGTGTAAACTTCAGGTGGTTTCAGAAACTCTGAACTCATCCACAGCACACTGTTCAGTGGTCTTCAAAAGGGAAACCCAAAAGGTAGGGCCAAAGAACAAAATGATCCTCTTCTACCAGTAGGCTTGGCGAAGGTTAAGCCCTTTGCCTGCTGGGTCCATCTTTGGATTTTGTGGGCCCTGAAATTGGCCAGCTAGTAGCACCCACCCATGGTCAGCAAAGTTGCTCCCGCTCTGTGTGATACCCACTTTGCTCAGTTTGTTCATTCTTTAGAAACCCTTCTGTGAACAGCTACCCCTGTCCCAGGAGTCTAAAGATGCACCCCTGTCCCTCCCCTGTGGATCTTCTAGAGCAGTCTTGGAGTTTTCTAAGAGCTCATTCTCCAAGCCTGTCTTCTGCGTTCTCCACCAAAAGTTAATAGCAATGTAGCCCAGGCCCTGGGATGAGCTATTTTTATCCAGTTTTAATCAGATATTTGAGGCACAGTTGTCTCTCAAGGTTTTATCTATTAGCAACTTGTTTACTTTGTACTGAGTTTCACCTGTAAAATACATGTATTTTTGTAGTGGTAAGTTTTGAGTTACTGCCATGGAAGCTTTTTTATTATTTAAAAGCTATAGATTAAATATAACAAAACCAATTTCTGGAAAGTTTAATATCACCAAAAAGAAAGGTGAAAAAACAAAACATTTTGTACATGGCTGTTCTTTCTTCCTACAGAAAGTGTTTGTCATGCCAAACATGGATGATGTGTATGTCCCTATAATGCACTCAGCCATGGACCCTCGCTCCACTTCCTGCCTCAAAGACCCACTCGTGGAGGCTGCTGACCAGCTGTGATGGGTAAAGACCTGACATTGCCAGTGTTGAGATCTAGATCCAGGTGCGGGGTTCTTGGCTGCCTGTCCGCTGTAGCACAGGCCTTTCCTCACCACAGCTTCTGCCCTCTGCCTGCCAGTGCCCATTCCACTGTGAGGTGTCATTCCATGCATCCAGCAGCTGGTGTCTGGATTGCCTACTGCAAAACTCTGACTCAAAGGAGATTGGAAGAATCAAGGTGGATCCAGAGGTTTTGTGACTCATACCATGTCTTTGAGTCTACCAGTTTTTGTGGCAGCAAGAGCACATTAAGAGCAAAGCTACAATTGGAAGGCTTCCTTCCCCTTGTCTCAACTCCAAAGCTTTTCCTCAGGCAGCCAGAGCACAAGTGGAACATTTTCTCACTCCTAGTTTATGTGATGCAGCCCTCTGCATTTTGAGAATGTCAATGTGGTACCATGTGGAGGGTGGGGAATGGAATTTTGTAAACGATTTCATTGGTGATAAAGATATGCATAGCAACTTACTTTTCTTCATATTAATTTGTCTTGGAAGCAAGTAGCCATAGAACATACACTGACACAATATCAAACTATCCCAAGCCTTTTACCAATGATGTATAACCACCTGGTTCTAATCCCAAATAATTTCCTGACAGCACATGAAAACGTTAAACACCACATCATGACCAGGCCACCGTCTTCTAGTGTGCTCCAGGAAACTTTATAGGTATGCAAAGGCTTTGCTCATCTAGTTTGGGATCTATTGTGGTCAGTTTCCTTTTCTGATGACCCAAACTTAACATGTTATCACGAGTCAAGACCAAAAGCCTGCTCATCAAACACTACATATCTTAAAATTAATGTGACATTCTTCAACGTTGCCAACTTTAATTTGTGCATTTGTGTCAGAATGTTTCGTTTACAAGTGTGGAGGCCCTAATTGTATAATTTGCTTTGAGAATTTAAAGTTTAAAGCTGCATTCAACATTAAAATTACCTTGGGTAACTTTTGATAATTTATGTGTACTAATAGTGTTTTTTTAAACAGCACCCTGCCTGAACATGACTTTAAAGAAATTGATATATTGAAAAAATACCTGAACCTTTACTTGATTACTTTAATTGGACCATTAACCATTTGACTTAAATTTGACCATCCCAGTCAGTGTGCTGTTCCAATTTCTCATTGTGTAGGCCAGTTTGCCAGTCAGTCCGCATGTCTTGTTCACTGGTCTTTATAATTTCTGTGCAATAACTAAAGGCAGAGGACTAAGATGCACTACTGTGTATTGTAAAGAGATGACACATGACTGTACCCTATTGCACTTAAAATAGTATATGGGGGATTTACAATTGCTTGCATTCTTTCACAAAATAAATCTCATGTCAAATACTAGATAAAGGCATCTGTTATTTCTACTGAATCCTAATTAAATAGGGACACGTGGGCACTATTTCCTGGGTGATCATTGGACCAGCATTCTTACCCGACATGAGGTAAGTGCTATTATCCTTAATCCACGTTTAATCTGAGGGTAAATTTTGAACTGTATTGCCCAGTAGTCCTGTTTCTTGGGGCCCCCTCCAGGTGCCAATGCAGTTTATTCTGCACCTGTGCTTCCTCCTACTCAGAAGTGATGCAGCTTAGATTGTTCAATTAGAATCTGGATTACAGCCCTAACCGGTTTGGCTCAGTGGATGGACTGTCGGCCTGTGGACTGAAAGGTCCCAGGTTCGATTCCGGCCAAGGGCATGTACCTTGGTTGCAGGCACATCCCCAGTAGGTGTGCAGGAGGCAGCTAATCGATGTTTCTCACTCTCTATCCTTCTTCTTTCCTCTCTGAAAAATCAATAAAATGTATTTTTTTTTAAATCTGGATTACAAAGGAGTGACTGTGCAATTATCAAGGTGCCCATGTTGTGCCCAGTAAACCATAAAAATCTCACCTTCACAGCTACACTGTTCTGTTTAGGCTAACTGGGCTGGGACACATTCACCCAACGCTTTAGCCACACAGTATCCAAACAAGCAGTTGGTCCTTAAATTTACCCCTTAGCCAGATTAAATCCTTCCACATCACGACCGAAGTCGGTTCCTATCGAATACACCACGCCCTTAAGCTGCTCAAAGCTACAGCCCGTTTTTCTCTACCGCCACGCACACCGCGGTTAACTTCAGGTGCATGAGTGTCTCACTGACGGAGAGCCGGGACTTGCAGGGCAAGCACAGGAAATGTGGGGGGGCACTCGGTAGCAGAGCCTACAGGATCCCCAACGTCTCCTTAGGACATTTCAACCTCAGCTCAAAGGCTGGGTCGGTCAAAACCCCCGGAAAACCCGACCCCGACAGAGCGTGCGGCCGTGTCGCTCGCGGTTAAAAGGGCCGCCGGCAGAGCGCCGCAGGCCCCAGTTATGCGCGAGCAGCTGCTCTGGCGCTGCAGCCTGACCCCCGGCGCCACACGCAGGCGCAGCGGGGGCTCAAAGGCAGCGCGTCACGACAAGAAACACAGACACCAGTGGTAGGAACAATCTGTTTTATTGAGAGCCTTCAGGGAAGGGTCGAAGCGCTGGGAGGGCAATGGATCCGACGTCCTCGGCCGGCCGGACCTGCAACGAGAGCGGGGGGGGTAAGCGGGTGCGCCCTCGCCGGCTTGTTCCCTCCTCGCCCCGCCGGCGGCCAGGCTCAGACTCTTGTTCGCATCACCCTTGTCAGCAGTCTAACACGTGCTTTGATTGATATGTCATCACCGCTGGCCACTCGCCTCCCAGCCGGCTCCAGGGCCCGAACACCCGAGGCCTGCCCGCCACAACCCACAGCACAGACAGCCTCACCTCGCAAGCTTACAGCCGCCGAGAGACGGAGAAGTTCCCACGGCTTCTATTTAAAGAAGCAGGCAGGGTGCTTGGGCGGGCCTTACTGTTATTAACCAATAGCAAGTCAAACTTCCGGCCACGTGCCTGGAAAGTGGCCTAATGATTGGCCGTGCTCGCTGAGTCCTCCAGAATATAGAGTGGTTACAAGCCAACCATGGAGCTGGGAGGCTAGGAGAGTCCTAAATTATTCCCGATTTCTTTCCAGGTCTCGGTGGCGGGCTGGTAATTAGCGCGTTTCTCTATGGCCCACAAAAGAAAACTTTACAAACAACAGGACGCAAGTAATGCCTAATTGTCTGGGATACTCTGTGCCAGTAACAAGGTTCGGAGCTGTGGCTACAAAGGTGGCAAACGAACCTTGCCCCTGAATTCACTGTAACCTTTTCCGGTAGAAAGAGCTTGTGTGGGGGAAAGGAGAATGGTGTGCAACCAAATCTGGATAGTGTGATGAGTTCCTCTATGACCTTGGTCACTTAACCTTTCTGAGCCTCAGTTTCTGAAAAAGAAAATAAAAAAAAAAGTTGTGATGATTAAGGGGATTAATGCCAATCGCCCGGCACATTCTGAGTGGTAGATATTTGTTTTTAGAGGACTTTTTTGATGTGGAAAACGTATGTGGTTCCAATACTTGAATAAACTCTAAGATAGCAGCCTACTGTGGAAGCCCAAAGGAAAGAAGGCCTACCATTAGGAAAGTTAAAAGTTGCTAAATATTGAGCTCGTACTGTGAACCAGGCACACTGTTCACCAGTGGACGTAGGAATATGACCCTGTGCTCTAAGAGCTTCATTTACTGGGGAAAGGAACAGTAAACAGTCACAATTTCTGGCTATCTTCATTTCCTTCATATGTTTTCCTTGGGAATCCTTTTTTCCTCTTAATAAGGGAAATGTTTTTTGGTGTGTGTGTGTGTAATGATGAAACATTTCAACCTACGAGTCTGTAGTTGAACGGGCCTCTTATTTTTATTTTTTTAGTCTTTAGTTAAATTTTAAAATTCCTATTTGATTTAGAGCAGTAATTATTTTGGCAAGTGTTTTGTCACTTCGATATGATTATTTTTTTGCTGTTTAAATGTGTGTTATTAATATCAATATTTATTACAGTGTGGTACAGTTTCTACACTGTATTTAAGTGTATGTGGGAAATGTATTTAAGTTTTTTTAACTAGAGTATGATCTATTTTTATATATTCCACAGATTCTTGAAATGAAAATGGTTTTACTATCATCTGCAAATGTTGATATGAAATATTTATCAATTCAGCCTTAGCTGTGTTGTAATTATATTGTCCATATCTCTGTATTTTATAGTTGATGTGAGTGTATGCTCTGTCATTGATTGATAGTGATGTGTTAAGATTATGCTTCAAATACCAAATGCTGGTGAGAATGCAAAGCAACAAGAAATTTGCTTCATTACTGTTTGGGAACACAAAATAGTACAACCATTTGGAAAAGAAATCAGACAGTTTCTTATAAAGTTAAACATACACTTACTCTATATATGACCTAGCTGTCCCTAGGTTTTTACCCAAGAGAAATGGAAATTTATGTTAACACAAAAATCCTGTACACAAATGTTTATAACAACATTATTTATAATCCCCACTCCCCCCAAACTGGAACAACCTCAAAGTCCTTTACTGGGTGAATGGTAAGCAAATTGTGGTACATCCATACAATTGAATGCTACTCGGCAATAAAATAGAATAAACTATTGATGCATGCAACACTTGTAAGAGTCTCAGAAGAATTATGCTGAGTGAAAGGAGCCAGACTCAAAAGATGGTATGATTCCATTTATAGAACATTCTAAAAAAGAAAACTATAAGGATGGAGAACAGATCAAAGAATTTCCAGGAATTGGGCAGGGGAGGGGAGGGGGGAGCAAGGCGGGGAGAGATATGACCACAAAGAGCAGCACGAGAACATTTTGAAGGGTGATAGAACTGTTCTGTATCTTGATTGTGGTGGTGGTTACAAGACTTTATGCATTTGTCAAAACTAGTAGAACTGTTCACCCAAAAATTTATTTTTACTGTGAAATTTAAATATTAAAATTAGCCCAGCCAGCATGGCTCAATGGTTGAGCATCAACCTATGAACCAAGAGGTCACGATTCGATTCCCAGTTAGGGCATATGCCCAAGTTTCGGGTTCCATCCCCAGTGTGGGGTGAGCAAGACGCAGTCGATCAGTGATGCTCATCATTGATGTTTCTATCTCTCTCCCTCTCTCTTCCTCTCTGAAATAATAAAAATATATATTTTTAAAAAATAAATTGTGCTTCAGTCATTTTCCTTGATTTTTTCTATTATTCTTTGTTTTGTATATTTTGAGGCTATGCTGTTTATCTCATTGTGGTTGGTGACTGATAACATTTCCATTGTGGATTACATATATTTATGTATGAAACAACACACTAAGCTATTATGGTTTTTGCCTTGAATTCTAATTTATCTTACATTAGATTAGCAATGCTACTTCTGTCTTTTTTGTGTGTGTCTATGTTTGTCTGATATAACTGTCTATCCCTTTATTTTTAACCTTTCTATGTGATTTTAGTTAATGTGTCCTTTGTAGTAGGCATATGGTTGGATTATAGTATTTAGCTCAATCTGGTAAGATATGCCTTTTAAAAATTCATTTAAAAATTTTATTATGGCCTTGGTTTGTGTGGCTCAGTTGGTTGGAGTGTCATTCCTGGCACCAGAAGGTCACCAGTTTGATTCCCAGTCAGGGCACATGCCCCAGTTGCAGATTTGGTCCCTAGTCAGGGTGTGTGCAGGAGGCACTGATCCATGTGACTCTTTTCTCTCTCTCTCTCTCTCTCTCTCTCTCTCTGTGTCTCTCCTCTCTCTCTCCCTTCCTCCCACTCTAAAAGTTAATAAAAAATTTTAAGTTTTATTATGAAATAACTGCATACAGGAGTACATATAAAGTGTATGTATGGTTGAAGATAATTAATAATTGAATATTCTATACTTACCACTTAATTTAAGAAAAATGGCATCAGTAATTTTGAAGTAACTTTCGCCTCTTCTGATTCTTCTCACTCAGAGAAAACCACGATCCTGAATTTTGAGTTTGTCTTGTTTTGCTTTTCTTTTTAATTTTTCTTCATATTTTGTATATTATTTAGTCTTACTTGATTTTGAGCTTTATAGAATATATATAGAATATACTGTATAAATTCTTCTGTGGCTTGCTCTTTTTATTGCTTAATATTGGTGATGTTCATGTTATTGCATGTAAAGCAACCAGTAATTGTAGTAATACAACCAAGGTAGCATTTCAGTACACAGTTATTCTACATTTTACACATCTATTCTCTTTATATTAGATGTTTAAAATAGCTTCCAGTTTTTACTATTATAAGCTATTACAAAGCTACTTCGAATATTCTTGTGTGTGCATAAGTTCCTTTAGGGTATGTACATAGAAGCACAATTGCTGTGTGGTAGGGTAGGCACATTTCCAACTTTCTAGATAATAACAAATTATTTTCCAAAAATAATGCACTCCCACATTGGCCTACACCCTCACCAATTCTTGATACTGTCAGACTTTATATAGTTTGCCATATGGTCAGTGTAAAATGGTATTATAATCAGCCATAGGCCAGGTGTAGTCATATACATCGTTGATTTGGTACTCTTAGGAATGCTGAGCCAGCATTTTAATCAGGGTTCATTGATTTAAGTTGCCCAACTCAAACTAGCTGGGGTCAAAAGGGGGAGGTTTTGTTAAATGGGAGGAGAGCTGGGCAGCCTGATCTCAAGCCAACTAGAATCAAACTCAAGCTTGTCCAGGGCTCCCTGACTGCATCCATGCTTCTCTCTATCTGCCATCTTGCTTTTGAATTGGCTTTCTTTGCAGGATGGATGAGGCTCCTGGGCCTCACACCTCCTGGCTTTGCCACTAGAAAGGAAACGAGGCTCTTTTCATGGTTCTAACCGGAGTCAGATTGGGTACAAGCCTACTCATGGGTCATGTAGAGGTGGCCAGATGGGTAGCTGTTTTGGTTATCTATTACTGCACAATAAACCACTCTGTAACTCAGTGACTTAAAACAACAGCCATGTTATTGTCGCTCACAGAATGACCTGAGTTAACTGGACTCAGCTGGGAGATTCTTGTGCTCCATGTATCAGCTGAGGTCACCTAGGGGCTTGCCTGGGCTGGAACATTCAAGATGGCTCCACCAGATGTCTGGCAGCTGGGACCTCAGCTGGAGCGGTTGATTAGAGCAACTCCTTTCTCCACGTGGCCTGTGTCTCGATGGCTTGGGTTTCTAAGCTAGCTTCCAAGAGGGAGCTCCAAGAGTTAGTATTCTAAGAGGAAGGAAATGAAGCTGCCAGGCCTCTTAAATCTGTGATGAGAGGTCCCTGAATATCACTTGTGCCCACAACGAGTCACGGGCCCAGTCCAGATTGAAAGCCAGAGAGCCCTAGCTGGTTTGGCTCAGTAGATAGAGCATTGGCCTGCAGACTAAAGGGTCTTGGGTCAAGGGCACATGCCTGGTTTGTGGGCTCGATTCCCAGTGGGGGGCGTGCAGGAGGCAGCCCATCAATGATTCTCATCATTGATGTTTCTATCTCTCCCTCTGCCTTCTCTGAAATCAATAAAAATATATATATTTTAAAAGGGGTGGGGGTGGGGGTCCTGGGCACGTACGATTCCGGTCAAGGGCATGTACCTTCGTTGCAGGCTCCTCCCTGGCCCGGACCCTGGTCGGGTGTGCAAGAGGCTACCAATCGATGTGTTTCTCACACATCGATGTTTTTATCTGTCTTTCCCTCTCTCTTCTACTCTCTTAAAAAAAAAAAAAATCAATGGGAAAATATCCTCAGGTGAGGATTAACCACAAAAAAAAAAGTGAAAGAGGAAAATAAGCTCTCCCTTTTGATGGGCAGAGCAGCATGTGCATAGAGGCAGAGAAAGGATTATTTGGGGCCATCATTGAGTGGCTTCCACAATAGAGTAATATGATTGGGCCAGCCTGCGTAGATGCCCGCTAGGGGGCAGACAATAAGTCTGTCCACACCACTTAGCATATCCGCTCTTGCAGAGCTGGCCCCAATTCCTGTTTACTTGCTCCCTCTGTGGTCCCAGCAATGAGAACAGCCCCTTGAATGAGGTAAAGGTCTGATGAACTATTGTTGAATTCCTTCTTCTCAGTCTTCTTGTTTGTGTAACTGCACCAGTCAGATGCTTGCCATTCTGCCTTGGCAAGCTTTGTATCTGTCCTCTCCCCTCTTCTTCTAGAGATGAACAATCTCCTAACAGTCTCTCAAACGCCTGCCTCTTCCCCTAACTCTCCCCTTGAAATACATCTTCAGTCCTGTCTCACTCTGCTGCCTATTAGAGAAAGCCCAGCCTGAGTGTAGTGCCCCCACCTACTGACCCATCCTGCTGCCTTCCCAGCCCCATCTCCCACTGCTCCTTTGTGTAGATGCCAAGCACACGCTCAGTGATGAGTCGGCTTGGGCTCCCATGAAGCCACACAGTGCTTTCCTTTCCCCAGGCCCCTGTTCAGGTCCTCCACTCCTCCTAGGACAGTGGTCGGCAAACTCATTAGTCAACAGAGCCAAATATCAACAGTACTTCTTCAAAATAGACTCGCCCAGGCCGGAAACCGACTTCTTCGCATGGGCCACGAAGTTTCAATCGCACTGTATGTATGCCCGCACGTGGTATTTTGTGGAAGAGCCACACTCAAGGGGCCAAAGAGCCGCCTGTGGCTCAAGAGCCGCAGTTTGCCGACCACGGCCCTAGGATATCCGTTTCTCTGTCAAATCTGACTAAAGGCCCAGCACAGGCACCACTTCTTCCATGAAGCCCTCTCTGCTTTACCCTTCTCACCCTCTTCCTTCCACCAGACCCTGTCTTGAACACCATAGTTCTATTTGAGTTTATTCCTGCCTTCACATACTTTTCACAGTCAGCCTATATGTTGGTTATTTCTGTGCATGTCCTATCACCTTTTCCAACTTGCAGAGTCTTGTGATGTTCCCTCGAGGTACCAATCCATGTACTCAGAAGCCCTTAGTGATGTTCATTCAAAGAATGAATGAATGGCCTGATCAGTGTGGCTCGGTGGTTGAATGTCGACCTATGAACCAGGAGGTCAAGGTTCAATTCCCAGTTAGGGCACATGCCCAGGTTGCGGGCTCGATCCCCAGTAGAAGGCATGCAGGAGGCAGCTGATCAGTGATTCTCATTATTGATGTTTCTATCTCTCTCTCCCTCTCCCTTCCTCTCTGAAATCAACAAAAATATTTTTTTAAAAAAGTATGAATGAATGGTAATCCATGTAGTCATCTCTAAAATGAAGCTGATGAAATTATAGCTAAAGTTCCTTTCTGCTCTAAAATTTGATTACGTCTATGAATGAGCTCTCCTAAGGAAAAGGGGATAGACTGGGTAAGGTATACATATTAAGCCTTGAGAGAAACAGTCTGGAAGGAGGAAAAAGAGACAGAAAATGGTAATATTCAAAGTGGAAAAGTTCAAGAAAACGGAACTATTAACATACCCGAACTGAAGAGAGGCCTATGGAAATAAGATCAAGCATGGTCACTGGGATTTTACAAGAGGAAGAATGTTTATGAGCTGCTTAAGAGATGTTTCCAGAAAGTTCTAAGGAAATATGCCAGACTCCAGGGGATTAGGAGGGACTGACCAGGGAGGAAGTGGCACTCTGAGGACACTGTTCCTGTATTGGTGCTGCATTGGGCCTTTGAGAATAGTAATATATTGATAACACTATGGACACCATGGTGACAAATACACTTGGCACAGACGGGTGTGAAACAACAGCTCAAAGGTAAGTGAACAAATGCTCAGGATTGGACTGAACTACCCACAGGGCAGAAACCCCGGATGTCTGCTGTATTTCTTACATTCTTTTGCACAACCCTCAGATAAGATCAGGAGACTTACATGTCATTTGAGGCACTGCTCTTTGTCACCACACATATGTATAAACTTCTGGTTGTCGTTCCAGGGACACACACCAATCTGGGCTACTGCCTAGCTACATTTACAGGTCACATAATGTTACCTTGTCATAATGCTGTGCGAGGGGCAAGAATAATAACCAGCTAGTGGTGGAACACTTTCTAGCATCTGGGCCGCCTAGACAAGCTCTGAAGTCATATGGGTAGCTGGATTCTAATCCAGGTTGTGCCTCTCACTGGCTGTGTGTTACCCTCTCAGTTATTAACCTTTTCAAATTTCAACGTGGCATCTGGAAAAATGGGGCTAGTAACACCCACCTCAGAACTGCTGTCCAGATAACGTGGGATGATCCCGTAAAGCATGTATTTCTGCACATTTCCAAACAATCGAGAACACCCAATAAATATTAGCTGCGATAAAAAGAAACACTCCCTTTTGTAATACAAGAAAGGATGTAGTAGGTTCGGTTCTATGGCAAAGAGAAGTGGTTTGGAATGAGTGTCACATCTTTTCAGATCCAATCATTCAAGAACAGGAAGAGTTTTATTTGCTTAAGAACCAGACTGCTCACAGTGGCAGTGGCTTTTCTTCCATTTCCCTTAAAAATGTGGACACGAAGGAGATAGAAAGTTAGTCTGCTACCAGGCACTCTCGTTTCATCGTTTCATTTCTCCCACAACTGCCCCACATGTGCTGTAAGTTCAAGTCTGGAAGCCGCGGCAACAGCACTGGGATCACTAAAAATAAGCCAGAGTCCATTCATTCTCATAAAGATTGTTCCTTTGAGACGTTACTGAACTTTCAACCATGACCTCCCTTTTGGATTTTACCAGCTTTTTCTTTCAAAGGGAGCTACCCTCTCACTAAATAGCTATCTGCAAACAAACATCATAATCATTTTTTTTATCGTGTTTAACTTCGTCTTTTTTATTGCTTAAAGTATTACAAAGAGTATTACATATGTCTCCTTTTTTTTCTCCCCTTGACCTTCCCCTGGCCTCCCCTACTCCCCAGTGTCTTGTGTCCATTGGTTATGCTTATATGCCTGCATACAAGTCCTTTGGTTGATCTCTTTTTTTTTTTCACTTCTTGATGAATTTAATTTCTTTTTTTTCTCCTCTAATGGTTAATCAATTTTTTTTATTAGTTAAGGTATTACAAATGTGTCCTCATCCCCCCCATTAACCCCCAACCTCCCCCCGCCCCCCGCACACTCATGCTCCCATCCCCCTGTTATCCATGTCCATTGGTTTGGCTTATATATGTGTATACAAGTCCTTCGGTTGATCTTATCATAATAATTTTTAATGAAATTTTGAAGGGTTTTAAACAGAAAAGAGGCATAAACTCTTTTAAAGCTAGGTCATAATCTGTTCCACCAGAGGGCGACATTTGCTAAAATAAATAAAAGAGACTCTCATAGGGATGAACACGGGACATGGAGAGTAAACTGGATCCGAGGATCTTGGCACCCTTAGTCACCTGCGGAAACTGGAAAACACACAGCCTTTGGGCTTCACCCTGGGAGATTCTGAATCAGTAGGGGAAGAGGGCATGAGAAGGTGTTGGAAATTTGTTTTTGTAAAGCTCTCCAAATTTGGGAACAATTGTTTCAGAGAGAAATGAATATAAGATTTTAACTACATTTTTCCCATCATTCACCATCCAGATATACTATTCAGGTCCTGATGAATATATATATAACCTTGGTGCAAGAAGAGGATTTATCTTTACAATAAGACCACGACCTTTGCCTGGTTTAGAGGTTGCTATTTAATGAGACTTCCAGAAAGGTATTCTATATGGGCAGATCTACTCAAAAGGCACCCTACAAAATATTTCCACTGCTGATGGTATTTATCAGTAATGCCAGTTTTTGCTTTATCAGAAGTAAAAAGCTGTCTAAAGCAATGCCTGGCTGTGGAGCAAGATTATGGACAATGCTGCCATAAATAAAACCAAAGCTTATCAGTATGAGTTGCCAGTCAAGTGAACTGCATAAAACATATCCAGTGATTAAATGTAAGAACAACCTAATTGGTGCATAAGAAATTCTGAGAGCATATGACAGTGCAGTTAAGACCTGGGGGTGTTAGGTCCAGCTGAGTTCAAGATATATATATATATATATTCACCTGACCGGGCTCCTTGAAATGAATTTTTTTCCTTCTTTATTGGACCTTTAAAAGTGATTTATGAGTCAAATTGAGGTTAAGCATTCCCCTTTGTGTTTCGTCCACTGGTGCTTACAAGGTCACAGTGACATTTTGAATTGTCAAAGGCTGCCAGAGTTTCAGTACAGAAAGTTCCCCCATCTAGACTTCCTCTGTTTGAGAAAAAGCACCAGAGGAGAAGGCATGGGAAAGGGGTGTTTTTCTAGTCAAACTTCTTTTCTAACTCAAGCATGTGGTCTTACAGATCCTGTTGTCAGCTTGCAAGCCGGGCAGGTAATCATTAAAGGGCTCCTCCCTGGGCACCTGGCCGCACTGCTCGGGAGAGATGCAGCCTCTGTTTTAACCCAGCTCCCCGCCAATCCCAAACCTCTCTGTTTGCATTTAGACGTGCAGATAACACTTTTCAAAACGTGTCTACCACTTTCACAGCGGCCAAGACTCAAACTGCTCTGGACTCTCGGCATGGTTGATTAGTCCCTTGACTGGCCTCGGAGTAGGGGTTGGGAATGGGTAACTGTTTACAGGATGCTGGCTTACTTCACGCATGCCTGTGTTACAGTCAGGGAGGGTTGGTGCACAGTGCACACAGACCAGATCCAGGGCCAGTCCCCCACTGCTTTGCTGTTTTCTCTTGCATTGCTTACTTACTCCTTTCCCCAAACCCTGAAAAATCTTAGGTTTTATTATGAGCTGGTTGGGAAAAATTAGAGAAGTTACTTACCCTTTTTCTCCTAAGATCTATTAGTGTCTTGCTCCGCTCTCAGTTGACTCATGACAAACAACATGTCCTCTGTCTTCTCTTCCAAGTGGAGGGCAGCATGGGACCCAGTGACCACACAGCTGCTGGGCTCTTTAATTTAGGCTAATAGCCCACAACCCGCAAACAGAACTCGTTTGGCACCTCAACACACCCACTCGCTCCGATGAGTTGTGACACGTGTCATCCATCCCAAGCTTCAGGAGGTCACAGATGCAAATGCCACGTGAACACCATGACACCAGCAGCCGAAGTGAGTTCCTTTTTTGGAACTGATAATTTTTGGCAAATGATTTGGCCACGGTTTATTCCGAAAGGAACTGATGCCTGTTGGACATGATTTGAGGGGGAATTCCTGAGGGGGAAAAAAGAAAAAGGAAGAAAGGCCTTCCGACTAGCTGAGTGGCAGCTGGAGGACCCCAGGGCTGTGGAGTCGGCGACATGGGCGCAGGCAGAAGCGCTGGATTTGCTGGCCTCCCGTCAGCTGCTGCCCTCGCTCCGGAGGGCGCCGGCGGGAAGACCAAGCGGGGTCTCTGGGCAGCCGGCACCGCCTGTCTCCCGGCCTTTCCCCTGATCAAGTTTGACTCAAGGGGTCTCTCGGAGGGACTAGCGGTACCTCCTACCTCCTGGGGGAAGGGGTGCGCCCGCGTGGCGAGGCTGCCGGCCTGCCCCCGCACCCGGATAAGCTCCCAGCCTCGACAGCCCGGCGCCCCTAGATGCGGACGCCTGGGCTGGTGCTGTCCAGCCACCCCAGCCGCGGGACCTGGGCCGGCCAGCAGCCTGTGCTGACCTCGGCCCCGCCCACCGCGCCAGCCCCGCCCACACTCGAGCCTGGCCCTGCCCCCGCGGGGGCCCCGCCCAGTCTCGGGCCCGCCCCCAGCCCGGACCCGCCCCGACCGGAAGAAGCGCCGGCCCGGCGCTTAAAGGGTCGGGAATGGGGGTGCCGCCGCCGCCTAGTCAGCTCTTCCTTCGCTGAAGACCAGCCGCCGCCGCGCTGTCCTCGCGGCGCCCCCGCCCCGTCCTCCGCCCTCCCGCACCGCCCCCCAGAGCCGGCTGGCTGGGCCGGGAGCTGGGACGGAGCTCTCGCCATGCCCGCCCGGCGGCGGCTGCTGCTGCTGCTGCTGTTGGCGCTGCTGCTGCCCGGCTCCAGGGTGAGTGACCGGGAATGGTGGGATGGGGGGACATCTCGGGGCCCCGCCGGACTCCGAGCTGGGAGCGCAGCGGCCGCGGCTCGAGGCCCCGTGCGCCCCGGCGGAGGCTCCAGACGCGCGTAGGAGGCAGCGCCGGGCGGGGAGCGGACGCCTCCTGGCTGGTCCGAGTGGCGGCCGCGGCCAGCCACGCCGAGGCGCACGCCACCCGGAGGGCCTCGCGGCCAGCGCGGTGTCCCGGGCAGCGCTTCTCGGTGCGGCCTTGCGCGCAACTTTGTGTCGCCCCGGTGGCACCCCTGGTCTCCAGAAGGCCACCTGCCGGACCCTCCCCACAAGTGGGCGCGGGCTCCGCCTGCGGTGGCCGCTGGGGAAGGACTGAAAGGGCCCTGTAGCCGAGGGGAAAGGAATGCCTTGCGTTTATAATCCTGGTTGGAACTTTTAATACGCGAGAACTTCGGGAGACGAGTGCAGTTGCGAGAGAGTGAGCTTTTCCACCCAAGAGCTCGATCGCTGGACCCTGCTCACCTGTCTTGCAGGTTCCTTGGTCTGGTGAGGCAGGAGGCTGCCTTTTGTGCACCAAGATTTCGTGAAGCAAGTTCAGCTGTGGGAATTGGGCTCGTTTTTAAGACCCCATATGGGACAGCGGCGAAGCCGCTTCCGAACTTTGAGTAAAAGACTGTCTCCTTCTGTGAGAACACTGGGGGGCTGTCCGAGACGTCTTCTCATCTTTTTGCGGGGAGAAGCGCCTGGTTTACATTTATTTAACTATTTAAGACCTTTTACTCTGGCTGTGGATTTGGGCACCACGGCTGGGAGGACATTTTGTGGACACACTTGTTTTTTTTCCTCTTCTGGTTGGAAGAACCTAGCGAGTGGTTTTTAAAAAAACATATTGTTCAGGATGTGGGTATGGTACATCGGTGCAGGATCTGTTTAATGACCTCCACTGTGTACTCTTTAATGTGGATACCATGTGCCAGGTGTCCAGGTGGAAAACTGACATATGTGTACCTGAGTGCCACAGCGGGAACTCGTTGGAGATTATGCATTTTAAGTAAATAATGCTCCATGCTCTTGGAGTAACAAGGATTTGGGAACAGCTGTAGTAATATATAAGGTTACCTTTTTCACACTCGGGTTTTGTTTTTTAAAGGAAAGTTGGTGCACACTTCACGTTAGAACTCGTGTATTTAAGTTTTTCTTCTAATTTAAGAAAAAAAAATCCACTTTCACAACTAGATTCAGGTTTTGAACTTCAACACTATATCGTGGATTGGTTAACTGCTGCTTGGCATATGTTCACAGATAAGAGAATGACCATATGTATGGCAGGGAAACTGGTCATTTCGAATAATGAAGGCCAGAGTGTATTGGTTTTCTTTGCCACATATTCCATGCTGTTCTTTCATTGGAGTCTAGTGTTTTAGTTATTGAATAACTTAGGCTTAAACAGCCCCAAATAACTATTTAGCTTTGGTTGGGAATATAGTTTCATGTCATGTAAATATTTGCAAATTGTATTTAGAAATCCAAACGTCTCAGAGTTCCTGGTAAAATATTCCAGACCCACATTGAAAGGTTATGTTTTTCACTACATTTTTAGGTAAAAGGTCAGAATTTCACTCCCAGAATTATCTAACAGTAAAAATTTCTATCCCCAAATGTAGTGAGAATTCTTACATGAAAACTCTAAACGAAACCCATTGCAAAGTGTGCAGTAAAAACCAGGCAGCAGTGATGTTGGGTAGCATGCACTGACTGTAGAATTAGACAAGCCTGGGTTCTAGTTGTGCCCTCAGGCAAGTTATTTTACTTCTTAGAGACTCTGTTTTCTGTAAGTGCAATGGGGACAGCCAACATACTAACATGCTTGAAGGCACCTTGCACTTCATAGATGATAAATGTACTCTCCTTACCCCTCGAATCCTCCAGGTGCTTTTTACTCTCTGTCATTTTTTTAAAGTATATATTATACGTCTGCAAGGAGCATGTTTGGATGCTGTTTCTTTTTGATTGATGATATAACTAGAACATTGGAGGCAATACTGTGATTTTTCTTTCAGTTTGTGTCTGATTGAGCCAGACGTTGACTCATCATGGGCTGCAACTCTAGGCTTTCAGATCAAAATGCAATAACATCAGTGTTATTAAGGATTTGAGACTGTTAATCCAGGGAGTTTTCCCCTCCATCCTAGACCTGGATCTTGTACCTCATGTTGGTTTGTATTACATCACTGCTGTCACATCATCGCTGTCATGTAGTCCTCATTTTCCCATGTTGAGGTGCCCCTTCTCTTGAGTACCAAAGAGGTCTGTAGCATGTGTGGCAAAATACTTTCTTCCGTTATAATATACTAGAGGCCCAGTGCACGAAATCCGTGCATTGGTAGGGTCCCTAGCAGCTCCCTCCCTTCCCCTGGCCTGCCCCGCCCCCTGGTTGAACTCCCAGACAACCTCCCGGTAGAGGGGACAATTTGCATACTATGCTTTTATTATGTAGGATATCATTTTTTTATTCAGTGTTTTGGTTTTATTTATTTTTAAATAAAATTCTTTTCCAGTTACAGTGATGTACAATATTATATTAGTTTCAGGCGTACAACATAGTGATTAAAACCAGTGTTTTGGTTATAGAGCAGAATAAAAAACGTCCCCGCGAACTGAGGACCATGTAAGTACAGAAACACACTGAGAACATCATCTGAGACACGAGTGTTAACTCAGAATGTCCTCGCTTACCGTGTATCCTGATAGTTATCACCTGCATGAATTATCCTAATAGGAGATAGCAGGTACTTATTCTGAGGCCAGGAGGAGAATGTTTCATTAAGCTCATGTTATCAGGGCTGCTAATCATGAGATGAGACTGTAGTTGTGCACATGTGTTTGTGTGTTATTTCATTAACTTGCCTGCCCACTGGGCTTTCCACAGTAGCGTAGCTTCTCAGAGCAAGGAGAAAAAGTGTATGAGAAGTCTTCTTGAGAGAGTTCAACGGTAGGACATATCCCCGCATATAGGACAGTGGGCTACGTACAGGTTTCTTCATGTCTGGACGGAGTAGCACCACCTGCGTGGGCCTGGGGGATAGTTATTTGTCTGTCTCAGATTCTGACTCCATTTTTCAGGTCGAAGAATCATTGGAAACCTCTTTGGTTTGAGGATCCAAAGTAATCTTTTGGTTCAGTAGTGTGTGTGTTTTATAATGATCAAATGTTCTCCCTAAAGAGATGATATAGGAGAGAAAAACCTAATGTATCAAATGGATTCCATTTTTATTATGCACAAATAACTTGGGGCCTGTAACCTAGCAATATGATTAGAGTGTGATGCTGGCTTAAACAGTGGTGAATCACAGTCCATGAATAAGAAACATGCGGGTTGAATATATTTCCCAGGGGCTGGCAATTTTTTTCCCCTGTCTTTATCTTTGCTATATCCCATGTTTGGTAACCTGCCACAGAGCAACACATTCTCAGAGATACTTAAAAGAGACTAGATATGGATTGGGAAAGTAGAACTTTAAAAGGTAATCATAAGCTCCTAGCCTGCATTCTTTTTAAAAAATTTTTTTAAATTTATTTTATTGATTTTTCACAGAGAGGAAGGGAGAGGGATAGAGAGTTAGAAACATGGATGAGAGAGAAACATTGATCAGCTGCCTCCTGCACACTCCCCACTGGGGATGTGCCCGCAACCAATGAACATGCCCTCGACGAATCAAACCTGGGACCCTTGAGTCCGCAGGCCGATGCTCTATCCGCTGAGCCAAACCGGCTAGGGCCCTTTTTAAAAATTTAAGTTACATCTAGACATGTGCAAACACCCAGCAAATACAACAGTGTAAAAATATGTGTTTATATTTTTGTTCGGTTTCCCTCCCTCGCTCCCACAGAATGTTTCCCATAACCTGTTAGGAAATGTTCTGAGTGCATTTGTCACTTTTAGTAGCACTTTAGTAAACCATCATTCATGACAAAACATGTGAGCTTTCTGTGCTCAGCCCTGGCTTGGGGACCAGGGTTGACATGGTACTAAGCCTTGCTTTGCCTAGCGATCACCCTGCTGAGGTCATATGGATTGTTTGCAGTTTCCACTATTATAAGGAAAGGTCTATTTCCCTTTTTTTTTCGAATCTTTTATGTGTTTAGTGCTTCCTGAAGGATAACATGGGAAAATTTCTATATGATAATATGGGAAGATTTCTTTAATCCCTTAAAATAGTCATATTCATTGTAGAAAAGTTAGAAAGCATAGATAAGTCTAAATGAAAAAAAAACTTTCTATAATCCTACAATCCAAATATTACCTCTATTAATACTTTAACAGCTTTATTGAGATGTAATTCACATATCATATAACTCACCCGTTTAAAGTGTGCAGTTCAATGGTGTACAGTTCACAGAATTGTGCAACCATCGCCACAATCAATTTTATAATGTTCTCATCATCCCCAAAGAAACTTCATACACATTAGCTGTCACTCCCCATCTCTCACAGCCTCTGAGACAGGCAAATAAATAATTTTGTAAGTGGAATCATTCCATGTGGTCTTTTGTGACTGGCTTCTTTCATTTAGCGTAATGTTTTCAAGGTTCATCCAGGTTGTAGTATGTATCAGTGCTTCGTTTGTTTTTATTGCTGTTAACACTGCATTATATGGTCACACCGCATTTTGTTAATCCATTCGTTAGTTAATGGAACATTTGGGTTGTTTCTCCTTTTTGACTATTATAAATAATGCTACTATGAACATTTGAATACACATTTTTGAATGGCCATATATTTTCATTTTGGGGGGTTATATACCTAGGAGTGGGATTTCTGGGTCATATATATGGTAACTGTATGTTTAACTTTTTGAGAAACTGTTTTCTAAAGCAGCTGCACTATTTTAATTCTCACCTGCAATGTAGGAGGGTTCCAATGTCTCTACATGCTCACCAACACTTGCTGTTATCTGCCTTCTTGATTATAGTCATCTTAGTGGGTGTGAAGTGGTAACTCATTATGGTTTTGATTTGCATTTCCCTGGTGGCTAATTTACTAACACCTTGATATATATACTTCCAGACGCTTTTTTCTGCGCACATATTTGCATAGGTAGTATTTTTCTTCCCCAAACTGGAACATATCACAGATCTTTCTTTCATTGTTAATAAATTTAATTCTGCAACGTCATTCTCGTAATACTTCTCTGCGTAATACTTCTCTGAATGGATATAACATAATTTGACTATTCAACCAGGTAGAATATTGAGGCTGTTTTTAATGTTCATTATTATAAACAATGTAATAAACCATTTTTTCTTTTTTAAAAATATGTTTTTAGTGAGAGAGGAAGGGAGAGGGGGAGAGAGATAGAAACATCAATGAGAGAGAAACATCAACATCTTTAGGCTGCCTCCTGCCCTGACCAGCAATCAAACGAGCTACCTACCTCTTGGTGCATGGGATGACACTCAACCAATTAAGCCACACTGGCCAGGGCATGAACGCATCTTAACGGCTTAATTATTCCTTGGGATAAATTCCTAGAATTGGAATTTGCTGATCAAATGTAATCTTTTACAGCTCCTTCCCCCAGCCCCAAACTATTTTGGATGTTTTAAAAAGCACAAGCCTTAAATTGGGTTTATAATAGCCATTTTAAAGTAAGCTGTTTTAGCAGCATGGATTTTAAGTCAAGTGAAAATGAAATATTTAGATTGTATTTTGCTTATATTTTGAAAACGTAAATAACCATAGCGGTCTATTGATGACTCTTTATGTACCAAGAGCTACTGAGAAAATGTTTTGTTCTGCTGATTTGTTCAGTAAATTGTTTGTAGGGCCCTTGGGTCTGCAGTGGTTTCAGATCAGCTTTGTAGCAGCTGTGGCTCCCGTGAGCACCCTCAGCTGCCTCGGGATCATCTGCAGGTTTGGTTTTGGGTAGCCTGCCTCCTGGAGACAAGATTCTTTCTATGGTTGGTTGTGAGGCCATTTACAATTTTGCTTCAAGACTATTGGTAAGTCGATAATTGATGCATTGGTTGTGCCTTTTGGAGGCAGCTATTCTTAAAACATACAGCTTGTCCATACAGCTATATTTCCTGGGCAGATTAAAGTGCCACTTGACAATACCATCGTGCCTTTGGTGTTTTTTTGTTTTCCCACAAACATACCTAAACTTACTCATCCAAAGGAATGTTGTCTCTTTCAAAATACGTAATCACCCCTTCAGAGTCAGTGTTGACGTCCTATAAGTTAGTCTTTTTAAAATTGTTTTACTTTCCAGTACTTCATTTAATAATGTAGTCAATCAGTTTAATAATTCAACTTAAAACACAAAGGGAGCCCTAAAAGAGCAAATATTTACTCTTGAGCCAATTATCCTTACACAACTTAAAACATTTCCCAATTCCTTCCGATCTGTGCTTGAATATAACTTTCATGTGCTTCACACTGAAGTTTTGGTGAAAACTATTAGTCAGCTTGATTGCACAAGTTGCTGAGGACACTTGGATAGGATTTTTGGTTGTTTTTAAAAACCAACTAAAGACTTTCCACCATGTAGGGGACTCACAGGTATATTCTTTGAAGAGAATTTCCAGAAAACTCCAGAAATATTTGTGAGCAACAGGAGCACAGCTGCATAAAGGTATAAATGCTTCCCAAGATAACTGGAATCAGAGCATATTAGACAGTTGGCAGGGATCTCACTGGTCTAATGCAATGAGCGTCAGTGTTTCCCCCCACTCCATCCCCACATAAGGAACAGGATGCATGTCAGTAACAGTGGGAGCACATTAGAACCTTTGGGGGTGGGGGTGGGGGTGTTTGCAGCATATACCACCCTCTCTCAGGCATCATCTTCCCTCCCTAAGTTGAACGATCACTGCCCTGCTCTGTTCCCAGAGCAGACAGATGAGAAAGCTGAGGCCAGAGAGGGTCATGTGACCTTGAGGTCATGTGTCATTGACAGAACTGAGCCTTGAACCTAATCCTCCTGCTTCCCTTTGAAGAGCACTCCCTGCAGTGCTTATGTTCTGGTGTGTTTGTTAGAACAAATCAGTCCAGCTACACCAGTCACACCCTGAGGAGGTGACCCAGCCATGTTGCAGTGAGAGACAGGATCTAGAGAAGGACCAAGGACCAGCGAGAGAAGACAGATTTGTAAGCTTCAGGAAAATGCTCAGATAAGGGCTCTTATTCCTCCCACAAGAGTTGTAGCCTCCTACCCTTTGTTTCAGTAGGAAAGATGCAACTAGAGTCAGAAACACTGCCTTCACCTGAGACTCTCCAGCAAAACTTCTGAAGTCTGGAGCCAAATCTAGCGGCCATCATGGAGAGATTAAACCTAATTCACAGTTGAAGCTCATTTCTTTGCGTGAAGTCTAATAATATCTACGCAGGTGCATGTTGATCAGTAAGATCTCGCCCAGAAATGTTTCTGAAACAGCAAAACTGAAAGTTCATGTCTGAGAAGCCTTGAACCAAAGTCAGTCCTCCATAGTGCAGTCACCTTCCTCAGGGAATCCTGAAAAGACAGAACTCTCATTATCAAGCTGGGCCTGGGTGTTTGCCTTTGCAGAGGCCCCTACCTCCCGGGCAATTCTGGCACCAGGGAGTAGGTCTGCGATGATGGGAGAGGGAGTGACACAGTGGACATTGGACAACAATGGAGGGACTCAGGTTAGCTTAGGTGGGTCGCAGGAGAGGGTAATGAGGGAAGAGAGGAAGGAGCCAAGAAGGTGCCCTGGGATAGGGGCTGTCACACTTCTCTTGCTGATCTGTCCTAGAAGGCAGGGACCCTGCCTTGCTATCTTCGCATCCTCTAGCATTTGGCATGGTGAGTCGGCCATACTCACTGTAGTGGGCACTCAGCAAATACTGATGGAATGCCTCTTTGAGTCTTGTGAAGACCAGTAAAACAAGGAGCTATTTATCATCAGGCAAGTGGGTTGTGGGTTATTTGGAGGGGAGGAAGATGTTGCTTTAGCTGTAATCTATCTTCTTTAATGGGATTTCATCGGTAGTGTTCCTTTCTACAGAATGAGAGGGGCTTCCAGGATGTTTGCTTGGGTGGACACGACCCATAGTGTGTGGTGCCCTCTCGCTGGGCTCCTCATATCAGTAATAAGATTAATTTTAACATTGCCAAGCCCCAGGAGATAAATGGGTTGTGATTATTCCAAGTCACTTTCATTTTTCACTCAGCATGATGTTTCACTATTAAAGAATGAACCCTGATCCAGGGTTGTCGTCTTATGTATTAAACATGATTTCCGTAGTTAGTAGACTAATTTATAATTATAATTCAAAACCAACCCTTTCTCCGGTGGATTATTGCCCCTCCCCCCTCTGTTTCCAGTGGGGGAATAATTGTTTGTCTAGGCTGCAGGAGTGTTTGTCATGGAAACTGAATTTTTTCATACATTTTCTGAACAAACATTGCCATCAGATCTTTAGAGAACCTGATGTTGCCATTGAGCTACAGTTATCAGAGGAGTTTGTTGCCAAACTAAATCAGACATCTTTTCTCTTAAAGCCAATGGCCCATGACTCCTGAGGGGCCTCTAGGAACGAGAGAAACACCTGCAAGAAAGGCCCCAGCTGCAGCCAGGAATGTGTGACTCGAGGCAGTGCCTCTCAGCCCTGGCTGAGTCAGTCACCTGGGGAACTTTGTAAAAAACCCTGTGCGGAGGCCCCACCCCAGGTGGATGAAATCAAAATCTTTAGGCATGGAGGCTGGCATCCTTTCTTTAAAAAACATTTTTGTAAGCCCCAGGTGACTAATGTGCAGCCAGATTGAGGCCATTAAGTAATTCCTGTACCTTAATCCTAGACAGAGCAGATGTGTCTACCTGTGCCCTGTAATATCACAGAGCCCTGTCCTGGCCTAGAGACAGCTTTGGGCTTATCTTTTAGAGAATTGGGATCGCTACATTCTGCTGGTTAGCAGCAGAACTAGGAATAGAGAATCTAGCATTGTATTTGTTTCTAATATAGTCCAATATTGCCCAACTCTTAAAAGAGCAAGTCATTCCAGACTGGTGAGTATTCCAGTTGCTTAAAAAAAAAAAATCAGCTTTGCTCTGGCCGGGTGGCTCAGTTGCTTGGAGTGTCGTCCCGTAAACCAAAACGTTGGGGGTTCAATTTCCAGTCAGGGCGCATGTGGGAGGCAACGGATCAATGTTTCTTTCTCACATTGATGTTGCTCTCTCTCTCCCCCTTCCTCTCTCTTAAAAAACAAAACAAAGCAAAACAAAAACAAAAAAACACATCAATAAGAACATATCCAAGGGGGAGGATTTAAAAAAATCAACTTTAACTAATAATTGGCCTTACATTCAAATACACTTAGTTATTGAATTACACAATGTTTAGAATTATTTAAAGTGACACTTAGCTTACTTATTGCTACCTTCTCCATATATCAGAATGCCTAAGGAATAAAAACAGTATTACTTTCCAGATCCCATTGCAGCACCCTTGCAGGTGAAATTAATCTCTGAGTTTTAAGAGAGCCTTCTGTAGACAGAGTGAAGTAGCCAGGGTGGTGTGGGTGTGGAAGAAATTTGTGGGAGGAGTAAGTCCGATAGTTAAGGTACAAGAATGAAGCATATAAACAAAAAAGAACTTTCTTATCAGGGTGAGAATGTGTGTGTTGGAAGCAAATTGTAGAAGGGGACAGTTTGTGAGACTCACCTTCCCCTTTTCTGTGAGAACTGGATATCTGTCTCTCAGCTTCTCAGCTCGAAGGCCTTTGCAGCAGGTGCGGGTTGAAAGGCCTGGCGGTACAGCAAGGTGCGGGACATGGCCAGCCAGTTATCTCAGCGACCTCAGTTGTTACTCAAAGAACATTAAGTAGTTTCTTCCATGGGGGAAGGATTTATAAGATCTCCGGGCAAATTCAAATACTGCATGAAAGATGTAAAGCCAGTTTCGGGGAATCGCTGACCTCTGAACAATCTAGTGGCCTTATCCTCTAGTTCTGTTAGGGTTCATTTTCCGCTTGCAGTGGTCTTGTTTTACCAAGAAAACGGTTTCCTTTACACATAAGAGATTAAGAACAAGTTTATCTGTAGTTTTGCTCTTCAACTGACTTGGAGCCAAACCACAGTTGCTTCTAAAACCAACCCTAAGACATCTTGATCTGAAGGTTCAGTATTTGGAAATCTCTGGGGCTTTTGGAACTGGAGTAAAGTTCAATCACTTATCTGATTTGTGGTTTGGAGAAGAATAGAGATCTCCCTTTCAGTTTAGGTTTAGGAGATGGTTGGTTTTATAGCCCATAGCATGTGTCCTTGGGAGTAACCTACCTCCTCCCACATATTATTGGTTGATTTCTATGGTATTTCTTTTCCCCACCCCGAACCTTAAAGTGAATCAGATTATTACTAATTGCCAATGTTGCAATAATTTGAGATACATAGAGACACCAAGATGTTGAAAGACCAGGATTGGGGATGACTGTGTTCAGAGGCATCAGGACTTCTAAACTCTCTCAAATTCTCAGGTGGGTTTTGGCATGTTTTGATCAGTTACGGGGAGAAGAATCTACAGCAAAGCCTGAGGAGAGATGAGGGCCTGGTAAATCATAGCTCATCACACTTCTGAGCTTCCAACCCAGTGTTCCTCCTTCATAGAATCATATACTGATGGCAGGAGAAATTTAATGACTTGCCCAGAGCCTGAGCCAGAACATATATCCCTGTTCCCAGTCTCATCTTTCAGCTTCATTCACCCAAAATCACCTGTCGAGCATGTGCCAGGCTTGTGGGGATACCTGAGGAACTCTTGTTTTTTTAACTTGGAATTATGTGAACACAGGATAGGCCAAGGATTGACAAGCAGGCCCGAGCAGGGGAGTGTGGGCTCAGAATCGTAGGGAATCGCCCTGGACAGGGCCTGGGCACACTGCCAGGCCAGCCTTCAGGAGGCGTGGTTATGGAACCTGCCATATTTCCCCTTGTGTTGTACAGTTTCTCTGCTAGATGGCTAACTCCTTGAAGGCAGGAGTGTTATAAGCCTTGGGGTTCCAGTACCTTCTACGTAACAGGGCCCTTCTTTCAGTGCATCTGTAGGTTAAAAGAGAGAGTCCAGTCCCGGGAGTGGGGTTGAAGTAAGTGATTTAGCAAGTAAGTTGGACATAGACGAGTCAGCCAACAGGAAGAAGTGTGAAGCAGGGAGTGCCTGGAAGAGATTGATAACTTGTCAGCCTGCATGAGTAATGCGAGACTGTGATCCAACAACTCAGCCTTACTGTATGGTTACTCTTCCTGTGGCAACAGAGCCTGGAATTGACCGCAGGTACTGGGGAGATGGAGCACCCCGGTGGATAAAAGGACAGCAGGAGGCATGTTCCACTCTTTGGGCCTCCAAATCCGTGCCTGGTGGCTGGTCAGAGAAGTCCCTCGGAGGAGGGTCTCATAAAAGATGTTGTGTTGGAGTTTGCTTTATAGGCCATACTTCATATAACAGTCTTACTACTAAACTTTCCCATGAAGTTTTGGTGTGTGATACTCAGCTGTAAACCAGCATCAGTCCAGCATTAGTATAAAATAAAACACCAGGGAAGACTCACCTAGGGTGTGAACACAGATTGTGTCTTGTGTATCAAACTTCACCTTAGGGCAGTGATGGCGAACCTATGACACGCGTGTCAGAGGTGACATGCGAACTCATTTTTTTGGTTGATTTTTCTTTGTTAAATGGCATTTAAATATATAAAATATCAAAAATATAAATCTTTGTTTTACTATGATTGCAAATATCAAAAAATTTCAATATGTGACACAGCACCAGAGTTAAGTTAGGGTTTTTCAAAATGCTGACACGCCGAGCTCAAAAGGTTCACCATCACTGCCTTAGGGGAACATTTGTTTCTTCCATATTTGCTTTGCACGGATGTGTACAGCACCTCTTCCTTCTCTTTCTGTGAGCTGCATAGGTAACAAGACACGCAGGGAAGATTCTGATTTTTGTGGCCTCGCTGTATGAGCACACACTTGGCTTTGGCCAGCTTTCCCAGCCCCACCTTGTCCCATTGCCCTTTCTGCTTTGTCTCCCCAGTAGCACTGGCCCACTAGGTCTTCAAACACAGTAAATTATCTTCCATCTCAGGGCCTTTGCACAGGCTGTTCCCTTCCTCCCCCTCTTCCTTTAGATCAGTGATTCTCAACCTTGGCTGCACATTAGAATCACCTGGGAATCTTTTTAAAATCTTGATTTCTGGGCCTCATCCTCCGGGAATTCTGTTTCTTTGTTACTAATGTTGCCCCCCCCCCCCCCCCCCCCCCCGCCCCCATAACAAAGAAACAGAATTTCCGGAGGATAAGGCCCAGAAATCAGGATTTTAAAAAGATTCCCAGGTGATTCTAATGTGTAGCCAAGGTTGAGAAGCACTGTTTTAGATCTTAAATCAGATGTCACTCCTTCAGGAAAACCTTTGACACTGATCTCACAACCCCAACTCGGCTTCTCCTGTTATGCTCTCATGGGTCCCTGTATATCTCTTTCATAGCACTTACTGCAATTTGTCATTTTGTTTGTCTGGTTCTTTGACTCCTATGGTCCCTTATTAGATCATCAACTCCAGGAAGGCAGGAATCAGATCTCTGTTGTGATTAGATCCTAGTGTCTTGCACAGTTCTTGATTAATCATCATAATAATTGACACTTATATGGCACTCACTGTGTACTAGGTACTGTTCTTAGAGCTTTATGTATATTAACTCATTTAACTCTCCCAACAATCCTTTCAAGAAGTATTATTATTATTCCCTTTTTACAGGTGAGAAAATCAAGGTGACTGCCCAGGGTGGTCTGGCCCCAGAGTCTGCCCTTCTAACAATCACATTATACTTCATTGAAGCTTAACAAACGTAAGAGTGTTTTCAGATAATCACATACAATCCAGAATGTAAAATGTAGTACCGTTTGGTAAAAATCTTTTCAGCAGTTATTTCTTTTTCCTTCTTTTTTAAAAAATCCTTCTTCCTTCTTAAACATCATAAACCATTTTAATCTTTTCTTAATTGTTCCATATACCATCGCTGTCTGCCCCTGAGGGGAGGAGATGAGTAGCAACTGAGGTTTGAGTCAGAGTGGATAGTCAGGTTTTTGACTTTGTTTACTTTCCGATGGTATCTTTGGCTCCCCCACCAATTTCTTCAATAAGATGTCTTCCCTGGTACTTACATAATTCTTGTCTTTGGAAATCTCAATATTTGTTTTACTGCCTTAGCAGTTAAAGAGATGTTGTTCAAAAGGAGAAACAGATTGGGAAGCTTAGCCAGCCTCCCCCACAATTCAGATGCCCATGTACACTGCTTTTCTAACCTGGAGAAATTGGCAGTAAGATTAGATGACCGCCAGACGAGGCAGAAGCCTGACCAGGATGGTAACTTTAGGAAGAGCGATCCCTGGAAAAATGGAGCCTTTGGCTACAGTGTGTCCTGTAAAAGCGCGTTCCTCCCCCATCCCTGTCCTGGACAGCCATTTCTCCTTTCTCAGGAGGGAGTTCCGCTCTCCTTGGTCCCTGGAAGGGCTTCTTCCTTGAATCCAGAGGCTTGCTATCTCCTTGTTGGGCGTTCTTTTCTGCTTCTGTTTCCTGCCCACGTCTTGATAAGCTGGAGGAAGCAGCGTAGCTTGGTCCCAGCCAGTCCTCTTGCCCTGCTCTTGTTCTCAGCCTTCACTTGTCCCACTCCCGGTTGAGTTGTGCCAACACAGTCTTCCAAGCATTTTCTTATCCTTTCCTATCTCTGCCCAAATGTGTGAGAATTGCATAGAGATGTTTACATGGGCTTCTCAGAGGAGCCTAGAAAATAGAAACCTACGCTAACATTATGGAAACCTGGTGGCATAAGATTTTTTCTCACATGAAAAAAATCAATATTCAGACCCCTGTTTCCTTTTTTTGTGAGCATATATCCTGCTAAGTGAAGCAGTCCTGACTTAGTGCTTGAGGCTCATCAGCATATGTTTGGTCATTAAAATGGTCTTTGCTGTTCGAAGGACTTGTCCTGTGCTGATCAGTAATGTGTGTTTCCTTGGCATTGGTCTTGAAAGAAGACTTTCTTCATCAAAGGAATTGGCAGAGGCTACTATATCATCATCATCATCATCAAAGAGCATTTTTAAGAAAACCATTAGTACTGGGCTGGATAAATGTATCGCAAGAATTTTTTTTATGGCTAAGGCCTTTGACTTTCTGTGGTGGTATTCCCACCCACTTAGATCTACAGTGGGATCTCAGGAATTTTTACCCAGAACATTTTTTTTAAAACCCCACCCTGTATAATTTGCAGTGCCTTTTGGTATATTGGGTGTCTGTGTAGAATCTACAGTTTACATTTTGGCTTCTTCCAAAAGATCCTATCCCCCCTTCCCTCAGGGCAGCGTGCTGTTCTTCATCCTCTCCAGCAGGATTCAGAGGGGAGCTCCAGGCCTGAAATAATTTAAGCTTACGGTTCTCAGAGAACCATGATTTAAAGTATTGAAATTATAGTGTGGTGCAGTGGGCAAAGGACCAGACAGAAAGGCGGAGACCTTGGTTCCAGTCCGCTGTCTACAGTTAACTGTCTGTGGTACCTTGGGCAAGTCACTTCACCTCTCTGGGCCTTGACTTCTATGGAATGAGAGGGTTGGGTAAGGTGATCTCTTTAGCCCTTTTCATCTCTAAAATTATATATTCCAGAAGTTGTAAACAGTTCTACAGTTTGATCTGTGTTGTATGGAGCCATATGGACTTAATGACCATCTAGCTCATTTGCAACAGGAAGGCAGTATGGTGGACTGGGCCAATAGAGAAGTAGGTAATCCTCAAATGGACTTCAAACAGTGGGGATTCTGACAGGGGAAGTCCAGGTATCTTCTCTTATGAAGCTTGGCAACATCTGGCAAGCATGGATGGCAATTATGTCATAAATGCAGTTGTTTGTAGATAACTTTTATTTGACTAGAGCCGAGGTTGGCAAACTGCGGCTCGCGAGCCACATGCGGCTCTTTGGCCCCTTGAGTGTGGCTCTTCCTAAGCCTTAGGAGTACCCTAATTAAGTTAATAACAATGTACCTACCTATATAGTTTAAGTTTAAAAAATTTGGCTCTCAAAAGAAATTTCAATCGTTGTACTGTTGATATTTGGCTCTGTTGACTAATGAGTTTGCCAACCACTGGACTAGAGCATTTATCCACTTTCTACTTGACCCCTTCCACTCTCCTACCCCCAAAAGAAATCCCCAACTAAGGGTAAAGAACAAAATTGACAGATTCTGATTAGTTGCTATTATCAGGACTGAAAAATTTGGTATCTAATCGAGCCTTTTTTCCCCATAGGGTTTTTGTTTGAGGACTTCCTAACAGTAGGTTTAACTGCAGGATCAAATCGGTCTTCTTGTAGGAATTACTAGTCTAAGTCAGACCTTTGTTAGTTTAGTTTGTTTATGATGCTGCTGTCCCATTAAGGTAAATGAGCCTACTAGATGTATCAGTTTTTACAAGATCTGAACTGCTACTGTTGCCTTTTAGTGAAGACAACAGCATAGTAGTGGCAATACTCGCATTCTAAATCTCAACCACCAAATGATCGAGAAAGCTTGAGTTTCAGTTTTCATAAACCATAAAATGCTTAGGAACCTTAGGGATTTGATACCACACTAAGCACAGGGCTTGTTTCCTTGACCACAGAGCACCTTTCATGCCCAAATGTATTTCCTCCTCCCATGGTGTCAATATAAGTTGATGGCAGAGGGACCATGAAGACAAACAGAACAGCTGGCTATTTGGACTTAGACACAGCCTGGGGCTCCCAAACCAGTGGGTGAAATATATTTACCTGTTCTGAAACTAGTATACCTTTGCGCTCAGGAATAAAGTGAATTTATGAGGAACCTTTTATCAGACCCGTTAAAGGAATAGCCTAAACCAAAGAATTGTAACTGTCTTGGATGGTGGTTAATTACACCACACAAGAATGGCCACAAATACTAGTTTTACTCCCTCAGTTGCTTAGTTTGGAAACCACACAGAGCTGTTCAGTTAGGCCTTGCCCTTTACTGCATCCCAAGCAGACACTTGACTCCCATCCAAAGCAAATGTCATGGTTACCTTTATTGACCTAATGTCCGGAAACTTAACAGCTGATAGGCTGGTTAGAAGGAACTAGCATTTGGTTGATGGATTATTGCTGACTTACACTCAAGTAAATGAAGTATAACAGAACTTGGACTAGTTCTTAGTAATAGACTGAAATCATTAAAACATAGGCAAAATTAAACAAGAAAAGTCTCTTAATATCACCAATGTTTTAATTCTTTTTTCTCTAGCTTCTTTTTACCAGGCTTTCTAAATTTTTTAAATCATTTTTATTTTTCAATTACAGTTGACTTGACGTACAATATTATATTAGTTTCAGTGATTAGACATTATATAACTTAATAAGTAATCATCCCAATAAATCTTGTATCCATCTGACATCATATGTACGTAGTTATTATATTATTGACTATATTCCCTATGCTGTACTTTACATCCCCATGACTATTCTGTAACAACCAATTTGTACTTCTTAATCCCTTCACCTTTTTTACGCATTCCCCCAACTATGAGTCTGTTTCTGTTCTGCTTGTTCATTTATTTTGTTTTTTAGATTCAATTGTTCATAGATATGTAATTATTTCCATTTTATTGCTCATAGTTTTTGTCTTTTTTTTTTCCTTCTTCTTAAAGAAGACTCTAACATTTCATGTAATACTGGTTTGGTGGTGATGAACTCCTTTAGCTTTTTCTTGTCTGGGAAGCTCTTTATATGTCCTCTAATCTCTATCCCAATTCAGTAGACAGGAAACTAGACAATGAGCTTTCTGTGTCACTGTGTCAGATGGCTATATAGACATCTCCATAATTGGAAGAGAGGACTTTACTGTTGGGTCAGGTGTGTAAATGAGTTCGGGGTTGGAGAGCAGGGTGTGATTAGAATAAAAATCTTTGATATATCTGTCTAACAGGCCTTTACATAAGAAACCTTCAAAAGTAGTCTTTGTTTAGCCCACTCTCCTGATCAGTCTGAGGCTTATACTTATGTGGGCTCTATTTTTCAACAAGAGATCTTTATGTAATGGGTGTGTACTGGCATTTACTGGCACTGATTTTAGTCGTAGCTGCTTTGGTGAATTCTAGACAGCTTTTTGGCCATCATTGGGCACAGTCTTCTACTATGTGATCAAATGGCATTAGAATGACAGTACTCTGCTGGGTACTTGTTGTAAAGCCGCCAGAATCACAAATAGCCAGGCTTTGTTGAAGTTTATAATCTGAAGTAGTTACTATTGCTACAAATAGAAGAATTGTAGACACATATGTCCTTTTTTGAATATCATTTAGTGCCTGCCAAGGACTATATTACAGAATAATATTTTGGGGTACTTCCTGCTGAATTAACATATTACTGCACAAATTGTGTGTGTGTGTGTGTGTGTGTGTGTGTGTGTGTGTGTCTCTCTCTCTCTCTCTCTCTCTCTCTCTCTCCCTCTCCCTCCCTGGTATCCAAAAAGTGTTTTACTAATATATCTTAAAATCAGCTCATCCATCCTGTGGCTTTCACTAATTAAAGTCAGGAGAACAATGCCCTTCTCACCTCCGAGCAATATTGCTAAGTTAATAATTATAAGCTCTTGATTCCTTAGCACGTTCTAATCCATTTTAAATCTATTATTCCACATTTGGTGACATGCAGCTTTAAATCTTCTCAAGAATGCTTGTGTTCTAAGTATAAAACAAAATTTCTTGGAAATCTTTCTTATGCAATCTTTCCCTCACTTGCATACCTGTTTTAAGTACAGTATTACCTGTAATACCATAATGTGTAGTATTCATTAACTGAAATGAACTTGAGGTCACTTTAACTTTGCTTTACCTCTGAGGCCAGCTGTCCAGTGGATTTGAGCCTTGGCCAGGAGCCCCTGCACTGTAGAAGGCACACTGGGTGTTGATGGCAGATTGTAAGTTCCAGGAATTTAGGTACACATTACATTGTGTATTGATAGTCTTATGGGAACATGCCAATATCCTTGCTAGATTTCTAGTTTGGTTTGAAAAAATGGTTTTCTTAACCTTAAATAAATAAAACTAAAGTTAGGATTATGCAATATAACAGTAATCCAATGAAAGTAGAGGAAAAATTATTTTGGGGGAAAAACAACACACACAAAAAAATCCCTGAACAAATCCTGGTCGGTGCAGTTCTCCCAGAAAAGGGGGAAAACCATTTTCTCAGCCAGATGATTGATTCTGATGTTATTTTAGAAACTGTGGTCTGTTGGAGTGGAGGTAGGAAGGGGAGAAGATTCACAGAAGAGATTTTTATTTTAACTGATTTTACTTATTCTGCTAAACTAGCACTACAGTGTTGTCATGTAAATTTAACTTTCTTGGGTTTGATTCAGTCAATCTGTGTGCCACCTGAGAAGTGTATGGCTCTCCTGTTCCCAGTGGAGGGGCCTCTGTGGGTGTGTGTACCCCCTTTGCCTGGGGTAGGATGCACCAGGTTTGTAAATAGATTCATCAGGTCTCGATCCCTCTGGAAAGCTGGGTATGCGACACATGTGTGCATGGCACCACTTCTTCCCACTGACTGCGAGATGAGAGTTCTGTGCTATTTTTATTAACCTTATTTCTGGCCTTTGTTATTAGGCGGTCGGTTAGCTTGTGGACCGATTCTTTCTTGAAATGTGAGTCTGAGCATTAAGACTTGCATTTCTTTGGAAAATGCAGCATTTCTGAAAACCCTGAGTTGCCCTGGCCTTTCCTGTGCCCTGAATCTTAGAGCAGCTGGCAGTGGGCTCCCTGCCATTCTTCCTTGAGGGGCAGAGGGTGAATGGAAATGAGCAGTCACTTCTGTGACAGGCAGGGCAGCAAAACCAAGCCCTGGGGCTCCGGTGGTGGTTTCTCCTGCCACGGGTAAGTCGCCTCCTGGCCTGACCAGCCCCAAGTACTCGTTAGAAATGGGTGGGTTTTTGCTAGAGGCTGTTTCGTGTGTTTTTGTGCTGCTTAAACACATCACGCCCCTTGTGTCCATAATTCTCTTTATCAAAGACTTTTTTTAAACAAAGTTATTTCAGAACTCGTTTTAGAAAAGGTTTTTTGGGTTTTTTTTACCTGAAATATAAGGAGTTAATACAAGAGCAGCTAACAATTCGCTAAGTTTAGAATATTAGAGAATGAAACTGTCGGCAACCCACCTTTTAATCATCTGTGTGAGTTACTTGGGAGTTGCTTCCAGGTCTTTGCAGTGAAGGTAAAGTGGACGGTGCATCTTAAGAACTGGTGTAGCTGCTTTATAATCAGAACATAGAACATGAGGCTGCAGCCCGGCAGCGGCATTGGTTTTCACGGGAGGGAGACTCTTTAAGTCCTGGCTGAGCAGGCCGGCAGTGAGGACTGCTTTACCACTCACCCAGCCCAAGTGAAATAAGCCGTTTGACCAGCAGCCACTTCCCCAGCATCTTCTGCCCTGAATTGCCAACCCTCTAGTCACCAGTCTGGGTGTTTCCTAGAATTATCTTGGGGTCGCCTTGTGTGAGATGATGTATGTCAGACTTCTATGAGGACCGACCAGCTAACGGGTGTCTCGTTTTAGGCTAGACCAGATTACCCGCCGCTGTCGTTCTCACCTTCTGCAGTGTTACTGTGCCCACTTCTTAGAAGTCACCATCGAAACCAGGAATATATATTTCACTAGTTTGAAAAGTGAGTCAGATTCCAGGTAGTCAGCCTGCCGCAGGCCTGCAGCATCAGCATTTTCTTTCCATTGTCGGGCTCCGGAAACTAGTGTGTCTAACCGCAGGGTCCATTGCCATTTCATCCGTCGTAGGGAAACGGGAGCACTGGCGACTGACGTGCCTGGGTGCAGGGAATGCAAGTTCATTACTGGGAAGCATGTGTGTAGATGTTCAGATACACGTAGCTCGCAGCTCTGCTCAGTATTGCAAAAGGCATATAGAAGCTTAATTCATGTTAGTTTTAGCAACTGTATTGAAAGCAGGTGTATGCATGCTTCAAAAAAAATGCCAGGGGTGAAGAGCCAGACATTTGTAATATTCATTTGCCTTCTGAGAGAATGACGCTGGTCACAGGGGCTCCCGGCCACTCTAATTTGAAACAGCCGAGAGCCTTCAAAGAAGAGAAAAACCTGCTGGTTGTGAGGGGGTTTGTGATGAACTGTCAGCAGTCTCAGTTGCCAAATCCAACGTCTAGCCCACGCTGGTATTTTTGAGATGTTTAAAAGACCGTGTTAGTTAGGTGATTAGTGTTTTATTTCAGTTCACCAACCAACCATAGACAATTGCTCTTCCTGTGGTTTCCAGGCAGCTCAGACAGGCAGCTGGCTATTGTTTCCACGCTAGCCGCAAAGCAGCACTGTTAATATTTTATTTAATATTGGCCCTTTCAATATGTGATAAATGTACTTGGGGGCATTTAGTTCATTGTAATTGTACTGTAGGCTTTGAAACAACAACAAACTCTTCTATTCTTGGAAGCACACTGTCTTGCCAGGAGACCTCTGTGTTTCTTAGCTTTGGTTCCTTGTTTGGTGGATATTAATGATCCAAGGTGGTCGAGTTGCCTCTTGTCCTGGATGGAAAGCGCATCACCTGGGATTTAGGAGCTTGCCGAGGCTCCTTTAAATTCTAGCCTCTCTTCCACCTGCTAACTTGTCCGTCTCCTGTCTTATGAAAAATTCATTGCTGATTATGTGATCCTATTATAGAAAATTTAGAAAATAGAGGAGAAAAGGCTATGGCAATAATCTTGCAATATTTTCCTCATCTTTTTTTCTCTGTATATTTTCATTTGCTGTGTGTGTGTGTGTGTGTGTGTGTGTGTGTTAGGACTGTATGGGTTGTGAGTGACAGAAACCTAGTTCCAACAAGCTTGAGCAAAGAGGGGAATTAATTGTGAGGATTGGTGTCTCTGAGCCCAGGGACAGGGACTTGGCGAGGCCTGAGGATTGGTGGAAGTGGGCCGCACCCTCCCAGTCTTTCAGCTTTTTTCTTCTCCGGCTTCTTTCTCTGTTTCTGCCTTTGTCTTTCTCTCATCCAGTTGTTTTTCACGTGGAGGAAAACATATTCAAAGAAATCTCCCAAGTTTAATTTCTTACCATTTCATCCATCCAGAGAGTTCAACCCAATTCTTGTGTGATCACAAGACGTAGCGTGCAAAAGGGCAGTTCCTGGGGTAACTGTTTGATAGGTGGAGGGGGGCTCAGCAGGGATTTCTATCTCTTGGCCCCCAGGCATGCTTGGGTCTTTTCTTTTTGTTTATTCAGTTACCCAACTGCCCCTACCAACAGAATCCTGCCATCCCACATCAAGCTGCAAACCCACCCCCTCCCAATGGAGGCAGCCCTCGGTCTTGTTCAGCTGCAGCCTCGGTGGTCTTTGTAGGGCCACTGTTCTCCAGGCCAGATGCTCCGGGCAATGTGCACGCCTCTGCTTCAGGTGTGAGCAGGTCTAGGTGAAACTTGTCCTCGTCTATCCCCTGTGGCCTAAAATAATTTTAACTACACCCAACAGTTGGTGTGCGTAGCCTCTTGATTCCAGCTGGGGCAGGCACCACCCCTGAGGCTTGTTTTTCTAGCCCAGTGGTCGGTAAACTGTGGCTCGCAAGCCACATGCGGCTCTTTGGCCCCTTGAGTGTGGCCACGAAGTTTCAATCGCACTGTACGTGCGCGCCCGCACGTGGTATTTTGTGGAAGAGCCACACTCAAGGGGCCGCAGTTTGCCGACCACTGTTCTAGCCAATCTAACTAAAACTGATTTCCGAGTTCCAAAGGTGGGATTAGAAGCAGACCCTTCCTCCTCGGGTTTAAGGCGTTACCCAGAGAATAGGCTCAGCAGGAGCAATAAGGCTGGATGTGGTTTCTCCCATCCAGGTGAGTGGGCCTTGGCTCTGGACAAAATAAAGGGGGAACTTCTCCCCCTCCAGGCCAGGCACAAAGGAGGTGAGATGAGCTCCAAGTCCTGGCAGCTGTGTCGCCCCCTTGAAAAGGAATGCAGGGGCTGGAGTGTTTGTCCTGCCACCTCAGACTGTCCCAGGGAGAGCCACTTGGCTTTCCCTTTTAAGGGATTAACTGGGCATCATCCTGGCTCTTACCAAGAATGACCAGGTATTTGAGGGTCAGACTCCCATGCACAGGGGAGTAATCCCCCGAGCTATTAGAGTTCATGCTAAAAGCCAGCCATATTTTTAAAATAACATTTGTGCCAAAATTCAAACTGTCTCAGTATAAGCAAGTTGGCCTGTTTTTAATTCAACAGCTACAGAAACCAGTTAATGTGCAGGACAATATAGAGACAAAAGAAGAGACAAGCTCATTACAAGATGGCATTGCTGAATGGGCCCATATCGCAAAAGCATGTTCCTAGGAAACCTTCCAGCTATCACCTGCACATCACACAAACACACACACACACACACACACACACACACAGCTGCTCCCATGGAATCTGTGTGGATGAGGATATGTACAATTTCTAGCAAAGCTAGAGGACAGGCAGACAAAAAGAATCTGTCCAGTATAATTATAACCATAGTTACATTAACTTTTGGATTCAGCCCAGCCAGTGTGGCTCAGTGGTTGAGCATGAACCCATTTCCGGGCAGGGCTTGCAGGTTTGATACCCGGTAGGTATTCTCATTATTGATGATTTTCTCTCTTCCTCTCCCTTTATCTGAAATCAGTAAAAATGTATTTTTAAAACATTTTTAGATTCTTTATTTTTCATGTGACAATGAATATAAGCATTTTTCTGTATTGTTGTAGCTTTTCCACATGCTTTTTTAATGATTACATAATGCTTCATTGTGGGTCATAATTTATTTCAGCCATTTAGATATTATTGGAAATTCAGACCTTTCTAGGTTGGTTTTTTGTTTTTTGGGTTTTTTTTGTATTTATAAAATGGGATATAATGAATATCATTGTGCACAGAGCTTTTTCCATATCTGGAATTATTTCTTAAGGATATAGACATGGAATTACAGGACCAAAAATATGAGCACGTTTATACTTTCCAGAAAGACTACACTAACCATTTTTATCACCACCAACAAGCGAATTTCACTACCTTTGGCTAGTTTCTTTAAAAAATTTTTTTTTTAATTCATTGAGCATAAAATGTGCATTTTAATTTAAATTGTATTTTGAGTATAAGTGAAGAGTAATTTGGGTTATGTTTTTTATGCATTTTTGATAACGTGTCTTTTGAAATCTTGGTGCTTTATTACTACATAAACTCATTATAGAATGGGAGCTATTTTCCTTATTTTTCTTTAAACATTTCCCCCTAATTCTTTGCCCTTTAAAATTTTATAAGTGTGTATGGGTGTGTGTGGGTGTGTTGGCATTCTCCTTTATCAGTCTTGCAAGATGGCCAAGTTTTAGAAAGTGAAATATAACTAAGAGAAGGAAGTCAGTTAAAAAGCTGAGCGTACTTTCTACCTCAGGGATTATTTCAAAATCCCTGTCCTTGTCATGTTAGGTCATAAGCCAGTCCCTCTGCAGGAAGGATTGTCACTTAGAATAGGTGACCTGGGCCCTAGTCCTGACTCAGCTGTTGTCCAGACAGGGGCCCTTGATGGGAACCTAGGCCTCCATCCTCAGTTTCCTCATCTCTAAGCTGGTGGGTTTTAGAAACTTTCAGGGGCAGAGGTCTCTGGTGGTACATGCCCCAGGTGAAGAATCATGTTGACCAGGAAGGTTCTTCTCCATCTCTTTGCAGATTTTTGGAAGTCCCAGCACAGTGACGCTTCCTGAAACCTTGCTGTTTGTGTCAACCCTGGATGGAAGTTTGCACGCTGTCAGCAAGAGGACAGGCTCAATCAAATGGACTTTAAAAGAAGGTAATTTGGATTTGGTCTTTGGGTGACATGTTCATGTGCTCTGCTGCTTCCAGAAAACATATTCCAGAAAAAGAGAAAAACAGCTATATGTTATTTAATAAAATAAAAAGGAATAATGGAGTCAAGGAGAGGATAGGGCTCAAAGGTATGTTTACAGCTTAGATTGTGCTTATCTGCTAAGTACATCAGTTGAAGAGGCACTGTGGGCTGTGTGTTTTTTGTTTTCTTTGCTTCTGTCCAGATTTCATGTTTAAAGAGCTCTAGGCTTTTCTATTAATAGTTCTGGCTTGGTCTTTACAAAACACATGCTGCATTAAATTTTTTTGTTAAGTTCTAATAATTAAAATCTTGTCATCATAATTACAAGAAGGTATCTTCTCTAACCGCAAATGACTCATTTGCTTTTATAGAGGCTGGGATAATTGAGGGCTGTAAGATTTGACATTCATCCAAGTTGGCCACTTGATTGGTTCTCTACATGGAGGGAAGTAAAAGACGGGACCTGTTTCTCCTTTCGTAATCTCCCACAGTTTATGGTCTTGTCTTCCTGGTGATAGTGGAGTCCTACAGCTGTGAAACTGTATTCGCTTTCCCACGCAATCTTCCCAGGTAAAGCCATGCAAATCCCGGGATTTGGGGCTTTCCGTGTCATCTCTGTTATTCTGTCCAGTAATGATCCTCACTTGGCCCGAGATGAGGGCCTGACCAGCGTGTTCTCTTCCGTCACTAATCCGTGACTCATTATTGTCGTGAGCACAGCAACAGCAAGTGTTTTTCCTTCCTTAATAAAATGTCCCCAAATAGTATTTTAGATGGGAAAACAGGGGCCTGTGTCAGAGGCCACACGTCATCTTGTCAGTGCCGCAGCAAACCTAGTTACCATCCATAGAGGATGGCAGCTGAGGCACTACAGACTGCCCTGCCGCACCTGGCGGGGTCCTGCTTGGATCAGCAGGGGCTTTAAGCAACGGAAAGGACCAGCTCTTGGGAGTCGGTGGCCACAAGAAGATGATAGAGCTGGGTTTTGGCATTGCATTACAAGATGTTATCTGTACCGTCTCTCATTCCTGTGCAAGTCTTTTACTGCTTAAAAAAAAAAAATCAGAGTTGTTGAAATTTCACAATTTCAGATTTTGTCCAAAGATGGACATCAACAAGGTGCAGAAGGATTGCGATAAGCGTTTTTACTCTGTGTTAAGGCTGGTCCTTAGTGGCAGTATTCCTAGGCAGGACATTTTTGCCCCAAGGACACTTCATTCTTCTGCTTTGCTTTTTCCTGTATTGTTTTAAATTGATCTTCTCCAAGTCTTACTTTCTAGAAGTAGCCTCCGCTGTATCGAGCACAACGGTGGCCTGCCTTGTTTGTTACTTAGCCAAACATAAGAATCAGTCTGTTCTCTCCTGTAGTTTAGAGCTTAAAGACTTAGCCCTTTTTTACTTAATTTAACATGTGTTTACAGAACCTGGTCTGTGAAAGATACTCTGTGGGCCCAAAGAAGAAAAAGACAGCACTGGCCCTCAGGGAGCCCACAGTCTGGCAGGGAGAACTTCCGCAAAGAGCGTCTTGTGACCGCTTCACAGAGGTCCTAGGAGCTGCCGGAGGGAGGGGGCCAGGAAAGGCTTCACGAAGCTGGGATGTTGGAGCTGAACCTTGGTGGGTAGATTGGATTCAGTCTGGAGACGCGAGGCCTGGGGAGAAGGAAAGGAGGTAGCACGTCTAGGCAGAGCAGGGAGGAGGTAAAAGGCACTTAAAGGAAGAATTAGAGAAATCTGATTAAGGTCTAATAATCTCAATATTTAATATTCTCTAAGTCTCATTGTTTTTCTGCAAATAAACTGGCTTGTTTTAGTGAAATTTAGCCCTATCTACCAGTAGCCTCAATATATATTTCTTTACAAAAATTACAGGTGGTAATATGGAGACCCTGAGCTTTCAGTTCAATTTTATTTATTTATTTTTTAAAATATTTTTATTGATTTCGGAGAGGAAGGGAACAGGAGAGATAGAAACATCAATGATGAGAGAATCATTGATCCGCTGCCTCCTGCACAACCCCACTCGGGATTGAGCCCACAACCCAGGCATGTGCCCTTGACCAGAATCGAACCCAGGACCCTTCAGTCTGAAGCTCTATCCATTGAGCCATACTGACTAGGGCCAATTTTATCTTGCAGTTATAACCAGAGATTTCAACATTGATATTTGCAAACAATTAGCACATAAATAGATTATAAGTGTTGAGATACTGTTCCAGGCCCTGAGGATACAAGTGAAGGAAACAGACAAAATCCTTTTCTTCATAGAGCTTTTATTCTATGGGGAAACAGATAAGGAAATAAATGACACTTAAGAGCTCTGGAGAAAAATAAAACAGGGAAGTGGAGTAGGGGATGCCAGGCTGCTGGGGTCGGGGTGGAAGGGGCTGCAAGTTTAAACAGGGACAGCCCCACTGAGTAAGAGCTCAAGGAAGGAAGGACCAAAGATCCTCGAGCTCAAGGAACCCAACCATGCCAACACCTGGTCTTCGACTTCTAGTCTGAAGAACTGTGAGAAATAAATACCAGGCTACAGGATTTTGTTACCGCAGCCCCAGCTGACTAAAACACCCAGCCTCCATGTACGGGATCAGCAGGTGCTGTGTTGAGACTGAACTGATGGGGCCAGGAGGAAGCAGGAGACGAGGTGGAGGCTACTGCCCCAGTCCAGGCAAGGAAGGCCGTGGGCTTGGGCCTGCACAGTAGTGGGCAGTCAAAGTCAAATGGAAAAACCTTGCCGATGCAGACAGACACCTTTAACTCATCCAACTGGGGTTCTGCAGAATATATACCTGTTACTCCATTTCATGGTTTCCTAACTGTTTACTTGTTTCAGGGGCCAACAAGCTGGGAGTGTTGTTTTTTTTCTTTCCACAGAGTGGTTTTGGCAGGTGCTTTTGTTCCTCGCCCAAACACGTGTTGCTGTTCCCAGAAGTGGAGATTTCTTACACCACCGTGGCAGACTGCACCTAGTGCAGAAAAAGACTTTTACTTGTTTTTCGACACTGAGTTGAGTTCTGACACTGTACATTAGCTGTGATCTGTCTAAGCTGTGATTTTTGTAATAGTAGTACCTGCTGTCTGTCTGTCTCTGAAATATCACCAGTGCAGATGGTTGAGGATGTTTTATTTCTGCACTTTCTGCCCAAATGCAAACAGAGAATATTGTCCTCATGCTTTCTGTTGGATTAGTTTTACGAAGCTCGCTTCGGCCTGCTGGGGTCCAAAGGACTTTCTCTGGTATTGCCAGCTCTGGTTTACGGCTTCTTGCACTCAATTTGAAATGCTAGTTAACCGATTTTTGACACTCAGATCTTCATCAAATTGCACTTAACTCTTTAGCAACCCTACTCCCATGCCCTCCATGGCACGGAGGACTGGATCTAATTTAGAACCACCCTTTACTAATTATAAAAATACTAGAGGCCCGGTGCACAAAAATTTGTGCACTGCGGGGGGGGGGGGGGGTCCCTTAACCCGGCCTGTGCCCTCTCACAGTCTGGGACCCCTCGGGAGATAACGACCTGCTGGCTCAGGCCTGCTCCCGGGTGGCAGAGGGCAGGCCCAATCCCTAAGTGCAGCCCCTGGTCAGGCTCAGAGCAGGGCCGATTGGGGAGTTGGGGCGCCACCCCCGTCATGCACAGAGCAGGGCGGATCGGGAGGTTGCAGTGCCACCCTCAGTCACTTTCAGGGTAGACTGATTGGGGGGTTGGGGCACTGCCCCCTGTTACACTCAAGGCAGGGTCGATGGGGAGGTTGCGGCGCCACCCCCTGTCACGCACAGAGCAGGGCCAATCGGGGTTGGGGCGCTGCCCCCTGTCACTCACAGAGCAGGGCCAATCAGGGGGTTGGGGCGCTGCCCCCTGTCACTCACAGAGCAGGGCCAATCAGGGGGTTGGGGCACTGCCCCCTGTCACTCACAGAGCAGGGCCAATCAGGGGGTTGGGGAGCTCCCCCCTGTCATGCACAGAGCAGGGCCGATCAGGGCGTTGAGGAGCTCCCCCGTCACTCACAGAGTAGGGCCAATAGGGGAATTAAGGCACCGCCCCCTGTCATGCTGATCCGGTGCCAGGAGGCCTCGCGGCTCTGCTGATCCCGGTGCTGGGAGGCATATTACCCTTTTACTATATAGAATAGAGGCCTGGTGCACGGGTGGGGGCCGGCTGGTTTGCCCTGAAGGGTGTCCTGGATCAGGGTGGGGTTCCCCACTGGGGTGCCTGGCCAGCCTGGGTGAGGGGATGATGGCTGTTTGCAGCTGGTCACACACCCTTCAGGGTGGGGGTCCCCACTGGGGTGCCTGGCCAGTCTGGGTGAGGGGCTGAGGGCTGCTTTCAGGCTGGCAATTGTTGACTGAAGCTCCCAACCCCTCCTTTTTTTTCTCTTTTTTTAATTTTATTCTGGGCCAGCTTTAACTCTGGCTCTAGCTTTGAGGCTTCTGCTGGTTTGTTTGCGTTCTATAATCGAAACAATGTATAACTCCAGCTCTGAGATCCCGGGGTTTTGTTACAAAGTTTCAAACTGCCAGCTCAGAGGCCGGCAGCGCAGGCGGGGAAGTTGGAGTCTGCAGTCACTGCAGCAAGCAAGCCTCATGTTCGCTTCCAGCTGCCTGGCTGTCGGCCGCCATCTTGGCTGACAGTTAATTTGCATATACTCACTGATTAGCCAATGAAAAGGGTAGCGGTCGTACGCCAATTACCATGTTTCTCTTTTATTAGTGTAGATGCTAACTGTGCAGCATGGCTGCTTTCCCAACCAGATGGGCCCGGACTCCTGAGATGTCCCTTGAATGGTTAATATTGGGGATTCTTATGAGGGAGGGATCAGAACTAAATTGGTTATTTGAAATTTGAAGAAAACCTTCCCACATGAGTTTCCCTTTCTTACCGTGTGCCTCTTGCTATGGTTTCTCCCAGTGCTGACAGCACGGCCCACCCAGTCTGGGAAATAGAGTGATGCTCTGCTACTCGGTCACGGAGTCCTGTCACGCAGGCTGGAGAAGTGTCTCCCAAATCTGACTCCCCCTCCCCATCCCCTTGCTGGTGCCTAAGCCAGGCTCTCTATTCATTTCCCAGATGAATGCGGCAGCTTCCTGACGGTGGTCCCTGCACCTGTCTTATCTTCCCATTCACCCATCACACTGCTGTCAGACGTGCCCCCTGAAAAGACTAATTGACCACACCACACCTCTGCTGAAGTACTGCTAGCAGTGCTGCTCCAGGTGTGGTCTGCCCTCCTGCGTTACCTGTGCACGAGGAAAGAAGTGCAAAGGGGGATAAGCATCACCCATGGTGTGATCCTTCACTGATTAGTTTGGGGAGCACTGGCCCACAGAGTCAAGGCCGAGCTCCTCAGTATGCATGCAAGGCCCTTCCGAATCCGCTCTTGCCCACCTCTGCAGCCTCAACTCCCCTTTTCCCCCCAGAGGTGCGCCTTGTTGCAGCCACAACTCCTCTCCAGGCCTCGGAGACATTGGGCCTTGGCTCCTGCTCCTTCCCCTCCAGCAGCCTGCACTGCTGGGCAGGCTCCTTTCATCCCAGGCTACTTGCTTGTTTCCTCAAGCAGGGTGAGCCCTTTCCTCAAGTGGGTGTTGGAGGCACTTCCTGCTGGTGGTGCGAATTTTTGTTTACATTTGTCTTCCTGCCGAATTTCTAACTCCTTGAAGGTGGGGTCTCTAGACAGCCAGGGATGCTCAGGAAATGTCGGAGGACCTGAGGCCCACTAGAGTTCCAGAACCCTTCTGACTAGACGTCCTTCAGGAGCCCTGAAAAGCAGATGAGACTTGACTTTGCCTCCTCAGGGTACTCGCCTGCCACTCGTGCCGTCGTCACATTAGTTTCCAGTTCCAGTTTTTGATCTGAGTTTCACACAGCTTTTGCGGCTTCTGCAGGAGGCTTTCTGTCCTCCTTTAGGCTGTGTGCCTCTGGAAGTGCCCGACTTCTGCCTGCAGAGGTGTGATGGAAACGTGAGAAGGGAAGTTGTGGGAAGGGTTGACATTTTGTTAATAGCCCTAATCTCTTTTCTCCTAAGAACCTTTCTAGGCTTCAGATACGCATCACCACCTTTCTACTTTATCGGCTAAGCACAAGAAAAGTGTTTCTTTGTTCACCATTGTCTTGGAGGACTGAAAATTAAGTTTCACAAGAAGGGACATGAGAGAGCCTGTTTCTGCTTTTGAGCATCTTGGAAATGTGTTTCCTGTATTTTACTCTTTGTCATGGAAGATTCTAAACATAAACAGACATAGAGATGATTATATAATGAACGCTCGTGTAGCTGTCACTCAACTTCAGCCGTCACCAGCTGGTGTCCTGTCTCATCTGTACCCGCTCACAGCCTCCCTCACGCTCGGGATTGGCTTCGGAGCAGCACATCTCCCATTGTAGAGACACCTCTTAGCCCGCAGCCACCACACCTAGCATAGATTTCAACTCCAGTGGGTAGTCTTTGCTGCATTACTTGGTATGTATCAGAGCACAGTTGTAAATGCTGAAGTGCATGAATAAAACTCCTTTTTTTATTTGCTGTGACTTAGTTAGTTATCCTTTTGTTCATCTTGGGATGCCGTGCAAGGTTTGCTGGCACTCCCATCACTCAAGAATGAATTCTGTGAATTAGGACATGCTGAGAGGCATTTGGTCGTAAGTCATAGTATTGAATTGCCTTATCCTCCCCTTTAATTTCCTTCACAAGTGATTGTACCATTCAGTGTGTGTTTTTAGGTCTGACTGACTCCTGCCAAGGTGAAGGTGAATAAGAGCCTAGTAGAAGTCAGCTGCCTTTGCTATGGGCAGGTTTTTAGGTTACTTTGGTATCTCCCCACGATCACCTTCATCACACATGACATTGCATGACTTGCAGAGGTTACCTGTAAGAAAACCTGTTACATCCTTTCTCAGTTCCGATGAGATTTGGATTTTGAGGCGCTTTTGATTGGATGTCTATTTTAAAATGTTCTCATGCGAGCTGAATTTTGAGAAATGTTTTAAGACTTTCTTCGCCACAGTTTGGATCTAACAACTGAAGACGAGTGAAGAGTGTAGATTCCGGAAGTACTTTCCTCTGGAGGGAGCAATGAGCTGCCACTGGGGAGAAGTGTCCCTAATCGCCTCACCTGAGCACGAGAAACATATTTGGGAGACTTGAGTTTTGAGTTAAGGGAGGGTGAATGACCTTGTTTCTACCAATAACTTTTATAAGGAAACAGTGTTAGAACCTTAAGCATTTTTCTTGAGGAAATGGCATTTGTCTACTGCCATCAGACTAGCCGATCTAGTTTGATCTAGTTTCACCGTTGGCTAGGATTAAAATCGTGTGCCCTCTAACTCATTCCTTTCTTTCACTTCACTTTTCTGATCAGGACTAAGTTTTGTTGGCCTTTTCCCCCTCCTTTTTGGTTCCTGACCATCCCTCCTTTACCCCCACCCGGGCCCACCCTGGCCATCTTACTGTGGTTATTAAGTCGCCTTCCTCATTACCCTTTCTGATTCCTTCTTTTTCTCATTTGCTTAGTGCCCTGTCTGACTTTTTTCAGAGGACTGTATCACATCTCTCTTTTTCTCAGACACCTACAATCAGTTCCTAGCCCGTGCCCGCCACGCCACATCACGGAGTTCTCTCGGCTTTCTCCACGGTCTCACTGTCTGCTGTCCGACCTGATTCGCATTCAGAAGGAACACTTCACAATTGCCAAGCCTGTGTCCTCATTCCCACAAAGCGCTGGTAGTTCTTCACTCTTGTAGTCTTGTCCTCCCCACCCGCCAGGGCAGCCTACTTTATGGCACCGTTCTCCCTGAGTGCACCAGCCCTCCCCGAGTTCTCTCACCTGGGTGATCTGTGATACCTATGGCGTATACCACGTGTTTCCGCCATTTATTTTATACTTGGTTTCGTGTGTACAAGCTTTCCAAGCTCTTTTTCCTGCATGGCATGAACCAGGGAACCAAGCTGATGGTAGATGTCTGATGTGTCTATGAGGTGTGTGTGCCAAATCTCAGCAGTAATCACTAATAGCTGGGAAGGGAGGGAAAGATGAGGCTCTTGAATATTTGGCCTGGGGGAGGTTTATAGGGAGCACAAAGCAGATAGGAACTTCATTTGTGGTCTTCGGTGCTTCATAAGGGCTCAGAACATCTCAAATCCCCGCTAGAAGTGCACTTAGAAGGGGCTGGTTTGGAGACTTTCTAACTGGTCCTGACGTCTTAGTTGTACCTGGAGAAGTCTTGCAGTCAGAGCAGCTGGTTTTAAGCACCGGGTGTGTAGGGGTCAGTAGGTGGTTGTGCTTTAGAGAGAAGAGTGAAGTGGACCGGTGCTCATCTAGATTCTGCCAGAGAAGAGGGTGTTCCGGAAATATCAGCTCATCTGGGGAAGAGGAGGCAATGATCTTGGAAGGTTCCTTAAGCTCCAGTCAAATGGGCAGCCTGTTCTTGTGGCTTCTATAATCAAAGGATATTCCTTCCTACCTGGGAGAAAGTCCGCCTGGAGCTACCTCCAGAGAGAGGCCGTCAGTCCCTATTGCTCCGGTTTGAAACAATTATTTAAATTTTGGTTGACTTCATCAGAGACATTTTTCTGTTTTGCCGACTTACCACCCCCATGCTTCCCCATCATTGATGTTTCTCTCTCTCTCTCTCTCTCTCTCTCTCTCCCTCCCTCCCTCCCTCCCTCCCTCCCTCCCTCTCTCCCTCCCTCCCTCTCCCTCCCTCCCTTGCCCTTCCTCTCTGAAATCAATAAAAACATATTTAAAAAAACACACACGAGAAATACCCAAATGTCCACCAACAGGTAAAGCAAATTGTGAGTACTCCTTCCACCATAAAAAAAAGAACAAAGTATGAGGCACGCAACAATAAGAATGAATTGCAAAAATGTGATGCAGACACAAAAAAGACCCTACTACATGAATTCCATTTGTGAACTTTTAGAACAAACACACGAATCTCTCAGTGGTTAGATGGGGTGGGAGTCAGGGTTATTGCATCTAAAGGGATGTGAGAAATGTTTGGGGGGATGGAAATGATCTATATCTTGATTGTGAGGGTGGTTACATGCATGTGTATGTTTTTCAAGACTCATCGAACTGTACATGTAAAGTGGATGCATTAGGAGAGAAAGGAGAGCACATGCAAAAGAGAGAATAAGCCCAGTTTGTGTGTCTGTAGTCAGGGGAGGCGGTAGCCAGCCAGGAGGACTGGACGATCCTTGGCGATAGGATACTGCTTGAAGGCCTAGATAGATGAGTGTGAAATGTCTGTGAATGTGAAGGTGAAACCTTTGTCCTTCTATGGAGATGCGAAGGGAAGGGTGGTAGAGTTGGACACACTTGAAGGGTGAAGGGTAAGGAGTTTCAGAGAGCCACAGGAGGCCCAGGTGTGTGGAGAGAAGGGGGGCTTGAGTCCAGGAGTAAAGGTTTGAGGCACCAGCTGTGAGGAACAGGCAGCAGAGGCCAACCCGGAAGTAGATAGACTTATCTCCTTTGACTTGGGGCCCCACTGGCCACAGATGTATAATGGTATCTCCAAGAGTGTGGTGTTTTCTTCAGCAGTGCTCAGAGCCTGGTGTGTGTGTGTGGCGGGGGGTGGGGGGGGGGGGGTGGCGGGGGAGGGGGCTGCTTGGTAGCTTCTGGGTTGAAGGCTGAGAGAACATAGCTGCTGCATCATTAAAAGTGATCAACGGTTGCTGAAACCAGTTTGGCTCAGTGGATAGAGCGTCGGCCTGCGGACTGAAAGGTCCCAGGTTCGATTCTGGTCAAGGGCATGTACCTGGGTTGCGGGCACATCCCCGGTGGGGGATGTGCAGGAGGCAGCTGATTGATGTTTCTCTCTCATCGATGTTTCTAACTCTCTATCCCTCTCCCTTCCTCTCTGTAAAAAAAAAAAAAAAATCAATAAAATATATATATATATAAAAAAAAGTGATCAACGGTGGATTCCCAGGCTGCGCAGGAATAGGAATTGGAAGGAAACTAATAAATATATTGAGCCCCTCCTGTGTGCAGGCACTGTGGTAGATTTTTGGGATATAGCAGATAATAAAAGATGAATCCTAGCCCTCACAAAGTTTATAGTAGTTAGACATTAAATAAAATATACAACTATACTTCAGAGGTGGTGTCATGGAGAAGAACTAAACAGGGAAGAGGGCGGGGCATCCTGGGGGGTAGGAGGTAGTCATGGAAGACCTCTCTGAGATGGTGACATTTGATCAAAGACCTAGGCAGAGGAAGCAGCAAATGCAAAGGCCCTGAGGGAAGGGCACGCTTGGCGGTATTCGAGGAATACAGGGAGGCCAGCACTTCTTTTGGAAATAAAAATATTTAAATATTTACCCTTCCGAACTTGGACAAAGGGAAGATGTGAACATCTACTTTGAGTCATTTCTGTCTCAAGTTAAAAAGGAGGATTAGACTAGCACAAACAGGAGCAATGAGTGTGCCATAATCTCACCCAGGTTTCTCTAAGTATAAAGGTTGTGCCTTTTCCGGCCTGACGCGTCAGGGGGATCAAGTCGAGTCCAGTGGCTGCCCCCAGGGCAGCACCGAGCAGGTTCGTTTTTCTGTTTCTTCCTGTGTTAATCCAAGAGACAAATCACCACTTTCAGGTTTTTAGCCATTGTTTTTCCTCTTCTGATATTTTTACCTTTATCTGATACCCTTACCTTCCCCTGGAATAATACCCATTTTTACACTTGTGAGCTAACGCCCCCCCCCCCCCCCCCCCCGCTTTTTTTTCCTTCTGAAAGTAAAACAGCTTTTATCCTTATCAGTCTCCATATAGATAGAGTGGCTTATTTGGTAGCAGTATTTGTTTATGCTCGTATAGTTAGGCCAGGTTTCTTTTCTCATGGCTCTTTTTAAAAAAACAAGAATCTTGCCTGATACCAGTTCTCATTATTAAATAAAAACAACCACCTTTTCGTGTTGGGCTTTCGTTGCATGTTTTCACATGGTGCTTTTTGCTTTTATTTTGCTGGCTTTCCCACTATTTTTATCTCTAACCTTTTACATTATGGAAAATTTCAAGCATATGTAGAGAGAAGGGCAACATGACTGCCCTATGTTGTCATTTTCATCTTTAAACAGTTATTGACAAGCTGCCATTTTTTAATCTGTCCCCCATACAATTTTTTTCTGTAGTGTTTTAAAACAGATCTCAAATTCAAATTTTTTTTAAGAAAAAGAAAGCAGCCGTGTGCTTGCTTCTGTGAGAGCTTGTTAATAGTTGTGCCGATCTGTGGCCCTAAGCTCTGCAGGTGTTTATTCCGGGGACCAATTTTTCTGTGTGGATGGGAAAGCTAAGGTAGCCAGAAGGTTCCCCCACTGGAGTGCGTGCATCTCCTCCTAAGCCTAGAAAAACAGCATGGTTCTCAAACAATGGCATCGTTGTCCCACCGATCCTTTCCTGGCTCCTGCCAGTGACAGCCTGTGTCACTACTGGTGCCTTTGTGGTGCAGGACTTGGGACCTGAGGCCTCAGTGTCAGGTGGCCAGTGGATACGCTCTGGGAAGCCAGGGAAATCTTCCCCTGAAGACGAGTCCCTGAGAGTGAGCAGATGCTGGACAACAAAGATAGGCTCATGAATCGGAATCACAAACCCCTTGGCCTCCAAGTCTTGTTTCTGGTGACTTGTTAGAATTCGGCATTGTCTTCCTGTGAAATGAACGAACGAGATGCCCTCTGGCCCCGCCGGTGTGGCTCAGTGTTTGCCTTTGGCTGCAGCATTCTGGCTTTTCCCGGCTGGCCTGGCTGCAGGGCTGTTGCAGTAACCGGGCTGTCGACTGCACCGCGAGTGGTTCAGTGCAAGAGTGCTGTGGGTCCTGATTTCCTGCCTCTTGCATCAGTCTGTTTGTGAGCCTGTACCGAGAGGTGATTAGTAGGAACAGCAGACATGTGCTTACTGACTGGAAGTTTCTCCAGTTTCCTATAATGTGTTTGGTTTAATGAATTGTTTGCTGCCCACAGACCACATGTGGTATGTGTGCCTCTGTTGTTGTGAACACCGTATGCCTTTATGTGGGAGCTGGGCTCGAAAGGCAAAGTCAACATTTGATAAGGCTTGACAGAGCTTTCTTTGACCATCCCAACCGACTGGGAGAAACAGACAGCTGCCTGTCACCATAGGCAGAGCCGGGGGAGCCTGGAACTCTGTGTCCACAATCACATCACAGTATTAGCCGTCCTCGCCCCCAGCTTTGAAGTTGTGGATGGCATGGCTGTACCTCCCGTGGGGTTTTTGATGCTAGAGATACCTCATCACTGTGCCATCTCATGCCTGTGGATTTTAGCTCTGTCGCAACACCACTGCGTCAGCGTCCTCTCACCCCACCACCATCCCATCCCGCCCAGGAATCCGGAGCGTCCTCTGGATTTGTGCCAGGAGAATCTAGGGAAGAAGAAATTCTGCCGTTTTGACTACAGATATAACACTGACTTGGAGAGAAAACTTTTTTCCCAATTCAAAAAGTAATGCCTACTTTTATACAAATTTGAGGAAATAGAGAAAAGGTGGGGAACTCACTTTATATTTTCAACAGAGATAACTCACAATTAGCATTCTTTGCTTCTGTATCTAGTTTTATCAATGTGCATGGGAGATGTTCTGAGCTGCGTTAATACTCTATATACAGTGTCATCTGCTCTCCTAAACAGAAGAGTGTAACGATTTGTACTCGTTTTAAATTTTTATAAGCACTTTATGGAGCCCTAATTTTCTTAGAGGTGGGCATTTCATAAATTAACCATGTTCTTGAATAGTTGAGTAATTTGTAATGCTACTGTGAGCATCTTTGTACAGAAAGCATTTTCTATATTCTGTGTTATTTTTATCCTACACTTTATAGAAGTGGGATTAACACATTAAGCGCCCAGTCAGTCACCGGTGACTGACACTATACTTTCCGTCCGGAAGACAAAACAGGCTGGGCGCTTACTGTGTTATTGGGTCAAAGAGAATCACGAGAATGAACACTTGAAGGCTCTAAGATTGCCATACTGCTGCTCCAAAAGGGGGTACCCATTTCCCATCCAGTCAGATTCTCATCAACAGCAAAACTGATTCTTAAGCCACAGTTTTGCTTTTCTCAATGGGAATATCTGGTACTGCTCCAGGCATTTGGCAAGGTGATGGTTTTGGTTTTAAAAGTCCTTGATGTGTCAGACAGTGACACTGACCCACTGTCCACTGAGGGCTGTGACGGTTCTCCCTTCGCTGTCCCTCCCCCAAGTTATCTGCACGTTTCTTGAGAGCAGTTACATTCTGCCGTCAGTTCTCTCTCCAATCTCAGTGGCGATCATAAGAGTTTACATTTTGTCTCTGTGTGTGCGTTTTCTAAAGTGCCTTTTTGCACGTTATCTCATGTAAATAAACCTAAGGTGTCGGTACAGCTTGTGAATTGGCCCTGGGAACTCTCCAGGAGTCTTGACATCTCAGAGCCTGTCTGATGGTGCCTTTGTTCTTTCACACAGATCCAGTTCTGCAGGTTCCAACGCACGTTGAAGAGTAAGTTTTCCGATTTGCTTCAGTACTTTCCTGTAATGCATTTTCTGCATTATTCAATATTTATGAAGCCAATTGCTGGGAGTACATATGCACAAGTTTAAGGTATAAGAAAATGATAGGGACCTAGAAAGTCTTACAGGTGCCATGACAGAAGCCTGTGTTGGGGAGAGGGTAGTCAGTTCCTTTGGGAGTGAGTGGCGTTATGGGGGAGGAGGGCAATGTTGTTTAAAAAGGCTTATTTGAGATGGAACTTAAGTTGAGGTTTGAACTTAAGCTTCCAAAGTCCTCAGGAAGGCCTCAGGGTTTAGATCTCTCCCTCTCACTGTGTTAACCACGGAGGGGAAGCATGAGGGTGACCTGCTGCTAGAGGTGTGTGTTAGAATAAAGGCGGGATGGCACCTGTAAGAGCCTCAGGTGACCCTCCGGGGTTTCTGTGTGAGCAGGATAGTCCTTCAGCAGGTTCACTTGACCAAAGACCACCTCGCAGCTGCTTCATGGGAAGCTGCCGGCCGAGAGACCTTTATCCAGGTCCTTGGCAGGTTCTTTCTGATGTCAAGCTTTCAAAGTCTGCTTTTATTGCCTCTGGTTTAAAAATAAATGTTTGTTGGACACTAAAGGCAGGTTTGTTCTACCTGTTTACGTACCATGCCGCACTATTAAGTACTAGTTGTTGAAGTTACTGACTTGAAAGCTGAAAAGCAGGCTCGCTGGGTCCTTTTCACTTACTTTACCTTCGTCCAGAGGCTTTGACCCAATGATGATGTACTCTCCCGTGATGATTTATAATTTTCCCTTTGCAGGTGGCTTTTTTTCCTACTCAAGTACAGCACACACCACCATAGTGATATTTTGTTTGTGGCTAAAGTGGACAAGCAGCGGGTAGAATTAGCTTTCATACACACACACACACCACTTTCCCCCTCCCCCAGTCATGGCTTTCACGGCTTTGGTAGTTTGTTTTGTGCCCTGAGCTGTAATCTGTCATTGATACTATTGCTTCATTTCTAGGCCTGCCTTCCTCCCGGATCCCAATGATGGCAGTCTGTATACACTTGGGGGCAAGCACAGTGAAGGCCTAACGGTGAGTGTATTTAGCTTCTTTGTACTCTAGAGGTTCTGGACCAGCGATCTTCCACTTTTGCTCACCTGAGAGCTTAAAGACATTTGGAGGATTCTGATTCAGGTGGTCTGGAGCGGGGCCTGGGCATCGATATGTTTTTACAGCTTTTAAATGACAGCCAGAGTTCAGAAACGTTAATCTAGACAAGCAGGTTCTGATGGTCCAGCCAACACCCTGGAAAGGTATAATACTCCCTTCAGTAATAGGGTTCACTCTAGCTAGTGATTCTCAAATTGGTGTGGAGAGCAGGGTAGTTTGAAACACTGCCCATCCCCCTACAGACGTCCGCATGGGGGGGTGGGTACATGGTATCCCCATCTCCATTTGAGAATCTAGATGGTGTGATCCACCTTAGCTACACATTGTAAAAACCTAGAGAACCCTAAAGAAATGCTGAATCTAGATCCCAGTTTCAAGTGTCCATTTAATCAGTGTAGGCATCAGGATAAGAGAACTTAGAAACAGGCCCACACATATGAGCACCTGATTTATGACAAAGACAACACTACAGTGCAGCGGGGAAGGTTCATCTTTTCAATAAATGCTTTGGGTCAATTGGGATATCCACGTGGAAAAAAAAAAACTCAACTCCCACCTCACACCAGACACACAAAGCTCTGTTCCAGATAGATTGCATGTGTAAATGGGAAATGGGAAATAAACTTTAAGACAAAAAGTAGCAGAACATCTTCATGGCCTTAGAGTAGGTGAAGGTTTCATAAATAGGATACAAACAAAACAAAACAAAAACATCTCACACTAACAAAAGGGAAAATCAATATATTATCGAAATAAATTCAGAATTTTCTTCTTTAAGAGACACTATTAAGAGAGGCAGGCCACAATATAGTCACAATACCCATATCCAACCAAGTCCTTGTATTCAAAATATATACGGTGGGGAAAAAGTTGGTTTACAGTTGTTTGTATGGAAAACAATACAGTAATTAAAGAAGAAACTGTTTTGTATACTCACAACTGTAAACCTACTTTTGCCCCACTGTGTATAAAGAACTATGTAAATAAAAATCACAGCCTGTATGGCTCAGTGGTTGAGAGTCAGCTTGTGAACCAGGAGGTCACAGTTTGATTCCTGGTCAGGGCACATGCCCAGGTTGTGGGTTGGATCCCCAGGGTTGGGGCGTGCAAGAGGCAGCCAATCAATGATTCGCTCTCATCATTGATGTTTCTATCTCTTTCTCCCTCCTTTTCTCTCTGAAATCAATAAGAATGTATATATATTTTTTAAAAAATCAGTGTCATACTACCACCCATTCATTAGAATGGCTAAAACAAGAAAAAAATGGAAAAAAATGGGAAGGGGGGAATCAAAGCAACTGAACTCCTGTATGCTGCTGGTGGAAGTACAGGTCAGAACAACCAGTTTGAAAAACTGTAGCAGTATCTGTGACCAGTGATCCCCTCCTGGGTTATATGTCAACAGAAACGCATGTATGTGTTCTCCAAAAGACAGGTACCCGAATATACTGTGGCACTAGGTATAAAACCAAGAAGTGAAAACTACCCAAATAGCACCAACAGTCGACGGGATAAATAAATTATGGCATTGTATAGTTTCATAGTCTACACCAATGAGAATAGTCTGTGACATAGACGAATCTCGCCAACATAAGGGGGGACAGAAGATGGCAAACAAGAAAGTCTCCACGGTGAATGATGCATTTCTCTGAAGCTCAAAGACGGGGAAAACGAGTCTGTGGTGTTCTGAAGTTAGGATAGTGATTACCTGGGGAATCATGGTTGGAAAGGGGCCAGAAGGGGCTCTCGGAGTGCTGTGAAGGTTCTGTGCCCCTCCTGCGTGCTGGTTACATGGGCATGTTCACATTGCAAATGTAACTGAGCTGTACGCATCCCCGAGCTTTCTGAGCTTTCTGATTGTAAGTTCTGCTTCAATGGAAAGTTTAAAAAGCCTCTAATGTGCAGCCAAGATTGAGAACCACTGGTCTAGACTGTAGGTGGCTTGTGAGCCTTAATTTGGGAAGTTTAAAATTATTTGATGACTTCTGAAACAGGTGGGAGAAGGGCAGGCCTTGTGTAGATAGAGGTCTGTGTGTTTCACCTTCAACATTTCTCTCCACGTCACTAGAGCCTCCATTACTGAAGCGCTTTGCTGGCCAGAAACTGGGTCCAGTAACTTGTATACGTTGTCTCACCTGAACCTCTAAGCAACCCTCTGGGATGTCAGTGTTGTCCCCATATTAGAGAAGTGGAAACTATGCCTGGAGGCAAGGGGGCGTGAAGGAACACGCCAAGTCCAAAGCTTCACGTTGGACTTGAGATTGAAGAGCTCTCTAACTTCCAGAGGATGCTCTGACCTCCGCCCTGCATGATGCCTTCCTGTGTTGTGGGTTAGCAGCTCAGGCCCTGATCGGGAGGCTCGGCAGAGAACACAGGACTCAGAAGCCTTGCAGTGACTTTCTGATTCTCAGAAACATCTGGCAGAAGCCCAGTCATTACAGCTGCTCTGTGGCATTTTTCCTTTTCTAAGGCTTAGCTTAAACCTTGGGATGATGGGAAAGTCCAAATGATTACTTATTTAAAGTTCTGTTTATTGAAGCCAGAGAGAAATCTTTCGTGGAGAAAAAGGTGGCAGCGTAGTAGAGGCAGTTATCTATAGAACAGTTTCAGAAACACAGCGTGTTCCAAAAATAAAGCACACTGAAACAAGCCTTCACCAAAAGGACTCGTCAGATGTCAGCTGGAGGCTCAGAAGAATCGGTTTTATGATGAAATGCAGCTGAAACAATGTGGATTCCTCTGAGTTTCTTTTCCTGGCACTTACCGGGACTTCCTTTAACACCAAAAGGTCCGATTTGTCTTCTGTTTTTCAGTAGAGAATTATTTACTGAAGAAAACATCAACACTTCTCTTCCACTTCAGGCTCCTATGTTGCCCACATAATGATGACTTCTTTTTCTCGGAGCTCCCGCTGGGCACGGAAGATGGCTGCTCCTCAGAATGAATCTCATGGCTCTCTCTCACTCTGAGAAGCATTGACGTTCTCCTCAGTCTTAGCTGGCTCTGGGCCAATTTTCCAAGACGAGCAAATTCTTCCTGCCCCCTTAGAATTTCAAAGATTGTGTAACTCTCCATAATTGTGTAAGTCTTTTCAGAAAAAGGTCTGTGTTGCCCCCAGGAGTGCTCCGGAAAAGAGACTTTGGGGGGCCCATGGAGTAAAGGAGTTAGTGTTTATAGTGCCAGGGACCTGGGAGCCGAGGGCTTGTCCAAAATGGATCTGGAAGCCCAGGGCACCCCTCTCCTGGGCCTCCAGTTAGGAAAACGCCCATCTGCCACCAACAGTGCTTCTCTCTTTTTAGCAGAATTGGGTAACAGAAGCAGAGTATACTGTGAAAATTGTAATAATTGTGTAAGACTTGGTTAACTTATTTTTCCCTTTGCCTTTTTTTTTTCTTTTAAGAAACTTCCCTTTACCATCCCGGAGCTGGTACAGGCATCGCCATGCCGAAGTTCAGACGGGATTCTCTACATGGGTAAGAGTTCCTGTGTTCCGCGCTGAAATTTTGAGCTCTTTGGAAATGAGCCCAGGAGCTGGCCGAGTGGCGTCTCTGAGAGAGGGGTGTGCGGTCCCCTCGCCAGCCCTTCTGGGAAAGGTCTTTCTTGCCTGGGTTGGGCTTGTTCGCGCCTGGATCAGCTGAACAATTAAGAAAGGGTTCCCCCCACTTGGGAACAGACTCGACACCATTAATATGGTTACTCATTTAACAAGCTTTTAGCTGCGGTGTTGACCTACCCCTGCGATTTAAAGATTGCAACATACCCAGAAGCATTGGACGAAATTTTAAGTGAATACAATGGTGTGAGCCAAGAAAGGGAAGCCAGGCTCCTGCCTATCCATTATAGGGCTGTCTGAGTATTTCCTGCATCAGAGTATTGGGTGAAAACTGCACTTAACACCCACAGGGGCCACATCTTCCAAAGCATCGGATCACCTGCTTTCCCTTTACCACGTCGCTGCCAGAATGTCAATAAAAATGCATTTGTCACACAAAGGAGAGCTGTATTTATCTTGAAATCGTAGTCGTAATAATATCCTGTATTTATACACCAGTTTCTGGAGGAACTGAAAGTGCTCAGTGCCTATTCATGCCTGGGGGTAGGGGAGCCTGTATGTGTATTTCTGAACCTCTAGTGCAGGCCAAATAGTAAGTTTTTGCTAGGGACTCGGGCTCTGGCTTCCTTCCACACCTTCAGAGTGAGGACCTCCCCCCACCCCCAGCCGAGGGAATTGGAGGAAGTGAACAGCCCAGGCTTTCTCTCCTCTGCGCCACGCCCCAGGCCCCTCTGAGCGCCTTCTGACCATCGGTATCGCTGGTTTCTGTTTGGCCTTCCAGCGATTCATCACTTAGGCTGCATTTAGGATATTGTGGTTCCATCACCTTTGTGTGGTGCCTCTTAAGTGAGTTCATTACACACATTTAAAAGTGTGGCAGTTGTCCAGTCCATCCATGTAAGTGGTGCTGGGTTATGGAGACTGCAGTGGTCCTCGAAGTAACCAGAGAGGCGCCGTGCCAGCTGGGAAGGGACCGTGGTCACAGCTGTTTGGTGATGTTTTCACTCTGTCTTCAGATCTTTTTCATATTAAGATTTGTTGCTGAGAACAGAAAGTTAGGACCCGTGGACATGTGTCACACATGTGGACTTGGTGTGTATGCCACATCTGTTAGAACTAAGCGCAGCCTTAGCAAATTCGAATACCCGGGGCTCTCCCTGGCATCTCAGCACTGCTTCTGAAAGTCCCTTGAAATAGGAAACTTGGCCAGTAAGTTAGGAAGGGGCCACACCTCACAAAACAGAGGTGCACACACATCATAGTGAATGTGTTGACCTTCAGATGGGAGGCCCATGCTACGGACTCACCACTCCCATGATGCTCTGGTGTGTGTACTGTAGATGCACATCTCTGAGTTTTCCTAAGTGTTGTTTGGCTATGCCGTCCACCTGATCAGACCTTTTAATCAGCTGAGGTGAGAGGTGTAGCCCGTGGCTGGGAATAACTTCCTGGCTAGAACAGGGGCTGAGATAACTTGGATCTCATTAGCACCAGGTTGTAACCAGCCCCACTGCCCAGTGACAGGTACCAGCTCATTAGAGTCAGAAACTCACTCTAGATCCTCTTCCACGTGAGCTCATCAGTAGGGAGGTTGCGATATAGGGATGATGGTTAGCAGCGCGCTAAACCCCTGGGTGCACTTGTGGATTTATATAGATCCTAGTGGGGAAAGGATTGCCCTTTCCAGGCCAGACTTGCAGTATTTAAGACCGCTAATCAAAGCAGGACAATACGAGTTACTAGGTTTGGAGAAATTTTTGCACATGATTAGGTTATTCAGTTCTTATGAGACCCTGTGGCCCAAGCGTTTTATTATCTCCACGTTACCATTACCACCTCTGAGCAGGGTAACAAGACAAGGGCCTGTCTCTCGGACAGAGATCATCGTGGGCTGCTGGTTCGGCAGTGGTGTTTGTCCATATAGGACGAGTGTAAACCAGTGTGTCCTTGTGACGTTTCAGGTAAAAAGCAGGACATTTGGTATGTCATTGACCTTCTGACCGGGGAGAAACAGCAGACTTTGTCATCGGCCTTTGCAGATAGCCTCTGCCCTTCGACCTCTCTTCTGTACCTTGGGCGCACAGGTAAGAAGGAGCCTTTTGTCGTGTGCAAACCTGCCTGTTTCTAGAGAGGACCTGAAGTAGCCTCCCCACGGGTCTCTGCCTCCGGGCTTCCTTATCGAGAAGGCGGCCGGAGCCGTCTCCTCCAGCACAGATTTTACCGCATGGTTCCCCTTTCTAGTCCCGCTGTGGCTCCTCAGTGCCCGAGGGTTACAGTCCAATCTGTACGCAGCCCACAAAGCCTGCAGCTGCTGCCTCTTTCCCCTTCTCCCTCAATACGTTTCCCTCATTTCAACATTTTCCAGTGAAGATGAACTGCCCACAGCTCCCAGAATAAGCCGTGCTATTTTAAAACACTTGGAATTGTGGGTCCCTCTCTAACAGGTATGCACGTTTTTGCCTGTCTGGCCAACATTCTGTCTCCTTTCACATTGCTGCTCAAAAGGCACCCTCTCTGTGAGGCCTCATCCTCACCTCAGCTCCTCGTCCCTGCCCAGGACAGCTCTTCCATCCTTGGGGCACGCACGCTATGTGGGCCCGTGGGCCGGTTACAGCCACCAACTCACTGCCCATCACTGGCCCTTTAACCCTTTTCAGTCCAACCTCGAGGCTGACGCGACAGACCAGGCGCTAGGAGCAGGCCCAACGTTGAGCAATAAGAACATTAAAAAGTTCAACATTCAATCCCGTCAATTAATTTGGACCAGACTGTTTGAATTCCAAAAATAACATTGGACCGCAAAGGGTTAAGGCATCAGCAGCACCCTCCTCACCTCTTTTTTCAGCCTTGTCTTTTTTTTTTTTTTTAATATATTTTATTGATTTTTTTACAGAGAGGAAGGGAGAGAGATAGAGAGTTAGAAACATCGATGAGAGAGAAACATCGATCAGCTGCCTCCTGCACATCTCCTACTGGGGATGTGCCCGCAACCCAGGTACATGCCCTTGACCAGAATCGAACCCGGGACCTTTCAGTCCGCTGGCCGACGCTCTATCCACCGAGCCAAACCGGTTTCGGCCTTGTCTTCTTTTTAATACTTGTCACTACATGTTTCTAAATCATATTTGCCTATTTTTCTGCCTCCTGCACTACACCATCAGCTTCCCAAGGACAGGACTTGACTTCGCTCACCTGCCGTATCTCCACACTGGGCACCTGTCCGACATGTAGCAGGTGCTCAGACATTGGAGCGAGCCAGTGGGTGGGTGCTGAGCCCTTTCACTGCAGGGATCTGCCTTATTCATCGTATGTGTGCGGCACCTGACATCTTCCAACACTCCATACACTTAGAAGGAAAAAATTGTACCCAAAACTTAGAAATCATTACAGCTCTGGCTGGGTGGCTCAGTTGGAGCGTCATCCGTACACCAAAAGGTTATGGGTTCGATCCCCAGTCAGGGCGCAAATGGGAGGCAACCAATCGATGTTTTTCTCTCACATTGATGTTGCGCGCGCTCTCACTCTCTCTCTTGCTCTCTCTCTCTCTCTTTTCCTCTCCCCACCCCCTTTCCCTCTCTTTGTCTCTGCCCCTCTCTCCCTTCTTCTCTCTATAAAATCAATGAACATATCCTCAGGTGAGGATTAAAATAAAAAGAAATTACAGTTGAGCGCTAAGTTTGTCTAAACATTCAGGCAGCCAAGGCTTTAAAAAAGAGATGGAACCTTCCTCCAGGTGCTGTGGAAACAGTGCTTTTCTAAGAGTGAGTGAGGCCAATCCGGGGCCCTGTACGTGAGCAGGAAGGTCTCTATTGTTTGTTTATTGCTGCTTAACAAACCACCCTAACTTAGTGGCTTCAAACACCAACACTTAAATTGCTCAGGATTCCGTGCATCAGAAATTCAGGGAGGGCTCAACAGGGATCAGTGGTCTCCACATGCTGTTGGCTGGGTTCACTCAGGTGCCTGGGGACTTGGCTCAGCTCCACACAGAGAGCCTGGACTTCCTTCCACGATGACTGGATCCTCTCCTTGAGTAAAAGTGGGCGTTACAGTGCCTCGGGCCTGGGCTCAGAAGTCCCGGAACCTCCCTTCCACCGCAGTCTGCTGGTCAAAGCAAGTCAGGAAGCCAGCCCAGAACCAGGGGCTGGGAAAATAGATTTAGCATGTGTCAAATTATAGTCCATTCTATAAGATTAAACCACACCCGCACATCTCTCTACTTTGTGCTATGGACCACACTCTCACGGTTCTTAGGACCCTCTGATCTAGCAGAAGGTCTGTGAAATGCTACCTTAATAGCAGGAGGTCTGTGAAATACTACCTTAAACCTCTCTCAGGTCTCAAAGAAGGGTCTTAATGCCTCACTTTATTTTTTTTATTGATTTTTAGAGAGAGAAACACCAATTTGTTGTTCCACATATTCATGCATTCATTGGTTGCTTCTTGTACTAGTATGTGCCCTGACCGGGGATTGAACCTGCAACCTATTGAGACAACATTTTAACCAACTGAGCTACTTGACAAGGGCTAACTGATTTGATCTGGACCTCGAGGCCATTTTTTGCTGGTAGCACCCTGGACTTCATCTTTGCCCTAAAGCCACTTTTTTGACATTGAGAATCTTTTTCAGCTGGAATGTCAGTCCTGAACCCTCTATATTTCCTCTCTGTTCAGTTCAAAAACCAAATTGTTTCTTCTTTAGTTTATCTGTCTTGCAATGTCTCACATGCAGTTGAGAGAAGCCATTCGGCACTTTCTGCATTCTGCGTGGAAATCTCTTTAGCCAGATCCACAAGTTCATTGAGCAATTGTGTCACCACCCCATAACCTGGGTTACCCCTTTCCGGCTTCCAGTAGCAGTTTTCTTCCTGCTTTTTCAGTTTCCACATCGACCTTTCGGCCTCCATTTGGCACCTGGTCCCAGTCAATGCCACATGTTTTGGGTTTGGGTTATAACACCTTCCCGCTTTATTAGGTACCAATTTCTAACATCATCTGTCTATTGCTATATAATAAACCACCCCAGAACTTCAGTGGCTTAGAACAACACTGTGATCTAAGTGTTGGTCATGATCCTGTGAGTCCTGCGTTCAAGGGCACCACGGGGGTGGCTCGTCTCTGCTCCACGTGCTGTTGACTGGGTTCACTCATGGGTCTGAGACTTCAGTTCTCCACATGGCCTTTTCTCTTTCCACATGGATGGCCTGGCCTTTTCTGCGGGCAGTTTCGGGAGGACTTGTCTGTTGTAATTTAGATAAGGTCAGCACCTCGGTGGGTGCCGTGGCCCCTCTGGTAACGGGCTGATGTTTGTCCTCAGAATACACCATCACCATGTACGACACCAAAACCCGAGAGCTCCGGTGGAACGCCACCTACTTCGACTACGCAGCCTCGCTGCCCGAGGACGACGTGGACTACAGTAAGTCCTCCGGGTGGCTGTGCCAGGCTGGGTGGTCCTTGTGATCCAGGAGAAAAGCTCGATCTTTTTTGAGACAGTTTTGGTCAGCAGGTTCTGAATTCCCAATGGAATTAGAGTAAATACTTTAACAGGCAACACTGAAGGCAGGTCCTGGTGAGAAGTGAGGAGGAAAAGTCAAGTAAAACAGTGCAAGGTAGCCTGAGAGGAGGGAAGGTGCACTCTGCCCTGTCCCTCTTGTCTCAGAAGGAACTTGCTAGAAGCCCAATGGGAAGCAGGAAAAAGCATCACCTGTGACAGTAACAACTCACTGCCTACATGTGGCTCACCCTCCAGTTATTTCTCTAGTAAACATTCCCCCAACTCAAATGAAAACTAAAAACCACTTCTGCCAACTTAATACCAGGGTCAGGAAGTCTGATAGAAACCAGTTCTGTGGTCAGATGTGTTCAGCTCTGACTTTGAACCTGATCATTAGGTTTGAAACGATTGCTATCAAATGCATCCCCGTTGGCTCCTTTCTGCTCAGTATTTGCTCTCACTAAGCGAATGGAACGCTGGCGAATGTCACTAAGTACGTCGCCTTCCGGAGGGTGATCCTGTCTTAGGCTTACAAACCAGGCAGCTCCTCGTGTGTTGCTGTGGTAGAGCCTGAGCGAGCTCATTGGAAAAGAGTGAAACTGTTCGGGGGAGATCAGAGAATACTCCAGAAACCTTGTTTCCTCTAGCTGAGTGGCCACAACCTGCCGGGACCTGAGGATGTGGTTGCAAAGCAGGGCGAGACTTGATGTGGCTTTGTTTGATCTGTGCAGAGGTGTCCCATTTTGTGTCCAATGGCGATGGGCTGGTGGTGACTGTGGACAGTGAGTCTGGCGACGTCCTGTGGATCCAGAACTATGCCTCCCCTGTGGTGGCCTTTTACGTCTGGCAGCGGGAGGGGCTGCGGAAGGTGATGCACATCAACGTCGCTGTGGAGACCCTGCGCTACCTGACCTTCATGTCCGGGGAGGTGGGGCGCATCACCAAGTGGAAGTACCCCTTCCCCAAGGAGACGGAGGCCAAGAGCAAGCTGACGTGAGTCGGGGGGCTCAGGCAGAAAGGGCCTCTGTGACCCTGACACTCTGGGCCGGCCGCAGCGTGCCACACCACACACGGGGCCAGGGCTCGGGCAGCTGACTCTGAATCCATGAGGAAAACAGAGCCAAGACTGGCTCATTCAGAAACCCCAGAATATAAGAACCCGGGGGCGTCCCCTGGCGCTTCAGAATTCTTAAGTATTAAATGAATTAAAATGATGGGTGGGGATAGGAAAGAGACAATTAGTATTCATAGTACAATTTGGATATATCTCAGGTAGTGGGACTATAAGAAATGTACTCATTTTCCCATTTCATGTATTTTTTAAGTTTTTACTGTAAGTTACAGCCACTTAAAAATCAGGCCTACACTGTTAGGGTGCATGTGTCTAAGATTCAGCAGGCTTGTGCTCTCCATCCCCACCTCGGCCTCAGTTTCCCACTTGAGAGAGCTTTTGGAGAAGAGCAAATGAGATAATGTGCAGGAATGTTTCCTCTAAACTATACAACACCATCTCAGGGGCTTTGCCGTGGTCGTAAGCATCAGTCTCTCCCGGGCGATCCCTGCACGCAGTCCTTCCTTTGGGCGCCGTGGGGATGGTTGAGCACAGCCCTGCCCGTGGCAGATGAGGACACCAGGCAGGGAGTGGCAGCCGGGGCCTGCAGTCCAGTTCTCCTGCCGCCGGGACAGGAGTCTCGCCTCCACACCCCAGAGTGCTTAGGAGTTCATCTGGCTATTCTGGGTGGTATTTGGGGCTGGGGCTGTGATTCTTCTCTCCAAAAAGCCCAGAATTTAAAGGACTGTGGAATGCATATGTCCGTTTTTCTCCTAGGCCCACCCTGTACGTTGGGAAATACTCTACCAGCCTCTACGCCTCCCCCTCAATGGTCCACGAGGGGGTTGCTGTTGTGGTAAGTTCCCTTGCGAGAGGGTGAAGGGGGAGGCTCACAGATACAGCCTCCTAACTGCTCCTGTTCCATTTTTGCAAAAAGTGACTTTGAATCATATATAAACATCTGTTGGTTAAGATCTTAGATCCTCAAAAACATTTCCTGCACATGCCACCTTCTCCTTTCGAGGAGAGCTGCGTGACAAAACGGTTTGCTAGGCCCAGGAAGCCCTGGTCATCCCCTGGGCCTGGGTGTTGAAGTCTAAACCCCCGGCCGGAGGTCACAGCTCTCCTCAGCCCAGGCCCACAGTGCCCGTCCTCCCCACTGCTGGGGTCCAACCCGTGGGGCTTCCTGCTGATCTCAGAAGTTCCTTGTCCATCTCTCTCAGCCTTAGTTCAGGCTGCACCTCACACTCCGGCCCTCCCCTTCCTCCTCTTCGCTACTCAGATCCTTTTCATCCTTTCTGACCTGGTCAGTGCACCATCTCTGGGCGTCTGAAACCCCATGCTCCTGGCGGCTCACTTGGTGTCTGAGGTGTTTGGTTGGCATCCCTTGTCTTTCCAGTGAGGCGGGTTGGTCAGCGGCTCCCATGAGCAGGGCAGCCTCACTTGAGGTCCAGCAGCGGGCTCGTTGGGGGAGCTGACTCCACCCTGGTCAGGTGCATCGATCGTGGATTGCTCAGTGCCCTGGCATTCTCCTTCACTTACACTGCTGCTCACAGGAGCCGCTGGGAACTCCACACACACCCTTCCCGTCCCCAGCTCCTAGACAAAAGAATTTGAAAAGGTGTCCATGTTAAAGACCTCAGCACAGCCTTTCACGCCCTGAGGGGGGAGCCTCCCCTGCCATCCTGGACCAGCCCCAACCGGAGGTAGGACAGTGCCTTAGGACAGTCACAGGAAGGGAAGGCCTGCTCACCTACAAGGGCTGCCCAGGCCTCACTTCAGCTCTGTCCACAGCCCCGAGGCAGCACCCTTCCTTTGCTGGAAGGCCCCCAGACTGACGGTGTCACCATTGGGGACAAAGGGGAGTGTGTGATCACACCCAGCACGGACCTGAAGCTTAACCCTGGGCTCAAAGGGAAGAACAAGCTCAACTACTTGAGGAACTACTGGCTTCTGATCGGTGAGTGGTTCCCTGCCATGTGCTGCCCCCTGGTGGGCAGAGCCGACTTTGCGAGTTACAGTCAACTGCTTTGTGCTTAGTTCGTGTCCTGGTCTTCCGGACCTTGAACTGTTTACCCCCAAGGGAAGTGAACAGGGCAGCTGTGTTGCCAAGTCAGTTCCCCAAAATTGTTTAACGACTATTCCAGAACTCAAGTACTAAGTACAGTCATGTCGGGGATACGGTCTGAAAGATGCGTCGTTGGGCGATTTTGTAAGTTTGCAAACATCCCAGAGTGTTGGTACACAAACCTAGAAGGTACAGCCTACTACACACCTAGGCTATACGGCACAGCATACTGCTCCTAGGCTACAAGCCTGCACAGCATGTTACTGCCCAAAGCAGCACGAGATTAAATCAAGCCCAAGAGAAATGATGCCATCCAGAGACACAGCAAGCACAAGATGGATGAGGCTGCTACTGGCATAACGTGGAACACTGTTTGACAGCAAACTTTATAAGTAGAAAGAGGACACTTCAAAATAACAAAAAGGATAGTATAGTAAATACATAAACCAGTAACATAGATGTTTATTGTCAATATTTGTACTGTACATAATTGTCTGTGTTACACTTTTGTATGACTTGGCAGTGCAGTAGGTTTCTTTACTCCAGCATCACCGCAGACTCGTGAGTAATGGGTTGTGCTGTGACATCATGATGGCGACGTTGCTAGGCAATAGAAAATTTTCAGCTCTATTATAATTTTTTGGGGCCGTTTTCATATATGCAATCGGGCAATGACCAAAGCATCATTAGGCAGCACGTGACTGTAATGTAAACTTTGTGCAGCCATCTGATGCACTGAATGTCTGTAATGTGCCAGGCATTGGCACTAAGCACTTTAGAATACATTTCCTATTTTTCACAGGTAGGCACCCTTGTTACTTCCATTGATAGTTAAGGAAACTGGAGCGATTTCTATGGAAGAATTCACTTGGAGTTGGTGTGGGTGTAGGGGCGGCGGGGGAAGGAGAGGGTTGAAGACCAGCAGGGACTGAGGGAGGTGAAGAGTTAGAGGCTGGATCCGGGTCAAGGAGCCACGGCAAAAATCCTGGGTGTGTGTGGGGAGTCCCTTCTCCTTCTCTTCCGCTGTCAGCCAGCCAGATAAGAGTCAAGATGACACCCAGAGGCAGTGAGTGTGACAGATGAAGGCAGAGGTGAGAGAGCTGCGTCTCTGGCAAGTGTCCCAAGTAATTACAGCAGGACCGAGTCTTCTTGAATCTGATTTGCCCGTTCTGTGTCCCAGTTCTGCTGCCTCCCAGCCCCAGAGGTGGTGAAGGCGGGGATGCAGCCGCAGGGGGTGGGGTGGGCAGGAGGGAACTGGGGGTGCCAGCGTGCACAGGGGCTCGTGAGGTTTCTCCTTGCCATTTTCCCTCTTGATCTCTGCTGACTGGTCCCTGGGCAGAGAGAGGGCAGAGCCGGGGTACTGGGTAGGGAATGTGGAGGGGCTTGGGGAGTGCAGGGCCTTGGTGGCTGGCCTGGGAGCAGTGTGACTGGGTGGTGCAGAGAGGAACCTGGGTGTGTTCAAGCCCTGACCATTCCCTTTGTAGCTGCCCAGGTCTTGTTCTTCTCATTCATCCTGACTCCTTGCAGCCATTTTTCTTTTAGTCATCATCTTTACCAAAAAATGGGCAAAGGAGATGGCAAAATAATTCTGTATTTTTTTTTTAACAGAAGTAGTTTGGAAAACTTGTGTGAAGGGGCTCACAGTAAGGGGAAAAATAGCTAATGAGCACAGGCCACTAAAGTGATAAGGCCACTCATTTTATGTACCAGTTAAGGGGACACAGACTGCCTACTAATGGTTAAGAAGTGAATTAAGGAAAGGTGTATGTAAGACTATTAAAAAAAATACAGAAAAAAATCTTCATGGCTTTATCATTGCAAAATGATATCCCTTTAAAAAGGAAAATTTGCTCAAGTAAGAAAACTGAAAAACCCACAAAGTATCAAGAAGTAGTTAGGGAAGCATCCGCAGTTCTGAAGACCCTTCTGAGGAACTCCCATGCGTCCCCATTTTAAATAGTCTTTGTGTAAACTGGGGCCAAGGTCAAAAGATATGCTCTTCATGTTGAACTATTATGTTCTTCTATTTGGTTTTTGTGGAAGAAACTAAGGATATCCCCACATCACATTCATCTTAAAAGTAAAGTCCTCTTAGCTTGAGGGACTTGGTCTGGGGGTTGCCCAGAGCAGCGGTGCTAACCTGGGGTGCTCTCAGCTTCACCTGGGGGCTTTGTCAATTAGGCACTCAAGCCCCCGAGACCCTGAATCAGTAGATCCAGGGCAGGGCCTCTGCTTTTGCTCTGGAGTCCGGACATAACTGCTGATGGTAGATAATCACTAAAACGCAGGTACCGTTTACATGAAAGTGTTTCCGGGTCTCGTGAGTACGTTTGGAGCATACGTGGTTCAGCATGTGAAGCATGTTATTACCGAGCTGAGGGAGAAGCCTGTGCGTAAGAACTACAGGAGGAAGACGAATGAATTGGGGCTAATCACTTCCATGGCAGTGGGTTGCGAGGTGCCCTACAGGAGGGGCAGGACTTGGAGCACTAAGAGCGGGCGTCAGGGGTGGGGGCGGGCAGGGCACTGCTGCCCATGGTGGCTCGTGGAAGGCACAGCTTGATTTCTCTTAGAGTGAAGGTCTTCTGTTAGCCTCAGAGGGACCGGGAGATATGTTCAGGTCCCTGGGCCCCACCAGCAAATCTGAGTCCGAGGTCTGCAGACCTCACGTGAGGAAGTACGACTCCCCCGCAAAGCCTGTCTCCGAGGTCTTCGGCCAACAAGGAGCAACTAGGGGCGGATCAGACCAAAGTGAGGCTTCCCTTGAAGAGCAGTGTTGTGTTGTTGGTAGAGAACTGACCTAAAGCGAGGGACTTAGGATTTTTCTAGGTCAAAAAATGTCCGTAGCTTGGACTAGCTGCTGTTTGTATCTTAGCAATACATCGCAAAACCTTGGATAGAATAGCAGAAAGATCACAGTGAGACCCGATCTCAGTGAGAGAGCGAACAGGAAAGTGTCCGGGGCCAGGGTGCCAGCAGCCCAGGGAGAGGTGAACTGGCACACTTGGCGGAGTGTGGGGTCATTTGCGCACAATAGATGCTCAATAAACGTGTGATGAATACTAGGTAGTCACGATGTAGTCGTGTGGAGAGCAACGAGTGAAGGCTGAGAGCACCGTGACCCCTGTCCTCCTAGCAAGTATGTCCTGTTGCTCTCGCGAATAGCTCACCACTCCCCGGATGGAAGCTCACATTGCAGTAAAAGAAATAGAGCTCCCCCGGAGCAATTGAAAACCAAGATGGGAAGTTGATACTCTAAGTGGAGTGATGTTACAAGGGGAAGCGTTGAAGGGCGAACTCCCTGGACGTTGAACAAAGCCTCCTAACGCTTCAGCCGCAGACAGCCTGTTAGGAACACGCACACAAGTCTTGCTCTGAAACATATCCCCAGCACCCTAATTCCTCTCCTCATTATGAGATTGAGAAGACTGGATACATGCCATTAAGTAACAACATGTCTCCCTTTAAAAAAAAAAGTTTTTATTGATTTTAGAGAGAAGAAGGGAAGGGGGAGAGAGAGAAACATTGATAAGAGAGAAACATCAATTGGCTGCATGCCCCCTAATGGGGATGGAGCCCACAACGCTGCATGTGCCCTGGCCCAGAATCGAACTGGTGACCTCCTGATTTATGGGTGGATGCTCAACCACTGAGCCACACCCGCTGGGCGAAACTTCTGTCTTGATGAGACATTCCTAGCAGCTGCCTCTCGTGTTCGTTCTCTTCCTTTACAAACTGCGACCTCTCCGTGGATAGTGACTGCTGCCTCAGCTGGGCCGCAAGGGCTGCCCCCACCTGGACGCTGTTCTCATGAAAGTGTCCTTTCCTCTCCCAGGACACCATGAAACGCCACTGTCTGCGTCTACCAAGATGCTGGAGAGATTCCCCAACAATCTGCCCAAACACCGGGAAAATGTGATTCCTGCCGACTCTGAGAAAAAGAGCTTTGAGGACGTGAGTGGGGCAGGGAGCAGTGACGGCTCTTCGGGTCGGGTGGTGGGAATAAGGCATTCCTCTTGCCTTTAGAGCTTACAGCCAACTCCGCTGGGGAGTCCACAGCAAATGACAGCTGGTAGGGACGGAGGGGAGGAAGGAGATGGCCATTAGCAAAAGCTGCAGGAAAGGCAGTGGGGCCGAAGGCTGGAACAGCAGCAGAGGCCGCTGGAGGGAGGAGAGCAGCAGAGCTTAGGCCTGGAGGTGAGGCTGACCCTGTGTGTCCAGCTGTGGGGCTGAGGAGACAGGCCTGACCGGATCTGAGGCTACCAGGTGGGGACCAGTGGGAAAGGGGATCACTTGGCTACAGAAGAACCATGTTACCAAACCTTGACAACCCTGGCAGCGGAGGGAAGACGGAGAGAGGAAGTGGGGAGACTGGAGTCCAGTGGCTGCTCAGCCTGAGTAACGATAACATCACAGCAGTAATTCTTAAGGCAGTCGCTTTGGGAAAGGCAGCGGTTGTCCGGCCCTGTGCTCTCTGGGAGGGCTTAAAAAATCCAGCACATCTCACATATTCCTTGTGAATAGTCAGTGCTTCTCTTGATTGGCTTGTTTGTCTTGCTGGAAATGTTGCAGAGATGTAACCACTCTCTCCCACACAAGGTTATCCACCTGGTTGACCAGACTTCAGGGAATGCGCCCAGCACCGTTTCTCAGGGTGTGGAGGAGAAGTTCGCTCACGCCCCCGCCAAGCCCGAGGCCCCTGTGGACTCCGTGCTCAAGGACATCGCCACCATCGTCCTGAGCACCTTCCTGCTCATCGGCTGGGTGGCCTTCATCATCACCTACCCCCTGGTGAGGCCCGGCCCCTCCCCCTGGCCCACCCGCATGTTTCCAAGCTTCTGTGCCTGTCACCTGATGACTGTGAGGCCCGGCCCCTCCCCCTGGTCCACCCGCATGTTTCCAAGCTTCTGTGCCTGTCACCTGATGACAGTGAGGCCCGGGCAAACACAGCAAACAAGCATATACGTTTCTTTTCACATGTAAAAGTCAGTATTTGCTAATCTTTAAAAGCATTATAATTAGAGAGACACTGGCTTCTCAAAAAATGATGATTTTGTAACCAAGATCTTATGGTTTGACTGTACAAACTGATTTGTAAACCTTGCTTACAGTTCCATTTGAATAGTTAACTATATTTTCCTTTTTTAAGAATAGCCATAATAGGTGAAAATCCCTTTAACTCTCTTCCCTTAAAAACTGGCTATTAGAGATATCAGCGAGAGTGAGAAAGGTGGCCTGGTCATCCCTCCCACTCTCTAGTTGGAAATAAGTGAGCTAAAGTCACATAGTCGCGTAGGCTGTGCATTGGATACCATATACCAGAGGAATATTCCTTCATCAGGTTGCTCCGAGCCCTGAAATGTTATCACCTTAGCTCACAGTGCCCGGTAAGCGCATGCCCATATAGGAATGGGCATATAAACCCTTTACTTTGGGGGTGCTTTCCACTTGTTTAAGTGGGTCCACCTCTGCTGCCCCTGCCTGGTGGCCGTCAGCCTCCAGTGGGAAGAATGGGCTGTCCTGGGAAGTCTAACTGGCAGGGAGACGACCAGCCATTGAACAGACCCTGCCTCCTGTGCTTCCCACCGTCTCCTCCACCCTGTGGGGTCACATAAAGTGCACCTGCTTCTCTGGCACAGGTAGCCCTGCCTCTCCCCGGGCCCCAGGGGACACGCCGCACTTGTCTGGATGTGTGTTTCTCTTCCCAGAGCATGCATCAGCAGCAGCAGCTCCAGCACCGGCAGTTCCAGAAGGAACTGGAGAAAATCCAGCTCCTGCAACAGCAGCAGCTGCCCTTCCACGCACCCAGGGACATGGCTCAGGACGCCGAGCTCCTGGACTCGTCCGGCCTGTACTCGGAGAGCTCGGGCACCAGCAGCCCCAGCACGTCCCCCCGAGCCTCCAACCACTCGCTGCACTCCAGCAGCTCTGCCTCCAGAGCCGGCACCAGCCCCTGCCTGGAGCAGGACGACGAGGGTAAAGCCATTTGCCATTTGGTGTCGTTTTCTCTTTCATTTGAGTATCACCTGAGAGACACAGCACATGGCCCTCCTGGGCGTGTCCATGGGGTTACGAAGTTCCCAAGCGTTCAACATATTCTCACCTGACTCCCTCCCACTCTCAGGCCAGGGTTCTGCCCATCTGTGGCCTCTCCTCTCAGAGGGCCTTCTGGGAGCCCCCGTGGTCCCCTTTCGTCTTGCCCCACAAGGGCTGGCAGTCACTGCTGAGCAGAGGTGCACTGGCCCCTGGCTTGAGAGCATTCCCGAGGCCAGCCAGGGGCCAGGGAAGAAAGCGCAGCTGTTGGTCCACTTTCCCTTGGAGGGTGGCTCAGGCTGGTGTCAGGACAGGAGACCTCAGAGTCCTCAGTCTCACGCTGGAGACTCTGCAGCTGGTCTCCCCATGTCACACGGGTGTTTCAGGAGCAAATCCTTGAGGTGGGTCTGTAGCGAGCTCCTGTCTTCAGGAAGGTGTAAGACGTTCATTCTCACAGCAGTGCAGAGGCAGGACCGGGGCAGGGGACAGGCATAGAGTCTGAGATGCATGTCTCAGTCTGAGCTCAGGAAGCTGTAGCCACTCTCGCCTCCAGGTTTAGGTTGGGTTTGTTTAACACTGTCCCTCCTTTTTCCCGTTTTGTCCCAGACGAGGAAACCAGCATGGTGATGGTTGGGAAAATTTCCTTCTGTCCCAAGGACGTTCTGGGCCACGGAGCGGAGGGCACAATTGTGTACCGGTGAGTGGGTTGGAGAGCCCTGTGCCTTCACCACGACAGACAGGAGTGCCTGTCGCTTGCCAGGCTCCAGAATATAGCAGGGTCAGAGCCGTGACTCAGACGGAAGAGTGCCGCCTCCAGGGAGAGAAGGGGTGACCACGGGTGGTTGGTTGGAACCTCCTGGGCTCTGAGGCAGATGAGTGGCCGCTGTGTCAGAGGAGAAGGAACACTGTGGGTCCACGAGCCTCCTGTCGTCTCCACAGCCCCCTGCACCTCCCAACCCAACCCCACTCCTCGTCCTGCAGGGGCATGTTCGACAGCCGGGACGTGGCGGTCAAGAGGATCCTCCCCGAGTGCTTCAGTTTCGCTGACCGCGAGGTCCAGCTGCTGCGAGAGTCCGACGAGCACCCGAACGTGATCCGTTACTTCTGCACAGAGAAGGACCGGCAGTTCCAGTACATCGCCATCGAGCTGTGCGCGGCCACGCTGCAGGAGGTGGGTGCCCGCGCCCCCACGCAGCCCCCCTCCTCCCGGCACCTGGGGCACGGTTTCAGGGATGGCCGGAGTTGCCTTTTTATTTCCTTTTATTAACTTTCTTGAAGTTATAATATGTACTCGTTTAAGACAGACAGTTTGATGCATTTGCAAAGTTGTATACCCATTTAAACAAAGTCAAAATGTGGAGCAATTTTATCACCCCACCTTAACCCGGGGTGTCCCTCAGCCTGCCGGGGGCAATCTGTGGTTAGCATCCGTCTCCCTCTTGGCCTCTGGAACACCTGGCCGGTCCCGATCCCAGGCCTGGTGTGGGCTTGGAGGATGCTTCCTGATGACCCGAGTCGTTAGGATCATAATTCTTCTGCTCAGTTTCCAACTCACCGTGAAACTGCCTCACTCATTCACTCGTAGGTTTAATGTATGAGGCAGTGAACTTGAGTTTTTTACCCTCTTATCTTTCCCACTGTAAACTAGTAAGTTGGAGCTTAGCTGTTTGTTTAAATTAGCCTATTCTTTGAGGAGAAAGTCTTTGGAAAAATAAGGATTTGGACAGAATATTGTCAGTAAAACTTCCCTTTCTTGAAATATGATAAAAGAAAATGAGCTGACTCAATACCAAATGTTAAAGCAGGAAGCTGGAGGCACGATTTTTCTAGATAAAATTGAATCACTTTAAAAAGAGAAAGAGGAGAATGCACCGAGGGGTCGAGTCCTGGGGCTAAGCCGCGACCTGGCCGTGTCTCTTGCAGTACGTGGAGCAGAAGGACTTTGCCCACCTCGGCCTGGAGCCCATCACCTTGCTGCAGCAGACCACCTCCGGCCTGGCCCACCTGCACTCCCTCAACATCGGTGAGAGGCTTCCTCCACGAGGCGCGGCCCGGGCAGGGTGACCAGGGGGACGGGCTTGCCCAGGTGGGCCTGGCCTCTGCTGAAGCTCTTTGCTGCATCGCTGGCGTGCACGCTGTATAAGAGTCTGAGGAGGATTCTTACACAGTTGAAGCCTTTAGAGGCGCAGGGCGCTAGGCAGTCTGAGGAGGGTGCACTCCCATCGCAGGAGGAGGCCCGATGTTGCCCGTGGTTCACATTGGGCTCATCCGGAGTTTTGTGTTAGTTCACAGAGACCTGAAGCCCCACAACATCCTCCTCTCCATGCCCAATGCGCATGGCAGGATCAAGGCCATGATCTCCGACTTCGGCCTCTGCAAGAAGCTGGCAGTAGGCAGGCACAGCTTCAGCCGCTGCTCGGGGGTGCCCGGCACCGAAGGCTGGATCGCCCCGGAGATGCTGAGTGAGGACTGCAAGGAGAACCCCGTGAGTAACGGGCACAGGCCTTTGAAAACTGCAGCCTCTCGCACGGTCAGGACTAGGAGCCTCCTGTCAGGACTGGAGGGCAGTGACACGTGTTTAACAGCACGCCGCTGGCCCTTCGTATCGTCTCACGACCAGGTGAACGAGAGGGGCCAGCGGGAGCAAGTGTCTGGTTTTCCCTCCTTTCCCAGTCACTTCCCCCGTATTTGGGAACTCAGAGCTTCCATAAGGTGAACGCACTTCCAGTTTGTATTCTTTTTCTTTTTGTTTTTTTCTCTCAACTTTTCATTTTGAGGATTTTTAAGATGTGCAGAAAATACCTTTGTACCTCCGTCCAGCTTGAACATTTGTTAGTTATTTTTCACTTTCTCTCTGTCTGTTGCTGAACCAGTTGAATATAAAAGGGAAGCACCCCAGTCCTTCACCCATAAATACCCTAGCAGGTGTCTTCCAAGAACAAGCACAGTCCTAAGCTTTACACCATATCACACCTCAACAACTAACGTTTGACCTCTGACACTCAGTCCACATTCACATTGCCCCAGATCCCGCTTACAGAGCTGGTGTTTGCAAACCAGGGTCCAGTCAGGTGCCTTGCACGGCATGTGACGCTCTCCCCTGTAATCTGCTTCGGTCCCCGACCTCTGCTCCCTGGGAGTGACGTTTGAAGAGTGAGGCGCTCGTCTGGAGGAAGCCCCATTCGGGCTTGCTCACTCGTTTCTTCGTGGTGGTGGTAACTCGCCTGTGTAGTCCTCGTGTTCCTGTGAACTAAAAGTAGGTCCAAAGGACCGAATGGATTGAAGGTACATGTTCTTGCAGCAGCCGTCACAGGCCACGGCATCAGGAGGCACAGCATGGCAGTTGTACTGTTGTTACTGACCCCGCTAGCGATGCCAACTGGGCTCACTCGGCGCAGGTGGCACCTGCTTTTCTCTCCACCACGTTTTCCTCTTTGTTGTTCCCTGTGGGGCCATGTTTGGCACAGCGTGGATGGTGTCCTCTTTCCCAACAGTCATTCACCTGATGGCACAGCGTCCACTGACAGTCCCTCCCGGAATTCCTTAACTCAGTGGGAATTCTTCTACATGTATTAGCTGACATTTTTCTGTAAAGAAGAGTTTTATTTCTGATCCCCTTTCTCTCTCTCTTTTTTTGAGTCACTATGAATTCATGGATTTTTTAAAATAGTGTTATAATCCATTATAGTCCTTTTTTTCCCTATTCTTTTTGTTTCTCCTTTTGACACTCAAATTGGTTCAGCGGGAGCCCTCCCGCTGGCTTCTTCATCCTTCTGCTGAGAGCCCATCGTGTCTTGGCACCTTTATCCCCCGATCCAGACCCGGATGGGATCAGCCAGTCTAACATAGATGAGATTCTGTCGAGCCCTCTTACCCCATTCACAGGGGACCAGCAGCTGGTCAGTGAGTCAAAGAAGTCAGTTATGATGAAGGTCATGAGAAAATTCCTCATACTTTAAACGCTAACTTAAAGCAAGTACTGTGATTCGTTAAGTAATAGGAATCTTTGATGTAGGTTTTTTCTTCGCATTCGGGTCCAACTGAATGGAGTTGTTCATTTCCTCTCCTGTATAAGCACCTCACATGCCACTTCTGTGCCTTCTAGTTTGAGACCTAGACTTTTCACACCCGTCCTAAGAGCAAAATCCTAGCTCACTATTTATGTCCCAGTCCCTTACAGTGGAGTCTCCCACATCCAGTTCATAGGAGTTTGTAGCCACTCCCCTTTATTGAATCTTTGCAAAACTCAGCTCACCTCAAAGTTAGTGGCAGCCGTGTTTTAACAGCTTATGGGATATTTAAATTAAAGAACAAGTGGCAATAATAAGTTTGGGAAAGAACATAACTGAGCGTAGAGATGAGCTGGTGGGAGCAGGGGACCCAGGCGTGTAGGACAAGAGCGCCCCAGCATCAGTGCTGAGTGTACCGGGGGCGTCAGGCAGCGCAGGCTGTGGCAAACGGGGAGCTTGAATGATACTGAGCAGGTGAAGTGACAGGTGAGAGCTTCAGCTATGGTGGACTTGCTCCTCTGTCCCGAATCTGTCACCCACGTGAGGACAATTCTGATGAGATAAGGGTGGTTGGGAATTGGAAGACCTGAGTCTTGTCCTTGACTAGGACAACCTTGTCCTGGTCGTCATTGGACCTCTCTGCCCAGGTCTTTATGAGATTCGCTGTGCTCAGCCCGTGGGGCTGTGCTGAGGGTGAACGGCAGGTCATTATTGTTACAGGAGTATTTTCCCGAGTGGAAGGTGCCGGGCTCATGGGTTTCCCTCCCGGGTCCTCAGGTGTCTGCTAGAGAATCAGTGGTGCAGCCTGGCGACAGGCCATGCTCGGGAGCCACCTAGTGTTACATCCAAGTAGTGCAGGCTGGAAACCACAGAACGGGTTTGTGGGATCAGTGAGAGGTGTCCGTGAACATCAGAATGACCTCCCTGGAAACTTGCCACATAGTTTCTTTCTGGGGCTATTTTTGAAGCAGCGAGTGTTTTATTCCTTTATTAACTTAAGTTTTAAAGCCTAACATAAGCAGGCCCTGGGGTACACCAGGCAGCAAAGGCACAGAAATCCCCACCTCCAAGGAGCCACCTGCCGGCTGGGTGAAGAGTAGCTGATGGCTAGGAGGGAGCTTCCTCGGGCCACACACCAGTTTAGGTGAATTTTCACGTATTAATGCACGTAATCTTGACAACAACCCTGAGAAGCATAGCATGTTCTCCCTGTTTTCCGTTGGAGGACACAGACACAGAGCGGTCACAGGGCTTCCAGCTGGCCGGTGGCAGAGCCGGGTCCTGGCAGTTGGCCCCAGAGCCCCTGACTCCAAGGTGAACACGCCACCCAAGCGGCCCCTGCAGGGCCCAGCACCGCTCCGAGCAATTCCCAAACGTCAGCCCGTCCTCCACGACATGCTCAGTGTGGAGGAAGTGGCAGCCGCACTCCCCTGCTGCTGGGAGAGGGGCTCCCAGAAGGCCTCTCACACCCGCACTTCTTTTCAGACCTACACGGTGGACATCTTCTCTGCGGGCTGCGTGTTCTACTACGTGGTTTCTGAGGGCAGCCACCCTTTCGGCAAGTCCCTGCAGCGACAGGCCAACATCCTCCTGGGCGCCTACAGCCTCGACTGCTTACAGCCCGAGAAGCACGGTGAGCGGGCAGCAGGGCGTGCGGGGGAAGGAGCTGCTCCTCAGCTGCCCGGAGGCCCCTGCGCGGGGATAGTGCCAGCTCTGTGTTCCCAGGGATGCTCTCTCCAGGAGCCCACCTGTGGCTGGAGGGACTATTCCTGCAGCACCTCCTTCTAGAGCCAAGAAGCTGAGTTTCCGTCAGGTCACCCATTACCTGTATGACCTGGGCAGCCCCTGTGGGGACCTGTGTTCTCCAGCTCGTGACTGGCGAGGGTTATATAATCTGAGGTCTTTCCTGCACCAACGTTCGGAAGGACACGCAGCCCGTGCGTCATATGCTGGGCTGGCTCTGGTCTGCGCCAGTGGTCAGCTGGTGCAGGCGGGGCTAGGGACAGGCCAGCTTGGTCCTCACTCTCCAGGCGTGGGTGCAGCAAGTCTTTCTTCCTGACCTCAGGCTTTTCTGTGTTATAATTTACCCACGACACCCAGTTCTTAAAAACATCTTTAACTTTTTAAAATTAAAAACTTACGTTTTTGCTGATGGATTAATTTCCCTTATTCCCAGTAGAGAAATGTTTAAGGCCCATAATTCCATTATACAGTGATGAATGGGTGCTGATGACACCTTTGTATATGTTACTCTGGTCATCTATCTAGGCATATGTGCATAGGCACATACTCTTTTGCAACATGCTCGGTTCTTAGCTTCACCTTGACTCTCTCTCCGTGTTGACCCGTGTTCAGCCAGAGTGTCATTCTCGTGGCCCCCAGTTCAGGGTAGGGGGCATGGCTGTCACCGAGCCTCTGAGTGGGTATTCCCAGCCCTTTTCACACCCTGTGATGAGGACTGTCCTTATCCGCTGAAGATTCCTGGGCAAGCTCTTCGTTAAGTTACAGACGAATTCCCGTCCATGGAGTCTTAAGTCCAAGGGCGTGCAGACGGGTCAGGTGGGGGTGGTCCGCCGTGGCGCTGGGCTGGTGATGATGCGTTCGTCGTGTGCTTCTTGTCTTCCTCCGCAGAAGACGTCATCGCCCGGGAGCTGATAGAGAAGATGATCTCCATGGACCCTCAGAAGCGCCCGTCAGCGAGGCACGTGCTGAAGCACCCGTTCTTCTGGAGCCTCGAGAAGCAGCTCCAGTTCTTCCAGGTGGGCCTGGCTCCATGCAGACTGAGGTAGCGCTCGCCAGGCGCTGAGAAGGCAGCAGGACAAGGAATAAGACACATGACATGACCCCGATCCCATACCTAGAGGCAGCCCGCCTGGCAGCTTAATATATTTTCTTCATAAAATAAAAGTGAGATCAGGATCAAGCTATATATACAGTTTTGTATCTTGCCTTTTTTTTTTTTTACTGTATATACTATTTTAAGTATTTTTCCATGTTAAAGCTCTAAAATTATAATGACTGTTGCATTCTATCATATGCGTGTGCCATCATTTAAAACCTGTGTTATGGGAGCTTTCAGATGCACACAGAAGTAGAGGGAATATGATAATGAACTCCCGGTTAGCCATCAGCCGGGTCCAGCAATTGTTAACTCAGCCTTGGCCCTCTCTCCACCCCTCCCCGCCCCAGAATATTTTGAAGCAAACCTCAGGTGTCATACAGTTTCATTCAAGTTTCACAGATTTAAACATTTCCTTATATTGGGTTTCTGTTTGTTTGTTTGCCCAGCTCTTAAGATAGATTCCGAGGTTAAATTACAGGATCAATGGACATGAACTCCTGTAAAGTTGTGGCTATTTTAAGGCCTCCTAGTATTGCTAGGTGGCTTTGGGGAAGGTGATATGTTTCTCAGCGTCCTCCCTGGTATGACATGCAGGTGAGGTGCTCAGGGTCCGTGGACAGGTATGATCTGTGTCATCTCTGTCGTGGAGACGGACCATGTGGGCCTCTCTGCAGTGAGCAGCAGACATGGCCACTCCCAGAGGAAAGCTAACTCACAGGGGTGGGGGAGGCAGAAGTCCAGCTGCCCCGCCCAGAGGCCGGCTTCATCCCAGCTGAGGATTCAGGAGGCAGTGACCGCTCTGCCTGGGTGTCGATCCTCCAGCTCAGCTTCTCTCCACACTGACCACCACCTGTGGCCTCGTCTTCCTGCAGGACGTGAGTGACCGGATAGAAAAGGAGTCCCTGGACGGCCCGATCGTGAAGCAGCTGGAGAGAGGCGGGCGAGCCGTGGTGAAGATGGACTGGAGGGAGAACATCACTGTCCCCCTCCAGACAGGTGACCACCGATGTTCCCAAAGCTGCAGCCGGTTCTGAGATGCAAATGTGGAAATGGCGGCCGCAGGCTGTTTGAGCTCCAAGCACCACATGCAGAGTGGAGGCTTTCTGTGGGTGTCGTCTGGTTTAGATGCACGGCAGACGTTACACCAGTGTGTTTCATTGTTGTCTGAGTGACGGATCAGTGGTGGGTGGTGCTTGTCTCTGGTCGGGTGTGATCAGCAGGTGGGATGCAGATGAGCCCCACCCAGGTTCAGTCTGGTCGCGCTCCCGTCCTCGATGAGAGTGCAGTGATGTTGTTTCAGTCCCATCGCTTAGTCCCCAGGAGCCTCAGGAGTTGTTTTCTTGTGGAAAGTGTTTGTTCCATTGCGTTCCTTGTATTTTTCTAGATCTGCGTAAATTCAGAACCTACAAAGGCGGCTCCGTCAGAGATCTCCTCCGAGCCATGAGAAATAAGGTGAGGGCTGTGAACCCAGCCGCTCAGCCACCCTCTCCTCCTATCCATTCTCTACGCACCCTTTCACCCAGCCTGGAATTCTGGGCGGCCTTAACCAGACTTGGCAAACTAGAGACTTTCTTCCCTTAGACACGCTTTGTCTTCGGGGACCTTGAGGTGAGCAGCTCACCTGGGAAGCAGGCTTTCTGCTGCCAGCGTCCTTTGTGGTCTCTACTGACTGTCTGGTGCCCTCTGCCTGCCCGATCCAGCACCATGTCCACCCTTAGAGGGCGCTCTGGGCACTTCCCACACGGGCCTGTCTCCGGGGCCCTGGGCAGGGGCCGCACTTGTCTCTGGAGGGACCTGGGGGTGTCTTGGCCTGAGCTGTCACTGAGCAGCCTTCAAACAGGGCCCAGGCCCAGACGAGGCCTCCAAGCCCATGGGGGCAGACACTTCAGTTCCAGGCGACTTTATTCCGCTTGAGGCTGCCAGGGGCCTCGCTAGGTCCCCACGCCACTCCCCACGCTGGGCCTTGCTCAGCTCCGAGGTCTCCTCCGAGTGAGAGGAAGCAGCCATGGTGAGCAGGATGGATTGTGGGCTGCTTAACCCTTTCCCCTTTCCTTTACAGAGAACTAACTAACGTTTTCTTCCTTGAGTAATAAAAGGGTCTCTGACCAGCGTTTCCTGGGCTCTCTAACTGATGGGCTATGTCTGTGTCGCCCTGTTTGCAGAAGCACCACTACCGGGAGCTCCCCGTGGAGGTGCGGGAGACCCTGGGCTCCCTCCCCGACGACTTCGTGCGCTACTTCACGTCCCGCTTCCCCCACCTCCTCTCGCACACCTACCGGGCCATGGAGCTGTGCAGCCACGAGCGGCTCTTCCAGCCCTACTACTTCCACCCGCCCCCCGAGCCACAGGCCCCCGAGACTGCAGACGCCCCTGAGCCAGGCCGGACTCCGTCTTGTGGCCCCAGCTGTGACTGAGCGCCCCCTGTCTGCAATCCAGGGCCAGAGGCCACACTTAGCAAGAAGACCAGGCTCCCAAACCAGTGCCTTGAGCTGCCTGCTCTGCAGCTGGCAGAGGAGGGTCTGACCCCTAGATGGGGAGAGGTGACCCCTCCTGACCTGCAGGAAGCTGGGAAGACAGGGGTGAAAGCTTCACCACCAGGGAACAGCTGCGGGAAGGGCCGTCCCCAGGCAGCAACAGGGCACCTCCACCTCCTCCTGGATAGACTGGCTTCAGACGTGTTTCTTTTTAAACTTCCTGTTCGATGTCAGCCTGCAGGCCTTGAAGGAAGCGGGAGGAAGAAATCCTAAGGCCTGCCTGTGTGCGGGGCCCGGAGCAGCTCTCCCCAACCAGCAGGCTGAGGGGCACCGACGGAGGAACGGAGGTCACTGGTCACTGAGCACAGTGCGCCCAAGTGTCCCAGGTCACTGGACCCAGTGCTTCCTCGGGGCAGTGGGGTGTGGTGTTGGGACAGGTCAGCGCACGCCGGAAGGGAGTCCATGGCCGCAGGTGTGGGAAACGGAGAAGACGCTCGGTTCCAAGGCAGCTGCGGCCCCATGTGCTGGTGGCCTCCATGGTGGCTTTGTGGCCTGGACCATTTAGGGATGCTTAGGAGCATTTGGGGGCAAGAAGTGATACTTCCCTGGCCATCAAGGACCCAGGCAGGGACAGGCCTTCGGTACCGGAGGGTCAAGGGCCTACCTGGCCACTGTGGCCATCCCAGGAGAGCCCTGGGCCAGAGGGCAGACGATGAGGCCTCTATCCCTGGAGCCAGCAGGATGGCCAGGGGCTTGGTGGCCAAGGCCAGGCTCCCCACGTGCCTCGTGGGCAGGATTTTTTGTTTCTCTTGGCAGATTTTAATAACTTTATAGTTTGATCACACTGTAGAATGCTACCTTAGCACAAGTGAGCTAAGCGTCACGTGAAGCTTGCTCATGAAGAAGAAATGCAATACATCTATTCTGTGTGGTACCCCTCCCCCTCCCCCTCCCCCTTCTCCCCCCCGCCAGGAAGAGTGTTCGTATTCAGAACATTCTCCAGCGCCGGTGAAGAGCAAGCATTACAGCGTCACTATACACGTCATCCTCAAAGTAATATTCCCTAAATCGCCGTGTCCTTTCTCCCCCGAAATTTAATGTAATTTTTAATTTTCGTTTTAATCAATTCCTGTCCTTTCTCTACCGAGAGCCTTAGTGGTTACATGCAGTGAGGGTACCACGTGAGGAAGCGTTTCCTGTACGTTCTCCAGCCAGGGGAGCGGCTCATGCGGGTCCGCCCTGCACCCTGGTGAACTCGGAGACTCCGCTGGGCGTGCGAGTGTCACCGTGGAGTTCACTGCCTGACGGGAAATCACTGTGTCTTACTGTGCGATGTCTTCGTGGTGTTCGTGTGTGAAGGCCACGCAGCACAGGCTCTGGTTCTGCCTTTGTAGACGTCCGTTCCCTTCCATGATGCCTGAGACCACTCGTTCTCTTAAACAGGACCCACCTCTGTGAAGCTCACCAGTTACCTCATTCAGACCTGCACAGCCAGACGGGTTCTTCTCCCCGCTCTCATTGGCCTGTGCCAGCTCCGTTCCGAGGGTCGCTGTGCCACCAGCCCGAGGGACAGGCGGAGAAGGTGCCACGGGTGACGTCCCGGGCTGCGAGCTCTCAGCTGCCGGGTGCGGCTGTGCCGCACTGCTGAGCATTCTCTTTGCGGAGTAGCCAGGTCGTTTTTAGCCGCCCGATACTTGTCATCTCTCTGTTTTGGCTCAACTTGCCTGCAGGACAACTTCTTTTTAAAATGCCTTTTCTGCTGATCATATTTCTAACCACCCACTGAGACTCATTGATTCACCGCATGCTGGGACACTGGCGCTGGGGACAGAGAGAGGGACAAGATAGAACCTGTGCTCTCATAGGAGCCTGTGGTGAGAGACAAGGTAACATCAGTGCATGAAGGAGCCCAGGGTTGGGGAAAGGCGTGATTTGGGGTTTGCACCTTTTCAGTCTTAAAGCGCCCGTGTCCTGGGACCACATTGCTCTCTGTCCATCTTATCCTCATCGCCTTCGGGACCCAGGCCTTCAGGGGCTTGCAGAGGTCTTGCGTAGACACTTGCCGTGGAAACACCCTGTGGTAGATCCCGTCTCAGCCTCTAGCATTCAGGTTTCCTGCTGTGCTGCTGAGCTCTGGGACGTGGAGTACGAGTCCTTGAAGGCTGTTGGACTTTTTAGAAGTATTCGGTTTTATTTTTACGACACTTTTCTCTGATTGCTTCTCGAGCTTTCTAACTCATTTTATAAAAGACTCCGCGTGTCACTAGGCATCTGAGCATTTGCACTTTCGGGACTCACTGATGTTACCTGGTAAGTCACTGAGCCATCTGGGCGCCGAAGTACAAGATCCTGTCTCAGTGCGATAGTCACCGCAGGCTCTGTGCGGGGAGACGTCACTCCGGCCCGCTGCGTGTGTTGTACTGGAAGAGCTCCAGGCCAGTGGGCCCAGCAAAGTATTTTCTTCCCGTCAAGAACGGTCCTTCTCAGCATTTACCCTGGTCCTCCCGCCAAGGCTTTGTGTGGACGTGACTCGTGTATCTGTGTGACTCCCTCTCATTGCTGCTCTGACCTCTCGCTGACGTGGGGGCCTTTGGACAGCAGTGCTTTCTCTTGGCCACTCTTGTTTCAGAAGTTGGACTCTGGCCAGCTTCCCGACACTTTGGGTTTCCCAAGACTGTTCCCCTTTTCCATGTGCTCATTGGCTGGTTCCTGCGGAAGATGGGCTGGCTCTGCGTCCACAGCCCTCTCTGCAGGAAGAGCGAGCCCAGCACCCCGTAGAGCCCCCTTACCTTCTCGTTAGCTTTCCTTCGGTTTCTAAAATCCCTTTCCTTCATGCCTCCCGGCGTTGCTTTGCCCTGGCCGTTCTGCGCCATCCTGGAGTTGTTCAGATGTGCCTGGCCTGGCAGCAGCCTTTCCAAGGAAGTCACTGCGTGTCCCATCCAGATAAGCCAGATTTCCTCCTTCCAGGGTTGGACCGTTATCTTTCAAACCAAAGCGTCTACCCTCTTCTGTACTTCCTTTTGAAACAGTGATTTCCCATGCGTGACTCCAGTTCTGACTGTAGCAGCACTTAAATCTCTCCTGTGCTCATTGGAGAACCACGGAACCATCCGCAGTGAGCCTCCCACCCGGGCAGCCTTAACCCACAACCGCGACCAAGGTCCCACACCCGCCTCCCGAGCTCCGCGCTGGGTGGGTGCAGTATTCCTTTTCAGTATCCCAGAAGCTGTGACGGGGGTGTCCCCAGTACCCGGAAAGCATTACCAGTCAACTCTGCCACGTTCTCAGATGCAAACCTTACGTAGTGTTCTTTTTGCAATGACCTATTTATTTAACCTATTTATATTTATTTAATTTTTACTCTGAAGTATACCCCAGTTACCATTGCACTTGCTTAAAGCATAGACAATTTGTTTTGGACAACACCCCTGACCATGTTAAAACTGGAAAAGGAAAAGTTATACTGTATCCTTCCACGGGATGGATGCCTTACAGTAGCTTTGTTAGTGAAGGGTGAATGATTTGGTCGTGGTAAAAATGTTAATTTTTAAGTGATTTAAAAATAATTCTGTGCCATCGTGTCTTCTCTGTGGGTGGTTAGTTGTTAAATGTGTGTTAATTATGTGAAACAATCCTCTTTGTGGAGCCTAAAATCCTCCTTTTTAGCTTTATATTTTATAAACTGCCAGATTGTACAACTTTTATGTGTATTTTTAAAGCTTGACAATGTGAGGGTAATTATATAAGTTAAATGGCCTATTTTTGTACCTCCTGTACAGTTTTATAATTCTGCTGATTGATGATGGCGTCTTATGTTGAGCCAACCACAAATAAAGGTAGTTTTAGATTTGGAAGCCAGTTTCATCTTCTTAAAGATGCGACCACCACTCAGACCAAGGGGTTGATCCCAGCCGCCTTCCGGGGCGAGGGGGTGGCTGGTGAGGGTGAGCAGCTGGCTCAGCGGTGGGAAGGCGGGTGGGGGTGCAGTTGCCCGCTGGTGTCTGCGGCAGGGAATGGGGCTGGGACATCCTTCTTGGTGGCTCTTTGTGGGAAAAGACCCTTTGAAACTGCAGGAAGTCCCCTGAAGTATCAGTTTGAGCTGACTTCCAGGAAGGTGGCCAAGTTGGGACAGACTTGCCTCATGGTGAGACTTGGGCTCCAGCAGAATTTGGGGCACATGTACAGTGAATAGGATGCTGGACCAAGAAGTCTAGGATGAGAGAAACCCACTGAGGTGACTCGGCCAGCACAGAGCTGGGAAAGCACGGAGCGTGTCCTCCCGCATGCCAAGGAACGCATTCTCCTTCTCCCATCCATCCCTCTAGAATCAGAGGGCTTTGCTTTCTCCTGCAGCACCTGAAGGGAGACGCTGAAGGGCCCACCAGCCCCCGGACAGTGTAGCCGGGGCTCAGCTTCAAGACTGGCTCCTTCCACGTGGCCCCCTCTCTCCCCACCTCAGAGGGCACCGGAGCGTTCCTGAGAACCATAGACATACCCGCCTGCCGTCTGCAGCTCTGAACACAGCAAAGCCAAGGGCACACGGGAGGCTCGCTTCCTGTCACTTGATGCAACAGCAGAGGCAGCTCCTGCGTCCCCCACACAGCTATTACGCCAGGACTGCGTCTGCCTCTTGAATTGGCCCAGGCCAGGGAGGAAGGCAGCTGGCAGCACCCTTAGCTGCCTCCGAGAGCAGAGAGAGGAGGCCAGCAGGTGGCGGGGCCCGGGCTCCAGGCCCTGAGACAGGGTTTGCTGCTTTCGTGCTGAGTCAGCTTTGGGCTGCAAAGACGATGTGTTTTCTTAGTGTCTGGTGCACTTTATTAAACATTAGAGGCCCGGTGCATGAAATTCGTGCACAAGTAGGGTCCCTAGGTCTGGCCAGCGATCAGGGCCGATCAGGGCCTTCTGGCTGCCGGCTGGGGCTTTCCTTCCCTGGCTTCTGGCTGCCGGCCAGGGCCTTCATTCTGCACCGTCCCCTGGTTGCTAGCACACGTCATAGCGAGCAATCAAACTCCCTGTTGAACTCCTGAGGGGACACTTTGCATATTAGCCTTTTATATATATAGATATGCACACACATACACAACTGTATTCCATCAGCGAATGCACTTATTGGACTCTATGTTTGTCTCATTGGGGTCATGTGTTAGCTTCAAGAGATCATGACAACAGCTAATACCGGGCCAGGCACTGTGCTGGAGCATCAGTGCCCTGTTCGATCCTTGGCCTTGACATCTTCCACTTTAGTGAGAGACTGACCAGACGCTTCGGCAGGGCCAAAATCGTGTCTGGGCCCATCCGCTGTGGGCAGAGGAGCAGGACTGGTAAGAGCTTGGCAGCCCCGGGAAACCATAGTGAAGGATGGTGGGGGTTGGTGGGGGCCATGTTTCAAAAACAGGAGGGGCAGTAACTGAGTCAACTTGACCCCCAGAGCGGATTGGCAAGTGAGCCCACTAAATGCTCTTCCCTGCTGTCTCCTCTTCCTGCCTCTCTGAGTCCCTTCCCAGGCCTGCTCCATGACTTGGAGGAAGCCACGGAAGTGCCTGTGGAGTGTGCCTGGAGGTGAGACAAAACTGGAAAGAGTGACTAACACCAGCGTGGTTCGTGACCCAGTCAAGATTCTGGAAGATGCCAAGCAACTGGACTGCTGAGTCTCAACCCAAGAAAGTGACAGGAAGTCCTGCCTTGATCGTAATGATGGGGCTGAGGGTGAAGGGTAGGGCTGTGAGGGGCCTAGAAACTCACAGACATTTGAAGAAACTGCTGTTAGGCCCTCAGATACCTGTCACGGGAGGAACTGGCTTTGCTGTCTCGGTCCAGGTTTGAGCGGGAGTCGGGGGAACAGGGTCCAGGAGAGCAGACCCAGCTCCAGGAGGGGCTGCCCTTCAGCCTGAGCTGCCCAGGGGCCAAAGGAGGCTCTGTGAGTGAGTGAGTGAGTGAGTAAGTGAGTGAGGAGTCTCTTTGTTTTGGTTGTTTTTTTTTTTTTTGGGGGGGGGGGGGGGGGAGGGATTCCAATAGAGGAGAAGGGCCTCATCCTGAACAGACTAGGAAGAAACTGTTTTTTGGGTCAGAGGTTGAACTCAGATTCCTTCCAGATAAGCACAGATGACTGAGACCTACCCTTCCCTATGGTGAGTTCCTGGAAGAGGCTGCCTGAGCTGGTGTGAATCACAGGAAGTGGGGAGGGGAGGGGAGGGGAGGGGAGGGGCCAGGAGAGCTGAGCATTGGGGTCAGGTGGGGTGTCTCATGTCCCAGACGCACATGCCCTGTGGCAGTGATGGCAAACCTTTTGAGCTCGGCGTGTCAGAATTTTGAAAAACCCTAACTTAACTCTGGTGCCGTGTCACATATAGAAATTTTTTGATATTGGCAACCATAGTAAAACAAAGATTTATATTTTTGATATTTATTTTATATATTTAAATGCCGTTTAACAAAGAAAAATCAACCAAAAAAATGAGTTCGCGTGTCACCTCTGACACGCGTGTCATAGGTTCGCCATCACTGCCCTACGGCGTGGCTAGGACCAGGTGAGAGAAACAAGGCCCAGGGTTGACTCATTTAGGACAGTTGCGTTTGCACCTCAGAGTCCCAAAGGAGAGTACACTGAGGTTAAAGGGCTCAGTGGCCAAATGAATTAGGGAAACGCTGGGATAGCTGCAGATTTTGATGGCATTACTGTTCAGAGGCCTTTCATAGGCTGACAGCTTGTTCTCCAAATCAGGATATACACTTACCTCCAATTATTGCCTTTCATTTATTTTTAAAAAAGGAAGGGCCCTAGCTGGCTTGGCTCAGTGGATAGAGCATCAGCCTGAGGACTGAAGGGTCCAGGGTTCGATTCCAGTCAAGGGCACACACCCGGGTTGTGAGCTCGATCCCCAGTAGGGGGCGTGCATGAGGCGGCCGATCAATGATTTTTCTCTCATCATTGATGTTTCTGTTTCTCTCTCCCTCTCCCTTCCGCTCTGAAAGCAATTTTTCAAAAAAAGAAGGGAGGAAGGATGTTTGGAGTGGCAGAAGTAATGTTATATTGTCATCAAATCTTACTTTATTTTTCTCTTTCCAGGAAGACATTCCCAGCCTCTCCTGTCGTGAAGACCCAGCACCAAAGTAGGGCCTGGAGCCTAGCCAGTGCAGGCCACGTGCAGTTCACTCTGCAGCCACCCTGCTGACTGACGAGTCCTCTGGGGATGCGTGGTCTCTGGCTCTGGACTGAAACCCGCTGAAACCGGCTCAAGCAGCCGAAGCCGGTTTGGCTCAGTGGATAGAGCGTCAGCCTGTGGACTGAAGGGTCCCGGGTTCGATTCCGGTCAAGGGCATGTACCTGGGTTGCGGGCACATCCCCAGTAAGAGATGTGCAGGAGGCGGCTGATCGATGTTTCTCTCTCATCGATGTTTCTGACTCTCTATCTCTCTCCCTTCCTCTCTGTAAAAAATCAATAAAATATATTAAAAAAAAAAACAAAAAAAAAAACCGGCTCAAGCAAAAAGGCCAAAAGAATTGGCTGGTGGACGCCAACCTGCAGGAAAGGCCTCAGGAATGGCTGGAACCAAGGACTGGAACCATCGGACCACTTTCACCTCTTCTTTGAGCATTTGACCTTCTCGCCTCTTACAGACCCATCGCCCTGTGAATGGGAGGCTTGGCTTCCTCTGACCTCTGCAACCTGGCAGGAAAAGACTCTCTTTCCCCAACTTGTTTAAAAAAAACAAAAAAAACCTCAAGTAAATACCTGAAATACCATGATGCCACTTTGGAGCAATCGTTTGGCCAGGAAGGTGGGGTGGAGTAGGAGAATAGCAGCTCCCCAGAAAACCTGTTTGTGGTCGAGAAAGGAGGGATTCTTCTCCAAAAGAGGCAAGTCCAGCCATCACTCCGGGGGAAAATGTGAATCAGACATGTGCCCTAATTTTTTTAAACAAGTTTTTACATACAGTGGGGCCTTGGCTTACAAGTGTCCCGACTAACGAGTTTTTCGAGATACGCGCCGTCTCTCGGCCAATTTTTTGCTTTGAGTTGCGAGCTAAAATTCGGGTTACGAGCCAGCTTCAGATACCCCACCGCTAGTTGGCGCAGCGAACGTCACAGTGAACGCCACAACATCAGCCCAGCATCACCTGTCTCACTCGTTCACTTATTTTTTTTTTTTTGAATTCTTTTTTTTTAAAATTTTATTAAATCTTTATTGTTCAGATTACATTTGTTCCTCTTTTTTTCCCCATAACTCCCCTCCTCCCAGTTCCCGCCCCTCCCTCCGCCCTCACTCCCCACCCTGTCCTCATCCATAGGTGCACGATTTTTGTCCAGTCTCTTCCCGCATCTCCCATTCCCCTTTCCCCCCCAAGAATAGTCAGTCCATTCCCTTTCTATGTCCCTGATTCATTGTAATCACCAGTTCATTCTGTACATCAGATTATTTATTCACTTGATTCTTAGATTCACTTGTTGATAGATGCATGTTTGTTGTTCACAATTTGTATCTTTACCTTTTTCTTCTTCCTCTTCTTAAAGGATACCTTTCAGCATTTCGTATAATACTGGTTTAGTGGTGATGAACTCCTTTAGCTTTTCCTTATCTGTGAAGCTCTTTATCTGACCTTCAATTCTGAATGATAGCTTTGCTGGATAAAGTACTCTTGGTTGTAGGTTCTTGGTATTCAGCACTTTGAATATTTCTTGCCATTCCCTTCTGGCCTGCAAAGTTTCTGTTGAGAAATCAGCTGACAGTCGTATGGGTATTCCCTTGTAGGTAATTGAGTCTCTTTCTCTTGCTGCTTTTAAGATTCTCTCTTTGTCTTTTGCTCTTGGCATTTTAATTATGATGTGTCTTGGTGTGGTCCTCTTTGGATTCCTTTTGTTTGGGGTTCTCCGCGCTTCTTGGACCTGTAAGTCCATTTCTTTCACCAGGTGGGGGAAGTTTTCTGCCATTATTTCTTCAAATAGGTTTTCAATATCTTGCTGTCTCTCATCTTCTGGCACCCCTATTATTCTGATATTAGTGCGCTTGAAGGTGTCCCAGAGGCTCCTTACACTATCTTTGTATTTTCGGATTCTTTTTTCATTTTGCTTTTCCAGTTGGGTGTTTTTTGCTTCTTCGCATTTCAAATCTTTGACTTGATTCTTGCGCTCCTCTGGTCTGCTATTGGGTATAATATTCTTTATTTCAGTCCGTGTATGCTTAATTTCTAGTTTCTTTATCGTAGCATCGAGGGTCTCATTAGTTTTCGTGAGGCTCTCAAGTTTATTGCAAGCCCTCAAAATTGCGTTTTTAGTTCCATATCCTCCATTTCTGTCATGTTTTTTTGTCTCCGCATTTTTTTATGCTTTCTTGGTGCACCCCCTTGTGGTCTTTGTGGCAGTCTTGTTCTAGTTAAGCCTTGATTGTTGTAGTTAATACTAGAGGGATTTGCCCACCAGGCCGACTGGCTGTGAGAATCACCTGTGTCTGCCCGGGAAAACTTCTGTCCTCTGGGGAGATGCTAATCTAGCCTTTGCCTGAGGCGATCCTGCAAATGGCTCTGCGCAGGGCTTGGGCGGGGCGGGTCGCACGGGATCAGCAGGGCGGGCGGAGGGAGCAGTTATGGCTGCTCTCAGTCCCGTTCCCAGAGGCTCTGCTTCACAGAACCCCGGCAGCCGCTGCAAACTTCGGAGAGAAAGCTGCCCTTAGGTTCCAACTGATGCCGGACAATCCCGCTTCTCCCGTCTGAGTCTGAGTCCCTAGAGGCTCGCCCGGATCTGGAGCCCAAAGTCTGAGACTCACTCCCGACCGAAAACGACAACCGCGCCCTCAGCCACCAGCCCTCTTTTCGCGCGCACCTCCGCACCTTTAAATTTTCCACACTGCGCCTCCTCTGAGCCTCGGGACGCTGCTGTCTTTCCTTCTAGTTGAAGAGTCTCTCCTCAGCCAGCTTTCCTGTGGTTCTGGGTGATGTCCGTTCCATCTTTTAGTTGTATTTTTGAAGTGGTTGTTTGCGTCAGCAGTCTCCGGTGTTTACCTATGCCGCCATCTTTCCCCCTGATCTCCACTCGTTCACTTCTTGATTTGACATATGAGTAATTTGAGTTACGAGTTCCATCACGGAACGAATTAAACTCGTAAGTCAAGGCCCCACTGTATCTATCCTATATAATAAAAGGCTAATTGACCAAACAGCGGAACGACCAGTCAGGCACTGACCACCAGGGAGCAGATGCTCAATGCAGGAGCTGCCCCCTGGTGGTCAGTGTGCTCCCACAGGGAGAGTGCCACTCAGCCAGAAGCTGGGCTCACGGCTGGCGAGCACAGTGGTGGTCGTGGGAGCCTCTCCTGCCTCTGTAGCAGCACTAACGATGTCTGACTGCCAGGTTGGCCAGCAGTTGGACATCCCCCGAGGGCTCCTGGACTGCGAAAGGGCGCATGCCGGGCTGAGGGACCCCCCCCCCCCCAACACACAAGTGCATGAATTTTGTGCACTGGGCCTCTAGTATATATATAAAAGGCTAATATGCAAAGTGTCCCCTCGGGAGTTCTACTGGGAGAGCGGGAGTTCGATTGCTTGCTATGACTTGTGCTGACCACCAGGGGGTGGCACAGAACGAAGGAAGGCCTCGGCTGGCGGTCGGCAGCCAGGGAAGGGAGGCCCTGGCCAGCAGCCAGAAGGAAGGACCCAGCTGGCAGCTGGAAGGCCCTGATCGGCCCTGATCGCTGGCCAGGCCTAGGGACCCTACCCGTGCACGAATTTTGTGCATTGGGCCTCTAGTATATATATATATTTTTATTGATTTCAGAGAGGAAGGGAGAAGGAGAGAGAGAGATAGAAACATCAGTGACGAGAGAGAATCATCTATAGGCTGCCTCCTGCACACACACCCCCACTGGGGACCAAGCCTGCAACCCGGGCATGTGCCCCGATGGGGAATCGAACCCCGACCTCCTGATTCATAGGTTGATGCTCAACCACTGAGCCACACTGGCTGGGTCCTAATGTGTATCAGATACCATCAGAGCTCTAGCGTCACACGGGCTCCACAAAGCCTTTGGCCCTGATGCCCCCACCTCGACGTTCTCCCTTGGTTGTGTTTTGGCAGCAGCGAGACAGGAACTTTCCAAAATGAACTTCTATGAAGAGCCCGAAACACAAAAGCACCAGGAGAGATGGCTTCGAGCCTAGAAGACCCTGTGTGGGCATGGCCTTGACTGTCCTGTTGGTCCCTGACATCGTCTACTTTGTGACTTGGCTAAGCCAGGAGTTTAAAATGGGGCTGGCCACTGGGGGCGAGATCCCTGCTTGTGGGCGAGCCTCGCTGGCCACCCAGCACCCACCTCTGCACCCAGCTTTGATTCTTTCTGCCTATTGGGACAGTCACTCTGCTAGGGTAGTTTTTTGTTTGTTTTTGTGTGTTTTTTATTGCTAGGCGAGGTGGCGGATGTGATGTGATCTGAGAAAGGGATGGTTCTTGGTCACAGACAGGTTTTGGTGGTGGGGCAGGTCTATCCCAGGGAAGACCCAGCTCTGTGATGTTGACTAGCTTCCTGCAGGGGCAACAGGTGGTTCACCCTGGAACTCTATCATTCATCAAAGGCCCCAAGTAGTACAGACACTGCACCTCAAAAGAGAGAAGAACATGGTATGGCCGTTCCTCAAAAAAATTAAACAGAACGACCATGGGACCCAGCAATCTCTCTTCTGGGCATGAACCCCAAAGAGTCAAAAGCAGGGAGTTGAGGAGAGATTTGTTCACCCACATTCATTGCAGCATTATTCACCACAGCCAGAAGGCGGGGGCAACCCAAGTGTCCATCGACGGATGAGTAGAGACACAAATGTAGTCTATCCACACAGTGGAATATTATGCAGCTTTAAAAAGGAAGGTAATTCTGTCCCGGCCGGGCAGCTCAGTGGGTTAGAGCATCGTCCCTATATGCCAAGGTTGTGGGTTCAATTCCCAGTCAGGGCACATACATGAATGCGTGGATGAGTGGAACAACAAATCGATGTTTCTCTCTCTAATCAGAAGTTTTTTATTTTAATTTAATTAAAATTTTTTAAAAAGGAAGGTAATTCTGACATGTGCCACAGCATGGATGAACCTTGAGGACATTGCGCTCAGTGCAACAAACAGTCAGAAAAGGACAAAGATCCCCCTGATATGAGGTCCCTAGAGTCGTCAAATTCATAGAAACAGAAAGTAAAACTGGTTGCCAGGGCCTGGGGGGAGGGGTGGCTGGGGAATGTAGTGCTTCACGGGGAAGAGTTCCAGTCTGGGAAGATGGGGAAGTTCTGGAGATGGGTGGTGCTGACGGTGGCACAGCGTGTGACAGTACTGAATGCCTCAGGACCGTACACCAGGAAAGGTTAACGTGCTGACGTTGTTGGCTCTGTGTGTTTTAACCACCGTTTGTTTTTTTTCAGGGGGGGAGACGGAAAGCGATGAGAACCAGGCATAGGAAGCACGTGACTTCTGGGTAGAAGGAAGGAAGAAACTTGAATTAACACGTCAGACCCCAAGACACCAGGGCACCCAGCGGCAGCATCTCATGCAGCTTCCACCTCTCGGGGTGTGCTGGACCCCTGGCCACCGCTCCTTCCCCATCACTCACTCCATCCAGCAGATGACAGGTAAGGCCACGCTTCTCACCTCCCTTGGCAGGGTGGAAAGGATTTGGGATGGAGCATCAAAGCCTGAGTTCCAATCCCTCCCCCTCCCTGGACCTTCATCCCCGCCCCCCCCCAACACACACACACACACACACACACACACACACACACAGACACACACTCCAAGTGCGGGGTTGGGGGAGAAGGCTGGAGATCGCAGAGGTCCCCAGCTCCACGGAGCTCCTGTCTGCTCTCTGAGTTCATGAACTGCGCTTTGTGGTAGTTTCCTGTTTTTGTTCTCTTGCTTCCTCTCCTGCTCTGTCCCGGTGACAGATTTAGAGCTGCGGGGCTGCCTTCTGGTCCAGGGGCCCAGATGGGTATGCCCTGGGCCCTCTGAGCTGGGCCGGAGCCTGGGAAGGGACAGTCCCCAACCTCTGGGGCTTGCATCTGGGGTTCGTGATGAATCCCAGTGAAATCCTCCCTCCGTGAGAGGGGACTTCCCTCCCATTCCCCTAGAGCAGTGGTTCTCAACCTTCCTAACGCCGCGACCCTTTAATACAGTTCCTCTAACCATAAAATTATTTTTGTTGCTACTTCATAACTGTAATTTTGCTACTGTTATGAATCATCATGTAAATATCTGATATGCAGGATGTATTTTCATTGTTACAAATTGAACATAATTAAAGCATAGTGATTAATCACAAAAACAATATGTAATTATATATGTGTTTTCCGATGGTCTTAGGCGACCCCTGTGAAAGGGTCGTTCGACCCCCAAAGGGGTCGCGACCCACAGGTTGAGAACCGCAGCCATAGAGCCTCCTCTTCTGTCTAACACGTGGGAATTTCTCTTTTCTCCTGGCATCCTTTTAGTAACATTTAATGTGTGGCGCATAACGTAACATATGTAGCACGCATGTACAGTCTCTACAGCAGGGTAGTATGGGCAGGCCTGAACCCAACACTCAACACAGGCATGAAATGTTCCTAAATCCTGAATCTACCTGTGCGTTCCTCGCTCCCACCCAGATGTAGCCACCCTCCCGATGTTGTTAGTGCTTTATCACATATGCATGCCTATTCTATTTTGTTTCATAGTTCTTGGCACAAATTATTTGTAGACATTTTTAATTGTGGTAAAATTCACATAACACAAAATGTACCATCTTAACCATTTTTCCATTTTTAGTGTGCTTCTTTATCCGTACTTGAGACACGTGTATTAAAATATCTCGCTATGCTGGTGGTTTGATCTCTTTGTAGTTTTTTTCAAGATAGGTGCTTATACTATGTAGTTTTTTCAAGATAGATGCTTATGTAGAGCTATGAGTTGATCCTTTAATTTAGGCACCCATTTTATCCCTTATCAATATCTTTGTAATAAAAGTCCTCTTTGCCTGATAGCAATAGTTGGTTGTGGTAAGTACATGCATGTTTTCTTGTAACCAACCTCAAGTTTTCTCATACAAAACAGAAACTCTACCCGTCAAACAACTCACCAGGCCCCGGCAATCACCATTCTGCTTCCTTTTTCTGTGAATTTGTAACGTCTTCTTTTCTTTTTTTTAAAATATATTTTATTGATTTTTCACAGAGAGGAAAGGAGAGGGATAGAGAGTTAGAAACATCGATGAGAGAGAAACATCGATCAGCTGCCTCCTGCACACCTCCTACTGGGGATGTGCCCACAACCCAGGTACGTGCCCTTGGCCGGAATCGAACCTGGGACCTTTCAGTCTGCAGGCCGACGCTCTATCCACTGAGCCAAACCGGTTAGGGCACGTCTTCTTTTTTGAAATATATTTTTATTGATTTGAGAGAGGAAAGGAGAAGGAGAGAAAGATAGAAACATCAAGGATGAGAGAGAATCATCGATTGGCTGCCTTCTGCACACCCCACGCCCCACACCCCACACTGGGGATCGAGCCCCCAACCCGGGTATGTACCCTGACCAGGAATTGAACCATGATCTCCTGATTTATAGGTTAATGCTCAACCGAGAGCCATGCCGCTGGGCTGGAACATCTTCTTTTTAATCCTATAATGATCCTGTTTTCGTTCCTAATAATAATTACTTGTGCCTTCTTTTGTTTATAAATAGATATGCCCATTCTGTTTTCTCAAGAACTGATTTTTGGCTTTATCCATCCTGTCTACTTTGTTTTCTAGTTTATTGATTTCTGCTCATTATTCTCTTTGAGTTTACTTTTGGGTTTACTTTGTTTTTTCCTTTTCTAATTTCTTGACTACTTACTTAAATTGGATGTGTATTTCAGGCTATTTTCTAGTACAAGCATCGAGGCTATAACTCTCCCTCTAAGTACCATGTTTGATGCATCCCATAAAGTGTAATATATGTTTTTTCATTACTATTCAATTCTAAATCTTTTTAAATGTGTTATTACTCTTTTTTTCCTTTGATCCATGGGTTATTCAGGGCATGTTTTTACATTACCAAATATATGGAATTTTAAAACTAACCTTTTAAAAAAATTGTATTCTCTGATTTATAGGCACCCATCACGCTTTTAAACTGTGTTTCAGCTCTTCTATTCATTTACTGGGTTGGTGTTTTTTTTTTGGTCTGCTTCATTATTCGTAGTTGAAAGAAGTGTATTAAAACCTCTTGCTTTGATGGTGGTGTTATCTCTTTGTAGTTCTTTGAAGCTAGATACTTACAAGTTTAGAACTATCCTAACTTCCTGGTGAACTGACCTTTTCATTTAGGCACTTACCCTGTTCCTAGTAAGTATTTTTATCGTGAAAGTCCCCTCTGTCCCATATCAGCGCAGCTTTCCTGGCTTTCTCCTGGTTACTGTTTGCCGGGGCTGTCTTTTTCCACCCTCTGACTTTCAACCATTCCATACTCCTGTGTCAAGATCCGGGTCACGCCCATTTGCTAGTCGCATGGAAAACTGTGGTTTCCAAGGGAACCAGCCTGAATCACATTAAAAATCTGAGGATTTGTAAAGATCATGGGACCCTGGTTGTCCCTGTTTATAGCCCAGCTGTAGCCTGGGGGGCAGCAGAGACATCACCAGAAGGAGAAAGATAGGCTGAGTGGGCCCACCAGAAAGGTCCTCTGGGTTGTTTATCAAGACTGTCTCTCATTCATTTGCTAATCCACCCATCCATCCATCTACTGACTGAGCAGTTATTAAGACCTACTGTGTGCCAAGCAGTGTCACTTCCTGGTGGCTGTAGCTTCTGCCCTCATGGATGGAAAGGCCAGTGGGGAGGGAGGGGAGACTGACATGTCAGCTCTCAGAATGCAGTACACATGTCCAACAAAGCCATGGGCACAGGCCTGGTTTGCCCCAACGGTGACTCAGTCTCCCCATCTGTAAGATGGGGACAGTAACAGTACCTACCTCGGAGAGTTGGGGATTAATCAGTTAATGTTTGTGGAGTGCTTGTGACCGGCAGTCAGTAAATGTTCACTTTATTGTATTACTGTTGTGATTATTTTTGTAGTTATTGTTACTATTATTATTCGGACCCAGTGGAGACCACAGAGCCCCCACCACAGCAGGGCCCATTGTCTGGTCCCCTGGGGTGCCCCCTCAGCCTCTAGCTTGGATTGGGGGAGTGTTTCCTGCAGCCGCACCGTGGACTGGAGTTCAGTTCCACTCTCTTCTCCATCTTCTCTCTGTGTCATTCCGAGGCCCAGAGAGCAGCCTGTCGCAGGCTTCCCCAGGTCCCTGCTGACAAGGGCTGCCCTTGACACCACATACGATAGTAACAGCAGCCAAAGAGAAGGGCATGGCCTCTCCCCGCCCTCCCAACCCAGGAATGAGGTTTGGCCCGAGCCCTGAAAAAACTGGGGCATCCCTTTGGCAAGGCCCCTTCTTGGGGTGGCGGGGGGGAGCGGGGGGAAGGAGGGGCTGAGAAAGCAAGGAAGCCCGCTGCTGTCCTGTCTCTCCCAGGCCAGCTGGCCCCCGGGCCTCCTGGCCACAGCTGGAGCAAGAAGGCTGGATGTGTCAGGACCAAAGCCTCCTGGCAAGACCCTCCCCACCATCGGACTCCCCCTCACCCCCTCACAGCGTCTGAGGATCCCGCAACAGATGACAAAGCCTCCAGGAAACACACTGCAGCTTGTCAGACCCTAACCCCGACCTCTGTTCCCCACCTGGATGGGGAGGGGAGACCCCACAAGCCAGGTCTGGAAATGGAGGCTGAGGATTTGGGCTACAGTCGGACTGATCCCATAACCTCTGTGGCTGGGCTGCCGGGGGCTGGGACATTTCCTGAGGCTCTGGGCCTCAGGCTGTCCCTGTATCAGCTGGGTAGGGACAGGTCCAGGTTGAAAGCTATGCGGGAATGAAGGTCTCAGTAGATTGTGCTGGGCTGTTAGCTGGAGTGCCTCCAAGTCCCACCTGCGTTTCCCTAGAAAAGCCCAGCTCTTTATCTGCGTTGCTAGGGTGACCCTGTTCTGGACAGGTCCTGACTTAGGGTATTTTCTTCCCAGAGGGGATCCCAACAGTGTGTCCTGTGAGACTTGGGGCTTGTAGTCACCCCTGTCTTCTGTGCCCACACATCGCGCCAGAATCCTGTGTGCACGCACATCACGCACACACGTGTACCTGCTTGCCCACGTGTGGGCACTCATCACCTCTAAACTGAGCATGCCCAAGGGTCAAGTTGTGGCCCCGCTTAGCAGCAGCTTCCGCCCTCTTCTGCCTGGACTCTTGCAGCCCAGGCGGAGGAAGCCGCCTTCCACGTGGCTTCCCAAGAACCGCTCAGATAATGAGAGGAAATGCAGTCACCAGCTTACAAAAGGCTGGCGGTTCCGCCATGACTCCAGGCCACCACTCCCTGACCCTGCTCTCTATCTCTGCAGGCCCCCTCCGCTGCCAGCCCGCGGATGCCATCTGAGATGTCCCCTTTCTGTTGCTGGGGCCTGCCCGCAGCTCTTCTCGCTCTGCTCTTCTGCCCAGGTGAGCCAGTGCCTGGGGTTCCTGACTGGGCCTGTGCCAGCCCAGAGGGTGGGCTGCCTGCTCCCCCAGCTTTAGGGGCGGGGTGCTAACCCTGAAGTCTCGGAGGCCTTGACATAGTGGCCCCAGCCATGGGCACAGGATGCTATGGACACCTGGGCAGCAGGTGAGGGTCCTGGCCTTTGGGACACCAGGTTGAATAGCCCCACAGCTTCATGGTGTGGATGTGGCAGGTCATGGGGACTAAATGGTGGGCTGAGTAGGGGCCTCAGGAGGTGAAGGATGCTGGGGTTCAAGAGAAGGTGAAGGCATGCCCGGCCTACCTGGTCTTCAGATGCGGCCTAGGGGACAGAAGAGGGCAGCAGAGGGCCTCAGAGCGAAAGTGAAAGCCCTGCCAGTGGGTCAAGGGGACGGTGAGGGAAAATACCACCAGGTGCCACGCACCCCCTTTTGCACAACCTGCCAGATGCTTTTGAAGTGCTATCTCATTGAACCTTCACAACAGCTTTGGGAAAGGAATTACTAGCCCATTTCACAGATGAAGAAACGGAGGCTCAGAGAGAGCAAGCACCTTGCCGAGCTGGCACATGGTGAACTCGGGATTCAAACCCAGCTCTATGTACCTGCAAAGCCCGTCTCTTGCCACTTCATTATGTCCTACCATCTGGGGGCTGCGTGGGGGCATGTGGGCATGGTGCTAGCACAGGACCCAGGCTGGGCCCAGCTGGTTGGGATCGAGGACCTTCCTGGTCGTTGCTGAGAGAGAGGTGAGTGCTGAGGGCTCAGTCTCCATGCATCAAATGCTTCCTGAGTCTGTCATACACAGGACAGTGGGGGACAGGGTCCTGCCTTCTAGAAGCTCCAAAATGGCGAAGGGAGAGTCCGTAGGAGTGTGAATCACTGGGACAATCCCGGGCCATGGGCAGGGTGGTCCCATTTCCTTTCTGACCTCGCTTCCCCTGCATTTTTCCTCGCTGAGCTAGAGCATCCTGACACCTCGCTCTTCCGCAGGCAGACACAGCACACCCACTCCCGACCCAGGGCGTCTCCTACAAATACTCCCCCAGATATTGGCAGGGCTCACCCCCACCTCCCTCATGTCTTTGTTCAGATGTTGTTATTTCGGTGAGGCCTGTGCTAAAGTGCCCCTCCCTCCCCACATACACATACACATACACCCCCCTGTTTCGTTTCCCAGGCGCTTACCACCATCCAATGGGCTGGATGTTTGTTTATTGTTGTCTGTTTTCTTCACTAGAATGTGAGCTCTGTAAAGGCAGGACTTGGTCTGCTCTGTTCACTCCCGCAGAGCCCAGAACAGTACCGGCACAAAGCGGGCGTTCAAAAAGTATTTGAGGAAGAAAGGAGAGGAGGGAGGGATGGGTTGAACCCTGGGCCACAGAAGCTCCGAAGACACAGTCCACCTTCATCTCGGAGAGGCCTTGGTGGAGGAGGGAGGGCACACTGGGGCTGGGCCTTGAAGGTGGAATGGGGTCCCCCTCCATGGAGAGAGAAGCACGTGAGGAAGACGAATCTGCCTGGACGTGACAGGCTGGAGGAGGGGCACCCAGAGGCAGGGAGACAGCCCACGAGGCCTGAACAAGGGTCAAGGGTCTAGGAGCAGAGGGACCATCCCTGGCCTTTCTTCTTTGGCCCCGCCCCCTCAATCAGGGTGGGCAGCTCCACTGGGCCGGACAGCGGGGACATCTGCTGCCCAGAGTTTCTGGTCTTCCAGGGTCTGGCGACGAGGCGTTCGAGGTATACGTGTCGCCAGAGCAGCTGGTGGTGGAGCACGGAGAGTACTCTGATATCAACTGCAGCACCAGCTGTCTGCAGCCCACTGTCAGCGGTTTGGAGACCACCCTAAGCAAGATTCTGCTGGAGAAGCAGCCTCAGTGGGAGCTCTACAGGGTCTTCAACGTCTCCAAGGACACGGTCGTATATTGCCACTTCACCTGCTCTGGGAAGCAGCTGCAGAGGAATGCCAGCATCACCATGTTCTGTGAGTGCCTCTCACACGACCCTCCTGCCCCAGCGCCGAGCCTGCTCCTGGGTGTTCTGCTCCTCCCTGGGCTCCTGGGCTCAGAGTCTGCTCCCACCCTTCGCTGGCCTCCGTGGGCCTGTGGCAACCCCGCCTTTGAGGCTTGCTCAGAAGAGGGTGATTGCAGTGCTCACAGCCTCCTCCCAGCTCAGCAGCAGCCCCGTCCGGGGGACACCCCAGATCCCATGACCAGTGGTGGGGGCACCATCAGGAGGGCTGCACGCTCTCCAGGGGAGGTTGAGGAGTCCCCGGGTGCTTTTCTCTTCCCTTGAGGGCCCTCGGCAAATGTGGGACCATCACACACACACCTGCCCATGGCCACGGAGGCCTGGAGAGGCCGGGATTCTCCCAACATCTCGGCACTAAGGGTGCTGCTGGGATCCTCCCCATTAATGGATCAAATAAATGATGCCCTAGATCCAACATAGTATCCTGGTGTGATTGGGGTGAGATGTCTGGCTCAGAGGGAAATGCAGGCCGCACCCAGGGCTCCGTTGGATAAGGGATTGAGGGGGCTGTGAACCTGACCCTAGAGGATGAAGGCAGGTCTGACTTTGGCCCCCGCCTGTTAAGTGAGAACTCACAGCTCATGCCCAGTTCCAGTGAGCACTCCCTTCTAAGTCTCTCTGAACATAATTGCCCAACTGTTTAGTTTTTAAAATTCTGGAGAGGAAGGAGACAGATGCAAACATGTACATCTCTCTAGTTGGCTGCACAGTCTCTGACCCTCTCTTTGGAGACACCTAACCGCCTCCATTCTTGTCCATGGCAGAACCCATCACGTTCGTAAAACTACCACCCGGCACACCCTTCACCCTAAACGGCCTCCTTCTTCCTCTCTCACACTCTGGGGCAGGCCAGGCCCCAGCCTCCACAAGTCCAGCCGGGGACCTGAGCACACGGTGCTGATAGGGGGTGCTCTTGGCTGGGTGGGCCCGCTGGGACCGTGCCCCTAACCTCCCCACTTTCTCCCCTACAGACCCCCCAGAGCAAGTGCTGCTGAAGCTGCAGCCCACTTGGGTGACTGTGGGCAAAGTCTTCACCATGGAGTGCAGGGTGCCGGCGGTGGCACCCCTTGAGAACCTCACCCTCACCTTGCTCCGTGGCCAGGAGCCCCTGCACATGCAGAGATTTGAGGGGGCAACAGCTGCCCCCCAAGAAGCCATGATCACACACAATAGCACGGCTCACAAGGAAGACGGTCGCCACAACTTCTCCTGCCGGGCTGAGCTGGACCTGCAGCCTCGTGGTGGGGGTTTGATCCAAAGAACCTCAGAGCCCCAGGTGCTTGAGATCCATGGTGAGGAGGAGGCCCCCGCCTGCCCCGGAGAGGGGGGGAAGGACACGTTAGGCCCTTAGGGAAGTCAGAACCTCAGCCCACTGTCTGCCAGCTCGGGGGGTAGGCAACAGGGGCCCCACACTGGGTCCTGAGAGGGGTCCCTCCTCCCTGAAGCTCTCTCCAAGCCCCAGCGTGGACCTGGACTAGTTGCTTGGCCATTAGTGAGCTGTGTGACCTTGACCAAGTCAACCTCCTCTCTCTGGCTCCTCTCTACAATGAGAAGTTTGACCTAACTGACCCCTCAGGTCTTCTAGAACTCCACTGTTCTTTGATTCTTTTTGTTATTGTTAATCCTCACCTGAGGATATTTTCCAATGATTTTAGAAAGAGTGGAAGAGAGGGAGGGAAGGGGACAGAGAGAGAGAAACATTGATGTGAGAGAGACACATTTATTGGTTGCCTCCCGCGCGCACACCCCGACCCGACCGGGAATCAAACCCACGACCCTTCCCTGCTCACCGACACCAGCCAGGGCGGTTCTGTGACTCTTGATGGCAGGTGTTCCCTGTCTTTAGCGAGTTTGGTAGAAACTCACTCGGCTCTGCCCAGGGAGGGGTTGGCGTGCCCTGTCCAGACCATGGTGCCCAGAGCCCACAGGCTGCCCTGACAGTCTCACCGAGGTCTGGCCGGTAGCCCAGACCCCAGCTCACCTTTCCCCTCGTTAGTACACCATCTGTCACTCGTCTCTGGGACCGGGTGACTGCAGGATGGATGAGGGTGGATCTCACTCCCCCTTGGGCCCTGGCACCTAGGACCAGAGCACTTCTTCTTCTTTTTTTTAAATCTTTATTGTTGAAAGTATTACATGTGTCTCCTTTTTCCCCCATCGACCCTCTTCAGCCCCCTCTCTCCGCCCCCCCACCCAGCCCTCCCCACCCCACTGTCTGCGTCCACGGGTTATGCGTATGTGCACACAAGGCCCGGAGGCCTTCTCAGACCACTGCCCTCTCCCCTAGAGCCCATGCCGGACAACCAGATGGTCATCATCATCGCCGTGGTGTCGGTGCTGCTGCTGCTGTTTGTGGCGTCCGTCCTGCTGTGCTTTGTCTTCGGCCAGCAGTGGCACCAGAGGCGGAGAGGCAATTACGGGGTACAAGCCGCGTGGAGGAGGCTGAGACGCTCCTACCGGGCATAGCCTGCGGGGGGGGGGGGGGGGGGGGGGCGTGGCCACGGCCCCGGCAGCCACTGGAACTCAGCGTGGCTCTCAGCGATGTGGCCCGGCCGGCCGTGGCAGAAGGACAGTGACGAGCCGCAGAGGACTTGGGGGACAGTTCCTTTTCTAGTCTGAATACAAACGCCTGGACCTAACCCCGTGCCTCGTGTCTCCTCCTGGGAGAGTGCTCAGCGGCCGGGCAGGTGACTCATCGGCCGACACTTCTCTCCTTAGAAGCCTCCTCTGTGTCCCTCCACCCTCTGCTTCACAGAGGCCTCGGACCAGCCCAGCCCTGGGGCGCCCCCATGCTGACCAGCGGAGGCACCAGGCGCCCACCCTCATCGGGCCCGAGTGACAAGTGCCTCCTCGGTGGGGTTGGGCAGTGTGCCCTGGCCTGGCCGGGCAGAGACGCTCTGTTCCCACATGGCCCTCGGGAACTCGGGCCACTCCCTGTCGGAGCAGGACACGGCAACAGAGCCAGCTTCCTGTTGGTGGAGGTGGAGGGTGGGGGCCCCCAGGGAGCTGGCGCAGCTCCAGGACCCTCCCAGTCAGGATTCTCCCACATCTTGGCCTTTACAGAGCTGTGGACAACAAAACCAGTCTTCTCTCGCCTCCTGCTCCATTATTAGGCCAAGCGGAGACCCCGCAGCCCTGGCCTTCCCAGAGAGAGGGGTGAGGGACTGAGGTCTGGGGGGGCTCGTTCCCAGCCTCCCCGTCGCCCGGGAAGCAAACAGTGGGGCAGAGTTGGGTGTTCATGTGGGTCGAGGGCCTTGAACAGTGAATAACCTAATGAGCTTACACTCCAGAGAAGAGATGGGATGGCTCAGGTCTTAATGGGAAGGGGAGGAGACTGATTCACCCTGGAGGGGAGGGCCTGGTTGGGGTTGGGCAGAGAAGGGCTGTCAGGTGTGGCTGTGAGCACCAGAGGGGCCCTCGGGGGGGCTGTATCCAGCCTCGCAGTGCAGCTGGGGTGGGTCCCTGGGCCAGCGTCTGTCTTCATAGTAAGCTCTCAGCATCATAGTAATCTGGGTGGGGGGAGACAGCACCCTCATCTTGACTCCCTCCTGCCTCAGTGGACCCCAAGGAGGGAAAGGGAAGGGGACGGGCCAGTTGCCTGCAGCAGTGACAGCACCCCCGCCCTCGGGGGAACACGACCCCCCTAGCCTCCTGACCCATCCCTAGGCCTGGAGCCTGCTGCCCACACCCCCTGCCCCTACCTGAAGCCGGGGGTACATCCGCACCCACAGTCCCTGTGGCACTGGGGGGTGGGGGTGGGGGCACGGCTCTCCTGAGGTGGGGATGAGAAAAGAAATGCCCCCATCAGAAGCGACCTCTGCGGTTTGACCCACAGCGATCTCCACCCGCCCCAGCCCCAAGGCAGCTCCTCCAGCCCAGCCAGAGCAGGGCCTCGCCTCACTTACACCCCCCTTTTCCTGGCAGGAGGGCGCTGCTGGATCCTCGGTGCATCCTGCAAGGGGGGCTGGTGTGGCGGAGGGGGAAGGAAAGGTGCTGGCCAGGGAGGCTGGAGGCCCAGAGCGGGCGTCGGGCAGGGCAGGTAGTGGTGGTGGAACACCAGAGGCCCTTCCTCCTGGGCTTCCAGCTCCTCTTCCTCCTCACTCTCCTCCTTCGGACCCTCCATGTGGACCTGGGGGTTGCGAGGGCGGGGGGCAGGGGAGGTGACACAGGGTCAGGCTCTCCCCACCCCCACTCCTCCTTGCCTCTAAATTATTTTTCCAGATCTGCATCATCAACTGGTTCTTGGTATTTGCTACATGTAAGCAGGCACTTTGGAGACATTTTGCAGGTGGGAACCTGAGGCTTGAAGAGCCTGAGCTGATGGTCAAGGTCACCCAGCTAATGAGAGGCGAGCAGGGACTGGAGGAATCCAGGTTTGACTCCAGAGCTGGGGAGGGGGCCAGGAAGCTGCCCCTGGCCTGCCCCAGGCCCTGGAGCCACTCACTCCAGGGCCGCTGGAGGGCTCTGCCAGCCTGGGTGGTGGACACACCCTCACCTCCAACCATCAAAACCCCATGTGGCTGTCAAGGGCTGGTTCTAAGCAGTGATGGCGAACCTATGACACACGTGTCAGAGGTGACACGCGAACTCATTTTTTTGGTTGATTTTTCTTTGTTAAATAGCATTTAAATATATAAAATAAATATCAAAAATATAAGTCTTTGTTTTACTGTGGTTGCAAATATCAAAAAATTTCTATATGTGACATGGTACCAGAGTTAAGTTAGGGTTTTTCAAAATGCTGACACGCCGAGCTCAAAAGGTCGCCATCACTGTTCTAAGGCCACCTGCCCCTCCACGGAGCCTTTCCTCATGCCCAGCCAGGGGGGCACGCAGGCAGGGCACCCCTCCTGTGCCGGCGCAGCCAAAGTTGCCTGGTGTTCATAGTCATTCATTTATTCATTGGCTTCTCAGCAAACATCAGCCCCTAAGTACCAGGCGCCTGCAGGTCCAGGTGCATTGGCGCCCGCCCTCCGGGGCCTGCAGCCCAGGGAGGGACACACTGCAGGGACAGCTGCTTGAAAACAAGGCCTGCGTGGTCTGGGTTAGGGACCCCAGCCCCAACCCATGGAGACTGGCCCAAGGCCTGGCACATAGTCAGTGCCAACCAGACCCAGACGGATCGGTGTGGGCTGACTCCCTGCTCCTTTCACCTGGTCCTTTCTCCCAGGGGACCCCCCAGATGGACCCCACCCCTGGACCTACAGGTGGGCAGCCCCCAGGGGTGGGGGGAGAATCCCCCCCAGCCCCACCCCCCAGCCTCCCACCTGCGGGCCAGAGAAGGCCGGCCAGGGGCTGAGCGCTGCTGCCACCAGGCGACCCAGGATCAGCTGGTGCATCTGTGCGTTTTGTAGCAGCATCAGCTCCATCAGGTCTAGGGGACGGAGGTTCAGCAGGCATGGCCCCCAGCCCCCTGCCCCCACCCCAGCCCCCTGCCCCCACCCCAGCCCCCTGCCCCCACCCAACCCCCTGCCCCCACCCCAGCCCCCTGCCCCCACCCCAGCCCCCTGCCCTCACCCCAGCCCCCTGCCCCCACCCCAGCCCTCTGCCCCACCCAGGGCCTTTTCCCAGACACCCAGCCCTGGGGCACAGAAGCGGGTGGTGATGCAGCCTCAATGCCCAGACAGGTGCGGGTTAGAGGGAGGTACAGGGGCAAGAGGGAGCCCGGAGTCTCACCTTCCTTCACACGTCCTGGCTGCTGGGGTGGCGGTGGGACGGCCCATGGGAAGGGCTGCAGAACCGTCACCCAGGGCTGGGGAAAGGGGTGACTCAGCCAGGCTAAGCGGAGAAGGGATTGGGGATCCAACCCTCCCCCGCCCCCGCCCCGCCCGCGCCCCAGTTGCCTCCCTAACCCCTCAGCGCCCCTTTGGCCTCCCGGCTCCCTGCCAAGTCTCTTCCTCTCCAGCTGGGTCGCTCTCCTCATCTCATCCCCCACCACCCCCTCCACAGTTCTCACCCCTCCCCGGCCCGCCCACCCCGTGACCGCTCCCCAACTCTGCCACCGCCCCCAGGCCTCCCGGGAAAGGCAGGCTCCGCTCCCTGGCTCAGCCTCACCGTGGGGGCTGCCCTTTGCGGTGGGGGATGACCCCAGCTCCCTCCAGTCCCAGAGGCCATAGCCGGCTTCCTTCGGTCAGGGTTACCTTGGCGACGCGACGCCAAAGTCTCCTCCCTGGCAACCGCAGGTCCCGCCCCACCCGCTCGGGATTCCTGGGGCGTTTGCCTTAAGTCGCTGCCTTCAGCTCCCCTTTCTCCACCTCCAAGGACGTGGGGTCCCCAGGACCCTACCCCCCCAAAAGGCCCGGATGTCCACCCCCAAACCCCCTGCGCCGGGGCTGGGTATGCGCCTTAATCCTCCGTGTAACTCCAGACGCCTACCCACCCCAGCCCCTGACCGGGGGGCTTGTGTTTGGTGAGTGAATGAGTGAGCGGCTGGAGAGGTGGCCCTAACTCAGGACACTTTGTTTTCAGGTCCCAAAGCTCCAATGACTAGATGATGAGTTAAGCAGGAATAGAGAGTTCTGTAGGATCCGCCAGGGGCGGCGGGGGGGGGGGGGGGGGGGGGGGGGAGGGGGTGGGGGGGGGTGAGGTGGGCAGAGGATCTGCTGTCTGTCTCTCTGAGTCAGAGGGGCATCCTTGGGCCAAGGGTGGTTTCTGGAGCAGACCATGGAAGGAAACACCAACCAAGTCCACGGAAAAGGCTGGCCCCTGGCCCACCCCCTCCCCCACCTCCCCACCCTCTTCCCCTTTAGCTGTCTGCCCCCTGCTCCTTGGCCAAGGCGAGAAGCTGGGAGTTCAGCAGCAGGCCCATTATTGTCCCTCATCCTGGAAAAATTACCAAAGCATGCATTCTTTGACAGGAAGTCACCAAGGTCTTCTTTGCTCAAGAACAGGTGAGAGGAAAGATCTATTTCGGTAGCTGTGAACTTCGTAAGATAGGCCCTGAGCAACAGTCAAGGAAAATCAGGGCAGGAAGCTGGGATTAGCACCCCGTGCATCGCCCTGCCCCCACCCCCCACGTCTGTTCAGCAGCCCTTCCCGGCAGTCCAGGCGTCTAAAATCAGAAAGACCAGTTCCACCTCCTCCTCTGAGCCTCAGTCCCTGTCTCCAGGGGAGGGCGGGGGGTGGGGTGGGGGGGGGGGGTGTCTGTGGACAGCGCATTCACTGCCCTTGCGGGTCTAATGCAGTGGTTCTCAACCTGTGGGTCGTGACCCCTTTGGGGGTCGAACGACCCTTTCACAGGGGTCGCCTAAATACATCCTGCATATCAGATATTTACATGACGATTCATAACAGTAGCAAAATTACAGTGATGAAGTAGCAACGAAAATAATTTTATAGTTGGTGGTCACCACAACATGAGGAACTGTATTAAAGGGTCGAGGCATTAGGAAGGTTGAGAACCACTGGTAATGGCTTCAACAGCCACCAACAAACAGAGATGGGGCACTGAGGTCACAGGCCCCGGGAGTGGGAGGGCACCTTTCCCGCTCCACCCTCTTCCAGGGAGAAAGACACACCTGTCCTTGAGCTCACCATCAGCTGCCTTGACCGACCGAGGAGGTGCCTGTGTGTGCAAGGCGCCTTCTGAACACGGGGACACCGTAGCGTAGCCTCCTGGTTCCAGCGCTGTTGGGAGCGAAGACCCACTCATGAAAAGAGAGCGAAGGTACAAGACTGCAAAGTCACCGTGGATCCTGAAGAGAGAGGACGCCTCACTGAGGGATGAGTTCTGAGGGAGGGGAGGCACTCTGTGGGTGGAGAGGGCACCCCAGGCTGGGGCACTGCCCGAGCAGAGGTGCAGGTGCAGGGAGTGGACAGGGCCTGTGATGATCCAGTGAGTCAAACTGTCTGGCTGAGCTGGAGGAGCTGGGCAGCGGGAGGTCCCCGCAGCCCAGGCAGACACAGGTCAGACTCGAAGGCCTGGTTATGGAATTTGGGATTCACCATGTGGGTAATGGAGAGCTCTTGGTGGGATGTGAGCACGAGAGAAATAAGGAAGATGCATCGGGTTCCTCACATCTTTGCTTCTGTCAGCCAGGATTAGCGAGAACAAATGTCGGATGGGGTATCTTCCCGACGGAATATAATGACAATGTTGGTAGAGAACAAGCATGTCAAACTCGTGGCCCACCGGCCGCATGCGGCCCACAGTGAATATTTTTGTGGTCCAGCCAATAGAACGGTATGGAAGAAACATTTAAATAAAAATTCCGTAACTTAATTTTTACAATATCCTGTTATTCATAATTATTAATAACGAACTACAACGTTCGCTAATGACTGATTACTATAATCGTGTTGCATTCATTTCCCTTATGCGCCTACGCACAGACCCACCATTTCTCTCCACTAATACTAGCAGCGAATATTTTAGCAGCCGATTGCCATGTCATTAGTCTTGGACTGACTTGTTTGCTGTGCGCAACAGGAAATACTTCGCTTTCAGAGAACAAGAAAAATAGGTTTATTTGCCTTACGCAGTTACTCAGTGTCTGGTAAGTTAATGTTAAAGAAAAAATATTAATATTTATTAAAATTTTCTATTATTTAATGTTAACAACGACTCATTTATTTCAGCCCTTTGTATCCAGCATGTCTCTATCAAAATAAACCTACGTTTCTATGAAAATTGAAGCTTTTGGGTTTTTTGCGGCTCACATAAACTTAAACCTTGTTTATTTGGCCCGTGTTAGCCTTTGAGTTTGACATGCTTGGTACAGAATGTATCCATAGGGTGTCCCAAAAGAAGTCTGTACACACTTTGAATAATTATTAATTCCAATGGTTCGTTCTTTTGAGATTTAAGCCATTGGAAATAACTATTCAAAGTGTGTATACATTTTTGGGAGACACCCTGTATTAATGTGGAATGATGTCCAAAAGAGCTGAGAAAACAATCAATAAGCATAGTAAGATCTTATTTCTATTTTTTTAAAATACATTTTATTGATTTTTCGAAGAGAGGAAGGAAGAAGGATAGAGAGTTAGAAACATCGATGAGAGAGGAACATCGATCAGCTGACTCCTGCACATCTCCTACTGGAGATGTGCCCGCAACCAAGGTACATGCCCTTGACTGGGATCGAACCTGGGACCTTTCAGTCCGAAGGCCGACGCTCTATCCACTGAGCCAAACCGGTTAGGGCTCTTATTTCTATTTTTAAGATCACAGGTATATCTGTGTGTGTGTGTGCTTGTGTGTGCGCTTGTGTGTGTGTGTGTGTGTGTGTGGCCAGGGAGGGAGGCAGGAAGAGAGAGAAGCAACTACAGAGTTGCTGCCAGGCCTGACCACACCTCCCAGCCTCCCCCAGGGGCTCCTGCGATTGATCCCTGCACTCACCTACCGTCTCCACCTGGGGCATTTTCTGGGCCCAGGGAGGCAGTCCTGAGGCTGTCCCAGGAGCAACCCTGAAGCATGAAGGGACAGGAGTTGATGGTAAGCTCCCCAGCCTCCTGGCCTCAGTGGGGCAACTCTGAGGGGTCCTCCCCACCGTTTCTCAGCGCTCCCCGTGGCCTTGCGCCCCAGTGTTCCCAGTGACAGCCCGCTCACAAACGCACAGCCTATTGGCTTTTCTCCTCTTCCCACTTCTCCACTCCCTCACTGTGCTTCCTGAGATTTCCTTCCAAAGAAACGGCCTGCTCCCAAATCCAGGCCTTTGGGGGGATCCAAACTAAGACACCAGCCTCCCACGCTCTCCCTGTCTGCCCCCAGGCTGCTGAAAACTCCAGGCAAAAGCTATTCTAGTAGCTCTAGGACAAATGTGTGTTTGGTGAAGTAAAACACTGCAGTAAACATTAAAGAAAATTGGTCTAGGAATACAGTGGTCAATGAATTAAGCTGAGGCAAACTGGAGGCAGGGAGGCCAGAAGGAGGCCAGCAAGGAGGCCATCACCCTCCCCCCTCTAAAAGGAGCCCAGAGCAGGCTGGAGGTGACTGGTTCAATACCTTCGATAGAAGATTGCCTGTTAACCCTACGCGAATCGTGTGCTTTGGAAGACAGGGCTGAACCAAAACGATCCTGCTTCTATTCGATCAGAGTTCTTGGTCAGAGGAAACGGAAGCATTTGCTATTTGAAGAAAGGAAAAGCGCGCACCTCTCTGCCAGAGCTATTTCGCTTGTAGAAGATCTAGCATCAGTCCGGCGACTTGTCCCGCCTACTATTCTTTCCTGTGAGCCGTGGACCACTCCACCTACTTCCTTTTCACGTGTTTGTTTTTTTGTTTTGGCGGATTTTGTTTGTACTCTCCCAAGATAATATGTACCCAAAGTCCTCCCTGTTGCCTTGGTAAAAATCTATTCCTGGGACTAAACTAAACATGGAAAAAGATCACTCATCAAATGTGTCCATCGCAGCATTATTCTTAAGAGTTGAACATTGAATGTTACCCCGTATCTACTAATAGGGGAACGTGTGTGTAAAATCAAGGGGATTTATGGGACTGGGAAAAAGAGCTCCCGCCTTACTCCCCCAGAAAAGGAGAGAAAAGGGCCGCGCCTAAGCATTCCCGTGGAAACTTCCCTGCTTCTTTCGGTACCAGTGAGGGCGCAGCCAGCAGAGAGAGGACCCGGCCGGGGGCCCTTTTCTTGGGCTCGGTCCCTCAAGGAGCCAGACTGGAAGGAGCTAGACTGTGAGGGTTGGAGGAGAGGAGTGGAATGCCGCTTTGCAGGATTCCACGCCCACCTGGGCACGACATGGTGAAGGAGGCTTGAGAGCACAACGTGGAGACCTTCCTTCTTGTTGTGGTTTTATTTTGTTTCTAGAGGCTCTGATGATGCTGTTTCTGCACATCGTGGTCATCCTGTGAGATGTGTGTATGGGGTTTTGTCCAACAGGCCCCGGGGGCACTTCTGGGGCCGGAGAAGCACACAGATCGCATCGGTGGGATGCCCGTGATGAGGACCCGTCTCAAAGTCCGTCCGCCGCCTTGGAATTGGGGTGCCAGCGACCATGGGGAGCACCTCCTGAAGCTTCCAGAAAATCACCCCGACCAGATGACTCAGGGGAAAAATGACTGGCCGGCTGGGGTCTGGGGCTGGGACAGGGCACGACGAGGCCAGTTCCTGAGAGTCAGGGAGGGGTTTTCTGAAAGGCAGTTCTGTTTTGCAGAATTCCTTTGTTTGTGGACAACTGAGACTCAACCTGAACTGGCTTAAGGAAAAGGGGTGTTTTTCTGGCTCATGCGATAGGGAAAGACAGGGAGAGAGCTGGTTTGTAGTTTAACTGGCTCGGGAGTCAAAAGGTGTCTCCAGGCCCCTTCTCCCTCGTCGCTCCCTCTGTGCGGTGGTCTCACTCCCTCCTCCTCAGGCCGGTGGGAGGCACACCCCAGGCACCTTCAGACTTTCTCCAGTGACTCTAGACACACTTAGAGGGTCCTGGCAGAGAGACATTACTTTTTAAAAAATATATTTTTATTATTGATTTCAGAGAGGAAGGGAGAGGGAGAGAGAGAAAGAAACATCAGTGATGAGAGAGAACCATTGATCGGCTGCCTCCTGCACGCCCCACACTGAGGATTGAGCCTGCAACCCAGGCATGTGCCCTGACTGGGGATCGATTCCCAGTCCTTGATCTCCTGGTTGATAGGTCAAAACTCAACCACTGAGCCACGCCTACCGGGCGAGATTACTTTCTTTTGTATCAATACAGATAAGTCCCGGAGGACTAAGATCGGCCCTCCTTCAGCTTCTGGACCAACCACTGTGGCCAAGAGGATTGGCCACGCCCCGGTAACATGGCCCTGTCTGTGGCCGGGACAGGGTGGCGGTCCTGCAGGCAGCAGCCCCACCAGAATCACATATTTGGAGTAGGGACCCTTCCCCAAAGGAAGGAGGAAAATTACCACAAGAAGGAGCATGCATCCCTCTGTGGTTGTGGAGAAAAAGTCACATTTAACATACAGCTTTGTTTTCCAGTCAGCCCCATCCCTAATCCAAAAGACACCTTATGCAAATTAGAAAGATTGGCCCCTCCTTCTAGGCGTTCCGCTACCATCTGCTAGAAAGTTATCGTTTTAAATGCTCGAAGCTGTAATGGCGACAAACGTGATTGGTGCCCAGAACTGTGCAGTGGACAACCGGACAGCCGGATGCAGCAGCCCTGCCCCTCGCGTGCTGCAAGTCCCTTCAGTGACTTCCATCCCTCACTACAGAAAGCCTTACCCCACAGAGCGCTGGGCATGACGAGGCAGAGGCCAAAGGGCAGAGCCGTAAATGGGAATGCCAGCCGCCTCCCGCCGCCTCTCCTCCAGGACCCAACGGAGCAGAGTGATAGCAGGCGGACAGTGGCCAGGGGTGCCAGGCAGGGGCCATCAGCAAAGCAAACGAGCCGCAGCAGGGCCAGGAGAGCTGACAGGGACCCCAAGGAGCAGCTGTGGGGAGACCCCTTGGGAAGGATCTGAGACAAACTGTTTGCTTTTCCACTGAGTGCTAGAAGCAGCAGACCCTGCATGGCATTAGCAGTAAAGCTCCAGAAAGTGTCAGGCCAGTGAGCACAGGAGGACAGAGAGCGGCTTAGACAATACCAAACTCCCACTTGGCCTAGAAGTCACACCTCTGAGTGTGTGAGATGCTGCTCAAACCACAGCCAGGCCTGGCCCCCAAGGAGGTCCACCTGCTGAGGCTGTGTCCACACAGAGTCCCTGGGTGGAGAGGCGCTGTTGGGCCACCCCCAGGATGAAGGGTCACCCCTCCCCAGGCCTCCCAGGGCCCCTCTCAAAGTCCACTCTGTCCTGGACTCAGCTCAGCTGGGGCTCTGGCTGCCAGAAAAGACAGACTCGGGGATGAGCCTGGGAGACTCGGGGAAGGATTCTGGATTCACCCAGGGATTCTGTGTCTCCTGGGCAGGTGCTGGTGGGAGAGCTGTGAGATGGGGCATTTCACAGCTGCTCCACTAGGGGTCACCACAGCCCCAGCGTGAAGGGAGGTGGGCTAAACCAGCCGCATCCCGCCCCCACCAGAGCCCCTCCGCAAGCTCCGAGGGACAGATGGCTAGCCAGTGGGGTGGGGGTGGTGGGGGTGGTGAGGGTGGAGAAATGACCCTTGAGCCTGGGGTGTGTGTGTGTGTGTGTGTGTGTGTGTGTTTGGGTGTGATGTGTGTGTGTGTGTTTGGGTGTGATGTGTAGGTGTGAGTGTACAGATAGGCATACATTTGATAAAAATCTAGTGGCCGCAAGTACATATAGGTGGCCCTGTGTACATGTGAACAGGAGGATGTACGTGGGCAGACAACTGCATGGATAGAAGTAACGTGCGTGGAAATGCGTGAACGTGTGAGCTTGCCTGGAAGTGGGAGTGTGTGCACAGATGCACACTCAATACAAGTCTAGTGTCCGTCGGCACGTGGCCTTCGTGTTCATCTGGCGGGAGAGTGCCTAGGGCTGCATCACGTAATAATGAGCATAGATGCTCGAGCCGGAACTGAGTGTGGCGTGTGTCTGAGGTGTGAGCAGTACACGTGTGTGCACGGGTGGGACACGAGCAGAAGCATTTGTGTGACTGTGTGCAGAGTGATTTACGTGTCAGGCTGAGCATGTGTGTGTGTGAGTACCTGGAATGCGTGTGCACGAGTGTGTGTCAGAGTGTGAGTGTGTGCACACGGGGGGCGTGTCCACGAGTGTGTCCACGTGTGTGTGAGTGTGTGCCACAGGGGTGTTTCTGAAAATGAGCCTGAAAGGAAGTTTGCGAACCAGAATGAGTTTATGTACATTGGTCACGAGAGGGAGTGCGTGGATGGGCTCGTGCGTGTGCCCCCGGGAGTGTGCGTGCGCGTGTGAGAGGGCGCGTGTGTGGCACTGCGGGTCCGGGTCGTGGGCACCCGCCCAGGCGGCCCAGGCTGCGCCCAGCGCTCACCGGGCGAGGCCAGCGCGGCCGAGGCTCCCACCTGAAGACTGGCCCAGTCCTCAGGTTTCACTCATGACCCTGTGACATCAGCGCAGCAGCTGTCCCGCTGGCCCGGCCCCCCGGCCAAGTCCCCCAGAGTCCCAGCCTCAGCCCGAGGTGGGCATGACAGCGAGCTCCGCTCCGGCCAACGGTGAGTACCGCGCCCCTCCGCACCCCGCCGGGGCCGCCACCCGACGGCCGGCCACCCCAGGGGCAGGCCGCCTGGCCCCAAGCCCAGCCTGGCTCCGAGGAAGTCACCACTTTGCTCTGGGCACTGCTGTCCTGCCCACGCCGGCCCTCCTCTTCGGCCGCCCGTGCCCAAGGTCCTGGTGCCTTGACCCTCTGGCCCCGAACTCGCCTCTCTCGGCCCTGCCTTCTGCCCTGTGCGCCCGGCCTGGCTGCTGTCCTGCCCTCGCCGGTGAGGGTCTCACCCGGGTCACACATGGCGGGGGCACGGGGTGACCGGGGGACGGAGGCTGGGCTGCGTTTCTTCGGGAGGGAGTGGAGGAGCCACGCAGTGCCCTGCTCAGCCTGCTCGCGCCTGGCAGGGGTGTGGGGAGCGGCAGGAGGCCAGGGGGGTGGGGGGGAGGCGGCGGCGGCTCCTTTGCTCTCTGCAACAGGAATCTGTGAGATGCCAGCAGAGGACACGTCTCGGGCTGCTGCGCCGCCCTCCAGGCTCTGCCCGCCGCCGCCTCTCCGCCCGGCCCGCCCGCTGGGGGCACAGTTGGGCTCTTTTCCTGGAGAAGCCAGGAAGGGGAGGGGGCCAGAGGAGTGGCCCCACTTAGCGGCCAGAACGCCGGCAGTGAGGGGGGAAAGATGGGGAGCTTGAGAAGACTCTGGGGGTCTCGGGAGGAGCCTGGAGGCAGGAGCTGGGGGCAGGGGTGCTGTGCCAGGGCAGAGTGCAGCCCCCTCCTGCTGGCAGAGCTGGGCGCCCGGGACTCTGGGAGGGAGGTGGGCAGTGGCTAGCAGAGAAGGAGCGAGTGGCCGAGCCGAGGTGGCGTTCTGAGGCCTGCCGAAGGGCAGTGGGGTGTGAGGGTTGTTGCTGCCCAGAGGGGGGCATTTGGTCGAAAGGTTGGGAAGTCCCGTCTACAGAGCCCTGAGGAGGGGGCTGCTTGAGGCTTTCCAAGAATGCCCTGGGGTGGGAGGGGTCCACGGGTTACGTACTGTGTCTGGCTGCCCATTGCCTGGGTACTGGGTCAGGGCAGGGGCCAGGTCAAGATGAGGGCTCACAGAGCCCCAGGCTGGGAGGCAGCCCTCCAGGTGGGACTAGACTTGTCGCCCTCCCACCCAGCGGAGGTCTGACAGAAATAAATCCCGCCCCCCTCCCGGGCCAGTGAAGGTTAGAGCCCAAAGGAGTCTTGAAGGCCCTTTGAAGAGCCAGCTGGGGGAGAGGAGCTAGAGACAAGCTCTGGCCAGTCTGGAGAGGGGAGGGGCTGGCAGAGAGGCAGGGTGGCGCAGGGGTGGGCATTGTTGTCTGGCATCTGTGACCAAGGCTGTGACTGCCCTGGGGCCCTGAACTGAGCCCAGTCCTGGGCGTGAAGGGCTGGGGTTGAAGGCAGAGAGGGCTGGTTCTCCCAGGACCCTCCACATTCTTCTGCGGTCATCTCATCCCCAGCCCCCTGCCCGTGGCAGCGGCCTCACTCTGTGTGGCAGGGGCGTGGGCACTTGTGGTCATCGCACTAGTATTTGAGGTCACATCACCTTGCGGGGGCGGGGGGGCAGCAGAGGGGGACCCAGACATAGCTGAGGGTCCACCATCATCTGCATCCCAGGCATCTCTCAAGGGCTTGGCTGGAACTTGAGCAGGGTTTGGGGGAGGTAATGAGGGTCCTTTCTAGGTGAGCCTGTCCCAGCCTGGCCGTGCTGGTCATTTCTGGTTGGGAACCTGTGTGGGGCGGGGGGTCAGGACTCGAGGTCACCTTCCCAGCTCCAGGCTGGCCTGGGTGTCAGGGCTGCCCAGCAGCTTCCATCACTCAGGGTCCTGTGCCCCGTGCCCAGGCCCAGGCCAAGGGGCAGCCCTGAGGCGGATGCTGAAGACAGAACTCTTGGCCAAGGTTGGGGTGGTCCTGACAAGGTCCCTGCCTTTGGGGGCAACTCCCGCCACCAGAACAGAGAAAAGTGTAGACAATGGCAAGGAGGGGCAGGGGTGCAGCTGGGGGTGAGGTTAGGGAAGCTTGGAGGGGGAGGTGTCCTAGAGAGGAGAGGAGAGGTGGACCTTACAGAGAGGGGTGGAAGGGCTCTCCAGGTGACAGGAGAGAGCTGGAGAGAAATAAAAACCCTGAGCCTGGGGGCAGTGGAGAGATGAGGGAGGGGGGGAGGGTGGTGTCAACAACCACAGTGCAGGTTATACAAACCTTCGGTCCCTCGACTCCTCTTACCAGCAGGGCTCAGGCCAGAGGGTCCTGTCCCCCAAGGGGGCACACTTAGGGAGCAGCAGGGCTCTGTCCACAGCGGCCAGGGTCACTGTTCCCAGGGGGGAGCCGACCCTGGCACAGGCTGGGTGGGGGCAGAGCTCCTTACTGAGACCCGGGGGGCAGTGGGTTCCAATGGGTCTCCCTAGAGTTGTGTGTCCCCAGCTTTGCAGTGGCAGGGACAGGCCAGGTCTCCCTGGGGCTCCATCAGAAGGTGCTTATGAGGCTGGGGAATCCCAGGTTCCCTCACCTCCACTTCCCCTGCCGCAGGCCTTTCATGTGCTCTGGCCCCCGATCTGCCTCATCAGCAACAGCTATTTTTATTCCCTGCAGTTTTCAGTCAACAGCCCTCCTTGGGGATGTGGGTCAGCAGGAGGGGCCCAGGCTGTACCCCTCCAAGAGCAGGCTGGCCCTCCCACTGGGCCCCCAGCAGAGATGGAAAGTGCCATCATCACCCGGCCCCACTCTGTTTTCGAACTGGCCTGTGACCCTCCCACCAGATAGGCCAGGGAAGGTCATGGCCATGCAGCTCGGTGGTTAGGAGCCAAGGTCTCTTTTGAGAGCTGGCACCCCGGCTTCCAGCCCTAGTTTATTGTGCAAATAACCTCTGGGGGTTTCCTTACCTTCTCTGCACCTCAGTTTACTCATCTGTGAAATGCAGTGATAACGACAGGAGACAGGATCGTGGTGAGAATCAAATGAGCTCAGGACGTGGGAGGGGCCCAGGACAGTGTGCGGCAAGCAGCCAGCTCTGCGGAGTGTTGCCCAGTGGTTAACTGTTGTGGTTGGTACCAGGCTGTGATTCTGCAACAAACGTCTCGCTGCTGGGGGTTTGGGAGGGGGAGTAACAGGCCTGGAAGGGACTGCAAGGCGGGTCTGCAGGCTGTTGGGCAGAAAGCAGGGCCCCCCCGTATCCCCTTAGCTGGGGTGGGGGGTGTATTTTTCAGGGGAGGGAGAACCTTTATGAAAGACCTGCGGAGTCTGAAGTTCTGACGTTTGCAATGGTGCTGGGAGAGCTGGGAGCCGTGAAGGCCTAAGGGCGAAGCTGAGTCCCAATTAGTGCAGTGGTTCTCAACTTTCACAAGGTCTGCCGGCCACTCTCCTCTTCTCTGAGGCTTCTGCGTTCTCTATGGGCCTCATTGTGGAGCAGGATCTTTGACCGGGGTAGCTGGTGAGAACACAGCCCTGGCGCAGTTTTGGGGGTTGAGCAAAGTTCTCTGAGCCTGTGGCCGCCCGTGAGTGGCTGGCTGAAGGGCAGGACGCAGTCCCTCAGCCTTTCTTGGGGGTTTCAGGTCCTAGGCCCGGGGTCCTCGGGCAGCTAGAGGGCCGCTCGTCCCGGTGCTGGTGACCATGACCCCAACTCCCGGGGCCTGGCTGGGGCCTGGGGCCCGAGCTCAAGGCCCACCCCGCCCAGATGGTGAAGGGTTGATGGAGGAGGTAGGGAGGCGGTGGGAATTCTCCAGGCTCAGGCTTAGTGTTGCAAAGTCCTCTTGGTGGACTCCAGGCAGGAAGTAGGCCTGTCAGCTGTGGTCTGGGAGGGGTGATGGTGCAGGGTAGAGACAGGAGAGAGCAAAGGCCAACATCTGGGGGCTAACACAGGTGGAGGGAGGCAGCCCTGTGTCCTGTGTGCCTCTGTCCAAGGGCTGTGCAGTGGCCTTAGCCATGTGTGTAGGAGATGGGTGCACACACAGGTTTGAGGGTGATCATGCGTGGAGCCTGGGGCATGATGCTTGCCGGCTCCTTGGAAATTGCTGAGCCAGCAGAGGGTAGGAAGCCCCAGGCCTGAACCAATCAGCCTCCCCACCCTTTGGGGCAGTTGGGCAATGACTCATGGAAGCAAGACCAGTGTGTGTGTGTGTGTGTGTGTGTGTGTGTGTGTGTGCGCGCGCGCACGCGCACGCACACAAGTGGGCTGCAGGGGGAGTTAGGGGTATATGAGGATCAATTAGTGCAGTGGTTCTCAACCTTGGCTGCACATTAGAATCACCTGGGAATCTTTGTAAAATCCTGATTTCTGGGCCTCATCCTCCGGAAATTCTGTTTCTTTGTTACTAATGTTGTGGCCTCACCCCATAACAAAGAAACAGAATTTCCGGAGGATGAGGCCCAGAAATCAGGATTTTAAAAACATTCCCAGGTGATTCTAATGTGCAGCCAAGGTTGAGAACCACTGGATTCGTGCAAATAAAAACCAAACCTTGGAGAAATCTCTTTACCAAACCATTAACCTGTAGGCCCCACCACCCACAGCTTCCACCACGAGGCTCTAGGAAGCCTGATCCTGGTCCTGCCAGACTCCCACCCCAACCCACGTCCTTCAGGGCCTTGGCCCAAGGACCCTGGTCTGTCCTTCTCAGAGGACAGACAGATGAGGATCAGACCAACCCAGGGGGGACAGCCTAGATGGGACCTCAACCTGGTGTGCCCTGTATGGGGAGGGCAGCCATGCCCAGCCGACTTCTCCAAGGGGCCAGAAGGAGGTGGCATCTGTAGGCACAGGCACATGGGCTTGGCATCAAAGAGCTGCATTCGAATCCCTGCTCTGCACTTGTTAGCTGGGACTAATTGGAAGCACATGGAGCAGTGCCTGGCACACGGTAAGCACCAAATGAACGTATCCATGACTGCCCCCCCCCCCACCCACCCCCAATGAACTGCTTTTCATAAAGAAATATTTCTAAGCCTCCACTTTGTGGGCCTGGGCACGTCAGCACAATGGTGCTGAGATTTGGGGACCCGAAGAACCCACCCGTCCACCTTAAATAGACTCGTTCCCAAGCTGGCTGAGGCTTGGAATTCTGTATTTTAAGGTGTGATTTAAGGCTCAGCCTTGGATGCAAAAACTCACTCTCAGGCCTTTGCTTCTGGGAAGAAAAGACTCTGTGACCCACAGCCGAGCGGGAAGGGTTAGCGGGAAGTGGGCACAGCTCACAAAACCCAAACACAGCCCATGTGTGAGTTTTTATTTCATCGGGCCCCTCACCAACCAGAAGCCCTCGGGGTGGAGGGAAAGGTCAGGTTTGGAAGGAGGAAGTAAGTTGGGGGAAAACTAACCAAATGTTCTTAGAGAGCCTTTGGGACTCGGGAGAGTACAGAGCTGATTGTGGGGGAAAGGGTTGCCAATATATCCTGAGCAGGAAGCCAGCCCTGGCATACAGTAAGTGCAAAATAAAAGTGGCCACCACTGTCATTCTTACCCCTCGGGAAGGACAGATCATCAGGCTGGTTGAATCAGGTGCCTGAAAAGGGGGCTTGTTTTGACCCAGTGAACCACACAGGGAAAATGCAATCAGCATCAGCCCACCCCTCACCCAGGAGCACCCCAGGCGACCCTGATTATTTCCAGAGCTCTCAGGGCTCCTGAGAGTCCGGAGGTTTCTGCATGAGGCTCCGGGCTTCAGGCCGCCCTCCAAGACCGCTTGGAGCCAACTTCCTCTGCAGAGAGTGTCAGACCAGGAGGGGGGCCACCCCCTATGACTTCCTCCAGGCCCCTGGCCCGTCCAGCCAAGGCACTAAGTGCTGGCAAAGAAAGAACACGGCTGCCCTCCCACCCCCACCACCGCCCACCCCCGCCCTAGCTGAGAAAAAGCTGTGCCCTGAGATCCACTACTAGGGGGTCATGGGGATTCATTTTGTATTCTTGGAGCGAGGCCACAGTGGGAATTAGGAATTTGGGAAGTAGGCCACCAGGATGCCGGATGCTGTCTTTGGCCAGGACAGAAAGGGTCTGGACCTGTTTCAGTCAGTCTCCCAGAAAGTTCTGAGTCTGAGCCCCCTCTGCAGGTGAAGCTTGTGGGCCCTTCCCTGGCCGCACACAGCTTCAGGAAATTTTGCTCCAAATCCACAGAGAAATCAATAGCCGGGCCCTGGGGGGCGACCAGAAGCTGTGCTGGAGATGAAGAGCATGCGTGGTAGGCAAGAAGGCTGGTGACTGGGGCCTGAGCGAGGTCAGCAAGCTACCTCTGCATCCTCAGGGATATGCCCTGGGGGACCGCCGGTGAGGGGCAGGTCACACCCATTTTCCATCTTCAGGAGGGTTTCTCAGAGCGGCCTGTGCACCCTGGGCTGGAGGGGCCTGGCTGAGGCCTCTTGGGGGATTTCAGGCTGATGTAGTGCAGCTGGGTGGGCTTCTGGATGTTCGAAGGACTCACCTTGAAAGCATATGTGTTCTAAGAGAGAAGATTCTAGAAGCATCCGTCAGCAGGAGGGAGGGGGGTGGTGGTGTCTGTCCTGAGCCTTGTTTGGCCAATAATTTGAGATAATCAGGATCACAGACACCCAGCTGTGAAGGATGGCCTTGAACTAAGAGAGAAAAATCAAGCTCCATCAGGCTTTCACAAAAGACTGGAGGTGAAGAAATACAGTGAAGAAGAGGAACTTAGGTAGAGGCAGATGTACAAGCCTACACCTGGATTTATGTTAACCCTGCATCCTAGAAACCTTGCTATAATCATTATTAGTTCCAGGAGGTTTGGGGGTTTGTTTGTTTTTTCTAGGAGTTTTTATTTTATTTTAATCAATTATTTTGGATTTTGTACGTAGATAATCATGTTCTCTGCAAACAAAGACAGTTTTATTCCTTCCTTCCCAGTCAGTATATCTTTTATTTCCTTTTCTTGTCTTATTGCATTAGCTAGGACTTCCAGTAAGATTTTGAAAAGGAATGGTAAGAAGTGGCATCCTTGCCTTGTTCCTGATATAGTGTCAAAGCTTCTGGTTTCTTACCATTAGGTACTGTGTTAGCTGTAGGTTTTCTGTAAATGTTCTTTATCATGTTGAGGAAGTTCCCCTCTATTCCTAGTTTTCTGAGAGTTTTTATCATGAATGGGTGTTGGATTTTGTCAAATGCTTTTTTTTTTCTGCATCTATTAATATAATCATGTGATTTTTCTTCTTTAGCCTACAGATGTGATGAATTATATCAATTGATTTTCTAATGTTGAACCTGCCTTGTATACCTGGGATAAATCCCATTTGGTCCTAGTGTCTAATTCTTTTAATGTACTCTTGGGTTCAATTTGAAAATATTTTGTTGAGGTCCACCAGGATTTAAAAGAAAAGAAAAATCAATTGCACTATTGATAGGATGGGAAAGACCTAATTTGACCACAGCTCAGGGGGTAAAATTACAGGGGTGATTGCAAACTCCACCAACATGGCTGCTGAAGAAGCAAATGCCATATTGGGATGAATGAAGAGGGAGGATGTCCAGGCCATGGAGGAAAGGCCTCTCGCTGTGGTCAGACTATATCTGGAATTGGGTGTTCTGATCTGGCAGCCCCACAGAGAGAGAGACAATGCTGGGCTGGACCAGCTCCAGCGAAGAGCCGCCTCACCCTCCAGTGTCCTCACCCTGGGCTCCCTGCCTATGGACAGCTGGCCCCACCTGGCTCCCTGACTCCCGACCCTTCCTCCCCTAGCCGTCCGTCTGCTCACCACCTCCAGGCCCCCAAGGTGGCCTGACTTTACCCACCACTTCTACCCAAACTTCCGTTTCGACAGAGGTTCCAACGGGGCTTCTCACTTACTAAATGGGCTCTGGTCCTGCCGCCCAAGGAGCTGGGTTTTAATTTTGGCGTGGCCTCTCATTTATCACTCTCTAAAATTATCTTATTTGCTTCCCTATTTATTATCTGCCTCCTCCCTCTGGAATGCAAGCTTGGTGAGGACAGGGACTTCGCCGCTGCTATATCCCTGCCTCCCAGAACAGAGCCCGGCACAGAGCAGATGCTCAGGAAATGTTTGCTGAATGAATAGATGTGTGATCTTGGGAGAGTTTGTTCCTCTCTAGGCCTCAGTTTCCCCATCTGTAAAATGAGGGGGTTGGACTCGTTGATCTCTCAGGTCCTTGCAACTCCAATATTCTCAAACTCAGTGGGAAGAGGCTGCCTGAAGCCCCCTGGAAGCCTTTAGCTGCCACATCTGAGGAACAGGGCCGAGGCCGGAGTCTGGTCTTGGGCTGGGAGAAGGAGGGTTTGAGCTGTCCCCTTGGCCCCTTTGACTCTAGGTTGTGGCTGGAGGAGCCACATGGAGATCTGCCAGTGAGACACCCAGACCATGATAGGGGGCATTGCCACGCTTGTCTCAGCCAGGAAGTCACTGTGCAATGTCCCAGGTGTCCTTTCATTCCTCCACCGGTGCCCAACACAGCTTGTCTCCTCTACATTGAGAGGGTGGGCAGAAGACAGGTATGTGCTGGCCCACCTCCACCCACCACCCCTGTGAGGGGCCCTCGAAGGCTGCAGGACAACACCCAGACTCTCAGGCCTGTCATCCAAGGCCCTGGCCCAGCTTTCCAACCCACCTCCCCCTGAATTCCTGTAGCACAATCACCTCCCCGCTTTAGGGCAGGCATTGCTTTCTCCTCATATCGTAGTTACGTGTGCCCATGTCCACCTTCTCCCCAACTATCAGCTCTCTGAAGGCAGGATGCTCAACTGGGACATCTTTGTGTCCTCCTCAGAGCTAGGTCAGCTTCTGGCTTATGAACAGGATGGATGGATGGATGGGTGGATGGATGGATGGATGGATGGATGGATGGGTGGATGGATGGATGGATGGGTGGGTGGATGGATGGATGGGTGGGTGGATGGATGGGTGGGTGGGTGGATGGATGGGTGGGTGGGTGGAGGAAATATATTAGAATCCATTTTATCCCTGGAAAGGTCTATAGCCAAGGCCACATCCACTCATTCTTTCAGCAAACACTTATTGAGTGCCTTCTGTGTGCCCCAGGCTGGCACTGGCTATGATGACTTAGACCAACACAGTTCCTGTCCTCTCAACATTTCAGCCCAGTGGAGGAGACAGACAAATAAATCAGTCAAATGAACAAGACATTACCAATTATGATGACGACGTCAAAGAAAAATACAGGGGACTGTGATGGAGACTAGAGGAGGAGAAAACTTCTCGGAGAAGAGACATTTGCGTCTAGGCCGGGGGTGAGGAGGAACAGCATGTGAAGAGGGAGGGGTGAGAGCTCCAGGGAGAGCCATGGCCCAAAGGCACCGGTGCATAGTTCATCCGCACTATTAACCGGTTCATAGTTAATCCGAATTATTAACCATAACAGTGCCTATTTTGTAATCAAAGAAAACACGATAATTTCAAGAGAAACATCAAAAGTGCTTTATCAAAGTAATGTCCATCACTAGCTACACATTTCCCCCATCTCTCAGGTAATTTGTGGATACCGTCCCAATAGAACTTTTCTTGTTTTGAGGCAGACCATTCAGAGACCCAATTTTCCACTTCTTCCTACGTTTTGAAGTGCTGCTCAGAAAGTGCGTGTGCCATCGCTCGGAACAAGTGGTAATCTGGAGGAGTAATACAACAAAATAGCATACGTATCAAATCGCATATATATCAACATATGTGTAACTCCATCTGTTGAAAAAATCCGCATTATTAACCGGTACACCTAGTAAGACATTTCGGTTTTATTCTAAGTGGGACAGGAAGTTACTGGAGAAATTTAACCAAGAGAAACAGAATTCATTTCTTGTTTTTAAAAAATCATCAGCTGCTTTGTGAGATTGGTTTGGAGGGTCAGGACAAAAGCAGTTAGCAGGAAATAGGCTATTGCAAGAAATTATTGTGATGTGGACCAGGGGGGAAAGGTGAGGTTAGGGATATTTTGGAGATGGTATTAACAGAACTTTGGACAGATTGAATGTAGAAGATGAAGAAAAAAAAGGAGAATTCAGAGATGCCTTGTATTTTGACTTGAGCAACCAGGTGGATGGTGCCGTTTCCTGGGTTGAGGAAGACTGAGGGTGGAACAGACTGGGAAGAACACACGTGTGTCATTTCTGACACCGTAGGTTGAGATGCCTATTGGCTACACACATGGAGTGGTCTAGTAGCCAGTTAATGTATCCGCCTGGAGTTCAAAGGAGAAGTTTATCACACTATTTACAGTCATAGGAATGGTGCCATCCAGACCCAGACCGAGTCTTGAGAACCTTGAGGGATTAGGGGGAGAAAGAGGGACGAGCAAAGGAAATTGAGAAGGAACAGCCGGGGGGGCGGGGGGGGGGAAGGAAACCATGGGCATGCTTTCACGGAGGTCGAGACAACAGAGCATTCCAGAAGGGGGCTGCGGCCAACTGGGTTGAATGCTTCTGAGAGGCTGAGGAAGGTGAAGACAGAAACGTGTTCAGCAGACTTGGCAACAGGGAGGGTGCTAGTGACTTGACAAAAGCCGCTACGGTTGAGTTGGGGAAATGGAAGCCAGGTTGGAAGGGGTTGGAGAGTGAATGAAAGGTAAGGAAGTACAGACAGCTGGTGTAGACACTTTCCAAGAAGTTGGTTTGTGAAGAGGACCAGAAAGATAGGGCCATAGATGAAAGGAGATGGGAGGCCAGGAGGCTGCCATTGTTTTGAAGAAGGGAGGCGTTGATGGTGGTGGAGAGAAGACAGCTAGAGAATAAGGCCCTTGGGAAGCGTAGACAGTGGGGGCCGGAGCCCAAGTGGAAGGTCCGGCCTTTGGGTGGAGGAAGGAGGGGGCAGGGCATACAGCTTCTGGTTATGCTTCAGGGTGCGCTTAAAGGGGAAAGGGGCGAAGGCGGAGTGTTCCTGGGACTCATTCATTCATTCAATAATGAGCATTAGGCACACTGCTGGCACAAAGGGATTGATCCTCTCAGCCAGGGTACCCAGGGAGGACTTCCTGGAGGCAGTGTTTTTGTGTAGGTGAAGTCTGGAAGGACAAATCAAAGCTCTCCAGAGAGACAAAAAAAGAGGAGTGTTCCAGGAGGCAAACAGGTCATAAGCAAAGGCATGGGTAGTGAGAACTAGCTTGGGCCATTTGTAAAAATGGAAGTCGCATGGCCAGAGGGGTGGGAGGGAGTCAGTGGCAAGGTAGGTATCAGATCATGGAAGGCATCAGGAAGGCCCCGTGGAGGAGTGGGAACACTCTATATATCCAGCAGCGGGAAGCCACTGAAGGATTAACCAGGGGGGGTGACATGACCAGATTTGTGATTTTAGAAATGTGGATGGTGGGTTAGAGGGGAGCCCAGCGGTAGGTAGAGAGGCAGATGGGTGGTTATTTGAATAGAGCAGGTAAGCGGTGATGAGGGAGCAACAGCAGGGCGTGGGGACTGGCCAGGCGTACCACCAGGATGCTTTCAGCAGCCACCAACCAAAACCGTGCCTCAACTGGCCTGGCCAACGAGGACACTTTCCCTCTCGCATAACAAGACATCCAGACGCAAAGTGGCTTTCAGGTGGGAGGAGAGGAACTTAGGTGAAGTGGGGCCAGCTGGGGAACAGCAGGAGGAGGTGTTGGGCTGCCTGCCACTTGTGGGTCACACCACAGGCACCAAATTCAGTGGTGACCCCAAACCCAGCCCGCAAGGAGACTGACGGGGGAGACAGACACCACCAGACAACCACACAAGCGGGGCACGAGTGACCATGGACCTAAGGGCTGTGCAGGCTGTGGCTGTGCAGGAAAGGGAGCCGTGACTCGACAGGTCTGGGCCGTGGGGCGCGGGAACAGACGTGTTAAAGCTGTAGAGCCACGGAAAGGAGGTGGGTGGTGGATGTGACTGTGGCGAGGGGGAGGTGCGGCTGTGACCGGGGCCCCGGGAAGCAGCATCTTCCAGGAGCAGGAAGGAGGAGCTCAGAGCAGAGGGAGAGGCTGGAAGGACAGTCTGGTTCTTCTCTCGGTAGTGGTGTGAGTGCTGGAGGGAGGGCCAGCGAGTGGAAACCGCTGGGGCTGTCCGCTGGGGGCCTCAGGTGAGCGTCGTTGAACGTAGATTCGAGAGCTGGGGCCGGAGCCAGCCTGACTCTGGCGTCTACGGTCCCTCTTGGGCTCTGCAAAGGCGAGAGTGGGCAGCATCGCCCAGAGGGTTGTTGCCAACGGGGGCCCGTGAACTGGGAGGGTGCCCAGCGGCCGTGGGGTCCCTCCATGGTCACCTGGCAGGTCAGCATCTTCTGTGTGGGGGGGGTGTGGGATTGTGTTGGAGAGGAAGGCGGGAAGGTGTGTGCTAAGGGGCAGGGTACAAACTATGGGGACCACCCGTGCGAGGGGTGGTTTCAGGCTGGATGTGTGAGCGTGTATGCATGTGCGTGAACGTGGGCTCACGCATCCACACTCCCACGCACACGAAGGGGCCAATGAGCAGCTGGGGGACAGGGTCAGCAGGAATGAGCAGAGTCATCCTGTGGAAACACGACTCCCCGGGTGATGATGGTAGAGAGCAGCTGGGCAGCCAGGCGGGGGCGTGGCCAGCTCTGCCCAATGACTCTGGCCGCTCCCTGGGCCGCCCTCCCACCTGTTGACCAAGCCTGAGGAAGTGCCCGCACTGGCTGGGCCAGGGATCCTGCTGGGGCGTGCGGGCCCACCGTGAGAAGGCTGCCACCCCCAGCCTGGGTGGCTCCGTGGGGGCTGTCTATGTGGGTCCCATGGTGGCTACATGTGACCAGGCTGCAGGGGTCTCCCTGCTGATGTGGGTCATTCCCCAGGGCGTTTGAGATAAGTGACCCATTACCTCCCTTCCACAGGGAACAGGCTCATGATGGCTGGGCAGGGCCAGCAGAGGCCAAGGGACTGGCCCAGGACACAGTCCACACAGTGCTCACAGGCCTCTAAAGCTCCTGGTGGGTGCCCTTTATCCACCCAGTTCATCCAGGGACCACCAGCCAAAACAGTCGCTGGGAGCTCCAGCCCTGCCCCCACCATTGAAACTGTCCATCTCCTTGTGCCCATGACTTTTCGTGTGTGTCCATCTTTTCCATGTTATCATCTGCAGCCCATCCCTCCCCCCCCCCCCCCCCCCCACACACACACATACGGACCCTGCATCTTCCTGCTCCATCTACCCTGCCTGCCTGTGGATTAGATTCCAGAGGTCCTGTGGGAGGGAGCTGGTAGGACCCTCCGCAGGGCCTAGGGTCTTTCCTTCGTCCCCCTTCCAGCCCAATATCACACTTCCCCAAAGCTCAGGACAGGGCACTCCACACCCCACACCTTTCCCTTCCCTCCTGGCCAGGGATGGCAAACACAGGCAGATACACTACATTCTCCTTCCTGTGCCCCTGGCAGACATCACTAATCAATCACAGCAGTCTTTTTGCACTGAGTCTGGCTGCAACCTCAACGGTCTCTGTTCACATCTCCTGGCAGCCAACAGCAGCCAACCCAAGTTGACCCTCAAGGTGAAATCCATCCACCATTTGTGCTTAAGGCTGATCCCACCAGGCCACCGGCACATTTCACACCTGACTCCTCTTTGCCCCACGTGGGCATGGAGGCCGTGTGTGTATAATAGCTTGTTGTGATTCTCTCTCCTTGTAGGCTGAAGCCACACTGTTCCCGGAGCTCAGGCCCAGGAGGCATTTGATGGCACTGGGGCATTGACCCCCAGTCTCCAAGGCTGAAGAGGATCTGGTTGGTTTGTCATCAGTCCTGAGGGCAGCCAACCCCTGCTGGGGAGAATGTGGCGTGGGGCTCGGGGGTGATGCTCCTGCGTCCAATACCTGGACAGCAGCAGCGCTCAGGCCTTGCAGGCACACCCTGCAATCCCAGCAGCACCTGCACACCCCCCCCCCCCCCAGCCTGGCCCGTGGGCGGGTGGCCACCCAGCATTTGGGGGCCTGCACGCTACAGCTGCCCTTGTTGCCCACTGCCCTCCTGGCCCCTGAACCCAGGATGCAAGGATGGCCCGCCTGTCTCTGTCCACCGTGGTGCCTGTGGGCCCCCACAGCCTGCGCCCCTTCACCCAGGAGTCCCTGGCAGCCATAGAACAGCGGATAGTGGAGGAGGCGGCCCGGCAGCAGCGGAACAAGGAGATGGAGATCACGGAGCCTGAGCGGAAGCCACGGGGCGACCTGGAGGCTGGCAAGAACCTGCCCCTTATCTATGGGGACCCCCCGCCAGAGGTCATCGGCATTCCCTTGGAGGACCTGGACCCTTACTACAGTGACAAGAAGGTGGGGGCCTGGGAGGCTTTGCTTTGCCTGTCTGTGCATCGTCCGTCTGTCTGCCTGTCCCTAGGCCTCACAGCTCTCTCCCTGCCTCAGACCTTCATCGTGCTCAACAAGGGCAAGTCCATCTTCCGCTTCTCTGCCACCCCCGCCCTCTACCTGCTGAGCCCCTTCAACGTCATCAGACGCGGCGCCATCAAGGTGCTCATCCACTCATATCCTGCTGAGAGGGGAGAGGCAGAGGCGGGGGTAGGGATAAGCAAAATGGGGTGCTGTGGGCGAGGAGGCCCTCTGTCCACCTCCCTTCCCCACCTGCTCCCTCACTTTCCTTGACCCTCCCCCCAACGCTGTTCAGCATGTTCATCATGATCACCATCTTGACCAATTGCGTGTTCATGACCATGAGTGATCCGCCTTCCTGGTCCAAGAATGTGGAGTAAGTCTCTCCTCCCCTCCCACAACCTTCCCCAGCCCCACCCCTCTGGCCCTGGGGTTCTGCCCATCCCAGGTGTCCGCACTCTGAGGATTGTGTTCCAGGGGGACACATACTGTCACTATCACCCCATCAACACCTTAAGCCTCCAGGTGGCACACACGGTCATTCTCACCAACATCCTCAGCCCCGGGTGGCATATTTCACTTCTATGCCCCTCCATCCTGGGAGGTCCATCATTGCCACCCACACCCCTACCCAGGCATGACACACCTGGCCCTGGCCGGCCCTCTCCCCGCCAGGTACACCTTCACAGGGATCTACACCTTTGAATCCTTCATCAAGATGCTGTCCCGAGGCTTCTGCATCGATGACTTCACATTCCTCCGGGACCCCTGGAACTGGCTGGACTTCAGCGTCATCACGATGGCGTGAGCAGGGGCCCAGGGTGTCCTGAGGCTGTGGCCAGGGGAGCGGAGAGGGCCAGGCCTCAAAGAGAGCAGCTGAGTGGGCTCCCCTCTCAGAGGGTGGGCAGCAGGGGCCTCGGGGCAGGGGTGCTGACAGTGAGCTACACGTACAACTCCGGAGCCACCATCCCAGGGTCTGGCTTGAAGGCTCTCCTGCTGCCCCCCGCACACACACAGCAGCCCTGAGCCTACAACAGCCCTGAGCCCCAGGCCTCACCCACTGGGAGGCCATACCCACTCCCCAGCCAAGCTCCTGCCCTCTCTCCCAACTCTCAGGCTCCCATAGGAACCTCGGAGTGACCTGCTCCCCAGCCCCCTGTGGGAACCCCAACTACAAGGATTCCTGATTTCTATCCTCTCACCTACCCTCGGCTCTGACACAGCCTTCACCCCACCCCCACCCCCACCCAGGTACGTGACGGAGTTTGTGGACTTGGGCAACATCTCCGCCCTGAGAACCTTCCGGGTGCTGCGGGCCCTGAAAACCATCACAGTCATCCCAGGTACTGGGGAGGTGCAGGGACCCTCCGCTGGGGTCAACAGCCCCCCACCCTCATGCCCAGGCCTGGAACCTGACACTCAAGTTCCAGGAGCCTGACCCAGGGTCACAAGACTCCCAGGCTGAGTGTGTAAGACACACACCACAGCGTGGACACAGCGCGTGTCCCACGGCCAGAGAGGAGAAAAGGCCCCCAGCTGGAGGATGGGCATTTGAGGGGCTGCATAGCAAGTGGGGAAGAGCACAGACTCTGGAGCCACACTGCCTATGTCAGTTCTCACCTCCACCATTTCCTAACTTTGACCTTGGGCCAGTGGCTTACCCTGTCTGTGCTTCAGTATCTGTAGGATGTGGATAATAACAGTGCCGTGCCTGGGGCCGTTATGGGGATCAAATGCTTTAATATCGGTAGGGTACTTAGAGCACTAGTGCGCGGCCAGTGTGCAGAGCAGCGACCTCCAGCCAAGACACACAGGGACCAGGGTGGAAAGTCCCGGCCCTGAGGCTCCGTAGGGAGCACACTGCCCACTGAGCCATGGGGCCGGGCAATTCCAAAGTAATGCATCAGGAAGCAGGAAATAAATAGAACCCAGATCATCCAGACCCTCAAAAAAGCACGCGTAGAAACTGGAGAAGGCTCATTAGAGGAGAGAAAGGCGACAAGGCATGGTGAGCAGGCTCTGGGAGGAGGGGAAATGGCTCCGTCTTCATGCTAGAAAGCACCTGAGTTCTCCTGTAGACCAAAGGCCTCACACTGCGGTGTGGGAAGGAGGCCCCAAGAGACCCCAGTAGGGGCAAGTGCTGACCGAAGGCCAAACGCCGGCCACGAAGCCAAGGCCACAGCACCTTTCCTCGATGCCACACTCGCAGCATCCTTGGAGCTCTGGCGGGCTTTCATAAGGAGGCTGCTGAGTATCTCTTGTCTATGCCAGGATAAGAAAAGGAAATAAACTAATACTGAAGCGAGAGACGCTATGATTAGGCCCAAGGGAAGGGCTCTTCCATAAATGATGGGAATCGGTCCCTGGAATTCCCTAAGTTTTGTTTATGCCGCTGTCCATCCAAAGGGCCGAATGCGGTGATCATACAAAGTCAGTCTAGAGCTTCTCAGCGTGAACCCCGCTATTCCTTGGGGGTTGACAGGCATTATCGGGAAAGGGGTTCTGTGGCCGAGTACGTTAATAAATGTGGTATTAGAAGTTTTTGTTTGTTTCTGGAGGACTTGTCAGAGCCTTAGATTAGATGATCTACACAGTGACTCTCCAAGAGAAATACACAGCTCGGCCTTTCCCAAACATTATTGAATACCTGCTCCCCTTTAAGGGCACAATTTGGGAGATTAGTGTTTTGTGGAACACACTTTGGGAATGCTGACCTAGTGACGTTTATTTTTTTGTTTGTTTTCTATTTATATCTATTTTTTAAATGTATATTTCTCTCTTAACTTTTTTTTTTTAATCCTCACCTGAGGATATTTTTTCCGTTGATTTTTTTCGAGTTGAGGGGAGGGGAGAGGGGAAGAGAGAAACATCGATGTGAGAGAGACACATCATTGGTTACCTCCTGCACGTGCCCCAACCAGGGCCAGGGATCAAGCCTGCAACCGAGGTACATGCCCTTGACCGGGAATCAAACCTGCAACCCTTTGGTCCTTGAGCCAATACTCTAACCACTGAGCAAACAGCCAGGCCCTAGTGACATTTATTACGCTCCACTGTGTCCTGTGTGTTGCTCTGTGAGTCAGGCAGCAGCCCGTGAAGTCTTTATAGCCCATTCTCCTGGTGGCTGAGACTCTGTGGCCATCGAAGGCTCCTGCTTAAGGATGTGATCAGAGAAGAGTGGGGTTAATTTGGGAAGCTTTCCGGGAAGTGGTGCCCCTGGTAAGTCAGCTCTTGAGGAGATGGAGTAGGCAGAGGCTTGGAGGATGAGGGAGGGAGTTACCACCCTGCCCCGCCTGCTCCCCGTCCATACTCTTACCCACCCTACGGTCAGGTCTGAAGACCATTGTGGGGGCCCTGATCCAGTCGGTGAAAAAGCTCTCGGATGTGATGATCCTCACCGTCTTCTGCCTGAGCGTCTTCGCCCTGGTGGGGCTGCAGCTCTTCATGGGAAACCTGCGGCAGAAGTGCGTGCGGTGGCCCCCACCCTTCAACGACACCAACAGCACGTGGTACGACAATGAGATGTGGTCTGGCAACGACACCTGGGACAGCAACAACACCTGGTACGGCAATGACACCTGGGACAGCCCGGAGAGCAGGGCCAGCAACTACACCTTTGATTGGGATGCTTACATCAGTGACGAAGGTAAGGATGGAGGCTGGAAGGCCAGGGGGGCCGGTGCCGGTCCCAGTCCCGAGGGCAGCACCCCCGTAAAATAATATCAGGAGAGGACCTGAGCTGAGATCCATCACTTCCCACTTGCCTCTGACAAGTCACTTGGTCTCCCTGATGCTGAGTCCTCACCTGGAAAACTGAGATGACAACACCTTTCTCAAAGGGTTAATAGGACAACAAATGCCAAATTGCTTGGAAAATCCTGAAGCTTCCACTATATAAAGCAGCAGTCCGTGTTCCCTCGTCCTTAACCTATGCACTCCCTGGCAGGGCCTCCACCAGGCACCCACACACCCACATCCTGTTTACATACTCACACTTTACATACACACAAGGCACACATTCTCCCACGGCCACCATTCGTCTACACAATGCCTTCTGGCAAATTAGAAACAGGTACCCCTTCTTCAGCCTGGTACCCTGGGGTCTGGCCTCCTCGTCCCCCAGCCTCAGCCCTCAGTCAGGGGCCCTGCGCAGACACATGGTAGCCCCATGCACACACATACATGTTCCTCCCGTCTCTCTGTGTCCCTGCTCATTCTGACTGTGCAACCACACCAGGCACTGAGCTCACACCACTTGGAGCTGAGCTCCCTGCCGTGTATCTACCCAGAGACCTTAGATTTGGGGATGCCCCTAAAGGAGGGGGAGGGGGACCAGGAAGCAGCTGTTTGGTGCAGTCCACACAGATGTGTCCCCAGGTGTGCAGTGGGTACATGTGCCCACGGTGTGTCCATGTGGTGACCTGTATCCTCTGTGGCCTCTGACCCCCAAGGGAACTTCTATTTCCTGGAGGGTGCCCTCGACGCCCTGCTCTGTGGGAACAGCAGCGACGCTGGGTGAGTGGTGCTGGGCGATGGGAAAAGATGCCCCAGGGGTGTCAGAAAACGGGGGGCTGCTCAGGGCCAAGGACCAGGGGAGGATGGGAATAGAGGGGAAACCAATGGGCGTGGATGGAACATTTCCCTGTTTCTGGGACACAGGACTGAAGCATTTCCTCCCCTTGGTGCCCCCTTTCTTGGCCCCCAGTTGGGGCTCTCCTTCTTCCCTAAAACCAGACCCCATTCTATCCCCAGGCGCTGCCCCGAGGGTTACGTGTGCATAAAGGCTGGGCGGAACCCCAACTATGGCTACACCAGCTATGACACCTTCAGCTGGGCCTTCCTATCTCTCTTCCGCCTCATGACACAGGACTATTGGGAGAACCTCTTCCAGCTGGTACAGCTGCCCCGCCCTGCTCTTCAGCCCTAGAACCTCCCTCATCCCCACAGCCTCTTCGTCGCCTGGCAGGACCCCCAGCAGGGCTGTCTCACCTGGGGGACCCCCTCAGTGCCCCTACATACAGACAGCTTCTTAGAGCCCCCAACATTGGGTACCTGCCCAGATCTGAGCCATAGCCTCTGCATCCTTCTCCACCTTTGCTGAGATCCAGGCCCAGCACGGATCCCCAGTCCTCGCAGTACCGCAGGGCAGCTTAGAAATTCAACTCTACCCAGATACAATTTTTTATTTTTTATTTTTTTAACTGCTTGTCTAATCGTCACGCGAGGACATTTTTCCATTGATCTTTGGAGAGAGTGGAAGGGAAAGGGAGAGACAGACAGAGAAACATCGATTGGTTGCCTCTTGCATGCACCCTGACTGGGACCGGGGATCAAGCCTGCAACCCAGGGACGTGCCCTTGACCAGAATTGAACCTGCAACCCTTCAGTTTGCCGGCCAACGCTCTATCCACTGAGCCAAACCAGCCAGGGCCCCAAACACAATTATTTAGCTTCTACTGTTCGCAGAAGAGTCAGGCTGAGTCTGGAGCGACAATGCCTTCTGGTCCCTGGTGATACTTCTAACACTGATGATATTAATGAAAATAGTAACAATAATAACTACTATCTGTTGAGCTCTTACTAGACACCAGGCACCATGGCAAAGCTAGGACTCAGGCCCCCATGGCCCATGTTCACCATTTTTTCTCCTGGCTCTCTGACCTCACGATGTCTGGCTGGTCCTCAGGGCTCTCTGAGTCAGGAGACCAGGAAAGTCTGGGTGCTGGGTATACATTTGGAAGTTCCCCAGAGTGTGGTTCAGCCTGTCAAGGATGACCAGACCCTGCCTCAAATCACCAGGCTCTCCGAGGGACCCTCTCTGTTTACCTCTCTGGGCTATGGGTGTGTGGAGAGGGGTGGTGGGTGAAGCAGGCGGGCACCATGTGATACTTCCCATCCTGCCCCCACCCCCAGACCCTCCGAGCAGCTGGCAAGACCTACATGCTCTTCTTTGTGGTCATCATCTTCCTGGGCTCCTTTTACCTCATCAACCTGATCCTGGCGGTGGTGGCCATGGCCTACGCTGAGCAGAACGAGGCCAACATGGCTGAGGATCTGGAGAGAGAAGAGGAGTTTCAGCAGTTGCTGGAGAAATACAAAAAGCATCAGGAGGAAATGGAGAAGGTCTGGACTCAGAGAGAGGAGGCGGAGGACCCAGGGATCTATCTCCCTGCCCCTCAGCCTGGGTTCTCCTGGGCAGGCTGAGGGTGAGGGAGAGGAAGGGGCGGGGCTTGGAGGCAGGGGGAGCAGAGGCCCCGGGCTGGGGGCTTTGGTCGGATGGGAGACATCCAGGCAGTAGAAAGAGTATTTTGCAGTTCTGTGCCTCAGTTTCCCCATATGTGACAAGGAATCAGAAGTAGCCTTCCAGCTTGAATACCTATGATTTTGTGATTCCTTCTGGGCAGAATATGGGTCCCTGTCAAGAGAGGGGCAGGTCCTAATGAGGCCCCAGGGAGCAGTGCCCACTCTCTCATCATCTCACGAAGTGCAGGCTCAGTCACGGCGTCAGAGTAGAGGGTCTCCAAGGATGAGGGTCCTCTGTCACTTTGGACCACCACTAGGTTCAGTGCAGGCCAAGAAGAGAGGCCCTATCCTAAAGGGTTCGTGAGGAAACTCAGAAATGGACTTCATGCCCATCACCCTGCCGGTCCACAGGCCAAGGCTGCCCAGGCTCTGGAAGATGCGGAGGCAGGTGGTGACCCAGCCCACGGCAAAGACTGCAATGGCAGCCTGGACACATCACCAGGGGAGAAGGGGCCCCCACGGCCGAGCTGCAGCGCAGACAGCGCCATCTCAGATGCTATGGAAGGTGAGTGCCCGGCTCGCCCATACCCATCCTATACTGCATGTCCTGCCCATCAGGCCACTTGGGCTCCTGGGGAAGTGAGGGTGGGGCTGGCTGGGCCCAGCTTCAGGAGGACAGTAACTTAATATTGGCATCGAAGAAATGACCACGATAAATATAGTCCTGGCTTACCCTGCCCCGTTCTGGCTGCAAGGCCAGGCTGCCACGGGAAATGGGGGCTTCCGGGAGGGCCTTGGGGGCTGCCAAGGCAATGGAGGACAGGATGCTAATACTAACCAGGAAGGCCCAAAGTTCCGGAAACGGGAGATCCTGCTCCTCAAATGTCTCTGGGTAAAAGTTAAAGGCCAAAGGCCAGACTCTGCCCAGGTAGAGTCACAGACTCCCTCAAATGCCCATGCTGCTCCCCAAGTCTCAGGAGGAGGATAAGCATGAGGTAATAAAAAGAAGGCAGATAGATTTACACAACTGGATGGATAGATGATGGATGGATGGATGAATGGATGATGAATGGATGATGGATAGATGGATGGGCTAAAAGATTAATGAATGGGAAGAAACACATGGGTATATGGATGAATGACAAGGAGGGAGGGAAGAAAAGAGAGAGAGAGGGAGTGAGGGAAGGAAGGAAATCTGTCATAGAAGAGATCTAGTTCCCTTCCCAGGCCACTTGTGTCAGGAAGGACTTGGAGGTCCTAGAGCAACGGTTGCCAACTGGTGGTCCGTGGGGTCTGAAAGGTTGGCAACCGCCGTCCTAGAGGACTTTGCACACCTCTAGAGGGCACCATCTCACCTAACCTTGTATGACAGGCATCCAGGTATGGGTGCCCTGCCAGAGAATGCCCCAGAGAATGATGGGCAGAGCTGGCCTAGGAGATCACTCAACACTGCCCTTGCTGGATGGTTGTGAGAATTTTTGGCAGTAGCACCTGCAGTAGCAGCCAGGTTGGGGGTGGGGTGGCGTTGTTAAGGTCAGACTAGAACAGTGGTTCTCAACCTTCCTAATGCCGCGACCCTTTAATACAGTTCCTCATGTTGTGGTGACCCCCAACCATAAAATTATTTTCGTTGCTACTTCATAACTGTAATTTTGCTACTGTTATGAATCGTCATGTAAATATCTGATATGCAGAATGTATTTTCATTGTTACAAATTGAACATAATTAAAGCATAGTGATTAATCACAAAAACAACACGTAATTATATATGTGTTTTCCGATGGTCTTAGGCGACCCCTGTGAAAGGGTCGTTCGACCCCCAAAGGGGTTGCGACCCACAGGTTGAGAACCGCTGGACTAGAATGTGTAGCCTTTATGAGAGGCCCAGGTTGTTAACTCCTGGGTGGGGGTGAGAGTCAGCCACCCCTACCCCTGGGGTGTCCCAATCATGCTTACAAATCCAAGGATCCATGGGACTGCCCCACTCCAGTCCCCTTTCCTCTATGAGATGGAGGCACTAACAGCATGTATGAAGTTCTGGTGGGAATGAAATGAGATCATGCCTGGGCTGAGGATTCCCACAGCAGCACAGGCCTGGAAGTCCAGGTGGAGGAGCAGCTTTATCCATGGGCCTTACGGGCTTTTGAGCTAGGGCGGCAAGAACAGGGGACATTTCCAGAAAGCCACCCTGGTGGGAAGTGACTGATTGGCTGGGAACAGTCTGGAGGGGCCGGCATTACTGCCAAAGCGATAAAGAGCCCACAGGGGGATCCCAGTCTGCTCCCCAGTGGCACTGGCCAGCGGCAGGAGGAACTGGGAACCGACCCCCAGCAGTGACCTCCCACCAGGGACCCTCAGGCACTGCGAGAGCAGGGTGCAGGATCACTGTCCTGGGCTGCTGGCAGGGGTGACAGTCACTGAGGGGCAGGGCTTCGTGGGTTGTGTCAAGAAGGTAGAAGCTTGAACTAGCCCATTGAGAGAAGGGGCCTGGGGCAAAGGCCGCTAAGGGGCAGGTCTTTGGGGGGCAGGGTCTAAAGCAGGGGTGGGCAAACTTTTTGACTTGAGGGCCACAATGGTTTCTTAAACTGGACCGGAGGGCCGGAACAAAAGCATGGATGGAGTGTTTGTGTGAACTAATATAAATTCAAAGTAAACATCATTACATAAAAGGGTACAGGTACGGTCTTTTTTTTTTTTTTTAGTTTTATTCATTTCAAACAGGCTGGATCCGGCCACGGGCCGTAGTTTGCCCACGGCTGGTCTAAAGGGTTGGGTTTTGAGGGTGATGCACTGAGAGGTGTGGCTTGGAGTAGGGGGCCCTGAGAGGTGGGGTTTGAAATGTGATCTAAGGGGCAGGGCTTGGGGATCCCCAAAGACCAAGTGGAGGGAGGTAGCCACTGAGAGGGGGATCCACATCACGTGTCTGACTCCACCCTACCCCCAGAGCTGGAAGAGGCCCACCAGAAGTGCCCGCCGTGGTGGTACAAGTGTGCCCACAAAGTGCTCATATGGAACTGCTGCGCCCCATGGATGAAGTTCAAGAACATCATCCACCTGATCGTCATGGACCCCTTCGTGGACCTGGGCATCACCATCTGCATCGTGCTCAACACCCTCTTCATGGCCATGGAGCATTACCCCATGACAGAGGAATTTGACCACGTGCTCAGCGTGGGCAACCTGGTAGGGAGGGGACAAGGGAGGGGTGGTCATTCCCAGGCAGGACAGGAGAGAGGACACAGGGCCTGATGGAGCCCTCTCAGCTGTGTGGAAATATGGGGCACTATTGGGGGGCATATGTGGACAGGCTAGGGTTATTTTCCCAGCATGTGGGGGACATAAGTTGATGTATAAGGAAGGTATATGGGGTGATCCACGGGATGTATTTGGGTTTCAGGATAGCTGGGAGCAGAGAGAGTGGGGATGAGGTTCTGGAATCCTTAAGATCAGGACTCCGGGGATCTGGAGTCCAGGTCATGCCATGGATGCAGATATGGGGGAGTTGAGGCAACGGAGGTCGGGGGACTGGGTGACAGGTCTCTCCACCTTTAGAGGTTGTTTGTTGTGGGCCTAAGAGGGACTATGGACCCGGAAGTAGGACAGATAGCCATGGGCACCCTGGCCCAAGAGGCCCCAGCTCACCCTGGAGTCCCCAGGGCATAGCCCCCCAACCCTCAGCCCCCTGCCCGCTCCCCTTTCTCCAGCGAGGCCAGGCTTACTACCCTCCGCAGCCCTGCCTGCTCCGCTATTGTTGACACACACTGATCCGCCTGCTGATCCCTACCCATTAGGAGTATTATCACCTCGTTGCCAGCCACGGTGGAGCCTGACAAAGGGAAAAAGCCGCCTCCTCCTCCAGCCCTGCCTGCCCTTCTCAGTTTCCCTCAAATGTTTTCAGGATGGCAGATGGGCCAGACGCTCCCCCACCCTGAGGGTCAGGGGGGCCTAGGAGAGTGAGATGTGAGGCTTGAGGAAGGACAGGCCTGGGTGGATAGCAAGGGATTCGGACCTTGGAGTCCCCAGCCTGGGAGGCAGGCAAGTCTGTGCCGTGGAGATGCCTGAGCAGCCGTGGCCGGGCTGGGCCGGAGGGGCCAAGGGCGTGCTCTGGACTTGGTGCAGCTGCTGGGGTGTACGTGATGGGGCCGGCCCACAGCCTGCTCACCCCCTGCCCACATTCTGCTGCCGACTGGGCACCTGCTATGGCCAGGGACAGCTCCTGGGCGGGGCTCAGCATGTGCCAGGGCAAGCTGTGGACCCAGGGCAGCTGGTGTCTGGCAGGAGGGGGGCCGTGCCCTGGGGGAGAGGGGGTAGTTTTCAGGGACTCTGCAGCCCTCAGACGCCATATCGAGGGTTGTGTTTGGGGGTGAGGCAGCTCTGGCCTCCTCATTGTTCCCAACTTTGCCTCCTTTTGGCCCCTGCCCTAGACTTCCAAGTCCACCAAGAGGCTGGGTCCTGAGACCCATGCCAGGGAGGGTAGAGGCTGTAGGGAGCAGAAACAGGACACTGAATCAAGCAGGTTTGAGACTTGACTCGTTCCCATGTGGGCAGCACGACCGAGCACTTCCCGCTAACCTTTCTGAGCCTCAGTTTCCTTTTCCTGAGCCGGGTGTGATAATCCCTTCCAATTACACTGAAACCAGCATACCAATGAGGTTACCATGGCAACCACAAAGCCCTCTGTGAGTGTTAAATATTCTGTGAGTGGCCCCGAGAAGTTGAGGGCTGGCCCTCGGTCACATGGCCAAAAGCGGAAGGGCCCAGGTCTCTGGTTGGTCCGCATCTCTTCTGTGGAATGGCCATCCCACCCCTCACTCACACGCACACTCGGGTGCCGTGGGCACCACTACCTGCCCCTTCAGGGTTCTGGGCCCCACAGGCTCTGCCAGGAGGTGGGAGTCGGGTAGGAGATTCTCAAAGCCTTGTGCTCCTGGAAGCTCTGTGACCTGTGACGGGGCTGCCCCTCACCCCACAGGTCTTCACGGGCATCTTCACAGCAGAGATGGTGCTGAAGCTCATCGCCATGGACCCCTACGAGTACTTCCAGCAGGGCTGGAACATCTTCGACAGCATCATCGTCACGCTCAGCCTGGTGGAGCTGGGCCTGGCCAACGTGCAGGGGCTGTCGGTGCTCCGCTCCTTCCGTCTGGTGCGTGAGCCCCGGGCTGGGGTGGGAGAGGGGCAGGGTGGGGATTTTCCTACTGAAAATAGGGTGAAAGGGAGCCCCCTCCCCTATCACACAGGGCTCCTGGGGGCCAAAATGACAGCCCAGGAGCTTGACCCCTGTGACCTTGGGTGGCAGTGGAACAGGCACTTTGGCCCGGCCTGTAGCCATGAAAGCTAAGGCTTGGGAGGATCTTTAGTGATAGAATCGGAGCTGTGAATTAGTGCCCTTTCCACCACCCCCTGGGAGCACTTTTATTATTTGTTTAAACTTTATTCTAGGACATTTCATGCATCCACAAAAGTATCCTATATAATAAAAGGCTAATATGCAAATTGTCCCCTCCACCGGGAGTTCAACCAGGGGGCGAGACCAGCTGGCCAACCACCTGCAGACCCTCCCCCTGGCTGGCCCCATCCCCGATCAGCCCCCCACCCAGATCAGGGGTGGGGCCGGCCCGCCAGCTGCCCTTGGACCCTCCCTGTGGCCGGCCCCGATCAGAGCGGGCTGGCTGGACCCCACCCATGCATGAATTCATGCACCGGGCCTCTAGTGAAGTATAATAAACCTCTGTGTACCTATCACCCAGCTTCAATTGCCATCAATAGTCTGCTGCTCTTGTTTCATCTGTCCCCCCACTTTTTGTGGAGGAGAGTATGTTAAAGCAAATCCCAACATATAATTTGACTTGTAAACACTTTATCTGTATCTTTAAATATGTGGTGTTTTTTTAAATTGGTTTCAGCGAAAGGAGAGAGAGGGATAGAAACATCAATGATGAGAGAGAATCATTGATTGGCTCCTCCTGCATGCCCCCTACCGGTGTCCACCCAGGCATTGTGACCTCCTGGTTCCTAGGTTGACTATCAACCACTGACTCACACTGGCTGGAAGCTTTATCTGTATCTTTGACAAATAAGGACTTTTTTTCCCTTTTGAACATATGAAGAGCATGAGGTAGTAGGATATGAATGTTCTCATTTAACAGAGAGGCAAACAGGCCTTCCAATCACTCAGGGAATGGGAGATCGAGCTGTTCAAGATGATTCTTTCCCCTAAGGATAGGGTTCCCCTGGGTTGACCAGGGGTCCCTGGGCCTCATTCGCCCCTGCCCTCCTCCCGCCCGGCAGCTGCGGGTCTTCAAGCTGGCCAAGTCGTGGCCCACGCTGAACATGCTCATCAAGATCATCGGCAACTCCGTGGGGGCGCTGGGCAACCTGACGCTGGTGCTGGCCATCATCGTGTTCATCTTCGCCGTGGTGGGTATGCAGCTGTTCGGCAAGAGCTACAAGGAGTGTGTGTGCAAGATCGCCTCGGACTGCAGCCTGCCCCGCTGGCACATGCATGACTTCTTCCACTCCTTCCTCATCATCTTCCGCATCCTGTGTGGCGAGTGGATCGAGACCATGTGGGACTGCATGGAGGTGGCCGGCCAGGCCATGTGCCTCACCGTCTTCCTCATGGTCATGGTCATCGGCAACCTAGTGGTGAGTGAGGCCGGCTGGGTGGCCCCCCAACCCTTGCCCAGGAAATCCAAGTGTCCAAGACATGACCCGTTCTTTTATCTCCGTTGTTCCCTTTGAAGGGGGCTGTCATGCGAGGGCCCTTTTCCTATGAGTTGAACTGCATGATACATGGCTCTTCTCTTCCTGCCCCCTCAGCCCCCCAAAATGACAAATTGTTTCTTTAATTTTATTTTTCAATTACAGTTTATATTCAGTATTATTTTGCATTAGTTTCAGGTGCGCAGCATAGTGGTTAGATACTCACATACTTTACAAAGCGTTCCCCCTGATATTTCCATTCCCCACCTAGTACTAGAGCTAGTTATTTCAATAGTATTGACCATATTCCCTATACTGGACTTTACAGCCCCATGACTATTTTGTAATGACCAATTTGTACTTCTTTTTTATTGTTGTTGTTAATATATTTTTTTATTTCTATTTAGAGAGAGAGGAAGGGAGAGGGAGAGAGAGAAACATGGATTGGCTGCCTCCTGCACACCCCCACAACCCACAACCCGGGCATGTGCCCTGACTGGGAATGGAACCAGAAACCTTGTGGTGCACGGGATGATGTCCAACCAACTGAGCCACACCAGCCAGGGCCCAATTTATACCTTAATCCCTTTACCTC